>NC_135622.1:62182051-62539551 GCF_053574225.1 Canis aureus
GAGGAGGCTGGCTGCCGACCAAGGCGGCCTGCTTGGGAGTGTGAATCAAAATGACATGTAATCTGAATGTTAATGAAAATTTTCTCTTGCTGCAGGCTTCAGATTCCATCCAGAAAGCTGTCATCTGGAAGACATTATCTTCCTTCCCTCTCTCTCTCTCTCTCAATCTCTCTGTCTCTCGTCTTGATTGGAATTTTCAAGTTTATGTACAACGCAGGAGTGATTTTTTCGCCAGCAGCGCTTAGTGCTTGGACAACGAAGGTTTAGTAAATCGTGAAAATGAGTCAGGGGTGGAGGGTCTTCCCTGAGGAAGCGAGACTTGAGGATGGAAATCCAGCTCTTCCCTTGGATTTTTCTATGAAATACAGCAAGTCTAATCCCAAGTGAAAATACTTTTAAAACAATAGGTCCGATCATTAATGTTCACAAGGGTGCACCTCCGTTTCCCCCACGCATCACCGTGCAAGTGAGGGACATCGGATGCGAGGAGGCGTGAATCAGCTCGTGTTTTAAGGGGCTGCCACTTGGAACCACCTGGTATTTACTTATTGCCACGGCCTCTGTCAAATAGCTTACCATCATGGTTGCTAATGTTTTCCCATAAAATATTTATCATAGAATTTTCATTTTAAAAAATGAAGTCGGGTAAGCCAGGGGTGTGTGCACCCGGAATGGTGCGTGTGCACACGGTTTGTACACACACTGATCTCGTGGTCCTCCGGAGTGGGGGCCTTCTGGGCTGACAGTCATTGCCAACAAGTAAAAAATACCCCAAAACACTCTGATTGGCAGTGACTCTGTGTCCCGGGCACGGGGATCATTGGAAAGGGAGGCAGCGCAGGCTCAGAGGAGCAAGACATCCCGTGTCACTGGATGTTTTGCTCTCCCTCTCGTAAATGCGGTGAGGTTAGAATTGTGGGAAGCCAGTCTCAAAGTTTATCTAACAGAGAAACCACCTGTGTGGCTTCTGAACCATAGCTGAGCCAAAATTAAGTTTCCTAAGTCTTCATATCAAAAATTATACGAAGATATGAAAAGGATGTGTCTGTCCTGATTCTGCCCTATATTTGTGAACATCAGTTCCAACTTTCTTTTCCCCTTTTTTATAGCATAGGGATCATGTGTCTGCAAGAAGAAAGGCCTATAGTCAGTTTCACCTCCCCAATTATTACCTCATCACAAAAATTTTGAAAAGTTACTCACCAGCTCTTTATCTTGAGTCCCCATAGTTGTACTATATAAGCATGATTTTAGATTTTTGCAGTTCTAAGAGATGAGTAAAGCGATTCAGGACCCGTGACCTTATATATGAGTGATGACAACAATATAATATCACCTTGCCATCCGCCAAAAACTGTGCTAAATATCTAATAAGCATTACTCCCTTTACTTTCTTTTTTTTTTTTTTCTCTCTCTTTACTTTCTACACAGAGTACTACAAAACATTATTAACCTTGTTTTAAGATGAGAAAACAGAGGCCTGGAGAGACTAAGTGACTTATGCAAACGTACGGGATATACTAGGTGCACGGATTGATTAGAGTCCAAACCCACCTGAATCCAAAGTGGATTTCACCAACACACATTTTGCTTGCTACCTCTCTGAGTGTCTCCAAAGCCCATGGATGTTCCCAAGGGACTTGTTTTCAAATACACTGATGCATATTTTTTTTTAAGATTTCATTTATTTATTTGAGATACACAAAAAGAGATAGAGTATGAGCATGGGGAGCAGGAGAGGGAGATGCAGTCTCCCCACTGAGCAGAGAGCCCGATGGGGGACTCGATCTCAGAACCCCGGGATCATGACCTGAGCCAAAGGCTCAGCTTCACCGGCTGAGTCAACCAGGTGTCCCTTCACTGGTGCATACTCCTTAAGATGTTTTGAATTGTGGCAACTTTAATATTTGAAAATAATAAAAAATAAATGAATACATGTTCATTTTTCAGTGAATTCTAGAAACAGCAGCCCTAAAATGGTTCTAGTGATGGAGCCATGGGGATCACTATGGGCCATCGACTTGACGCCAGGGACTGAACCATGAGACTTTAATCCCCCCAGCAGCACTTCCAAGTAATTATTGAAATTTAAAAAGAAAGGAAACTACGATATAGCTGGAGTAAATGAGACATAGTTGAAATAAGCTGCTGGAAAAAAGTAGCCCACCATGACTACTTTGTGATTTTTTTTTTACTATGCTTTATTTTCTTGAGGAGTATTAGATGAAAAATATAGAAAATTTGAATATAGGAAAACAGAAAAATTGAGAACATAGTACAGAGAGTTGCCATAGAGTGACACACAGAGTGCCCCCTTTATTAATATCTTATCTTAGGACAATTAATGAAATGATGCTGACACATTGTCATAAACAAAAGTCCACAGTTTATTCAGATTTTCCTAGTTTTTATCGAATTGGCTTTTTTTCTGTTCAGAATCTCATCAGCATTACGTGTTATGTTCTGTTGCCGTGTCTCTTTAAGCTCCTTCTGGTTGGGACGGTTTGTCATACTTTTATTTTCCGTGAACTTGACAATTTTGAGGGATGCTGGCCAGGTAGGATTTTCCTCTATTAGAGCTGGTCTGATGTCAGACTCATGGTTGGACTGGGGTTATGGGATGGAAGGAATGAGATCACAGAAATCAACTGCATCTTCGTTGTATCATATCAAGGGCACGTAATCAACATAGTTTATTAGTATCAAAATCGTTGATTTTGAACACTTGGCTGGTCAGGTCTTGCAGCCACTCACCCCCACCCCCACCCTATTTTCCACTGTGTCCTCTTTGGAAGGAAGTCTCTATGTGCGGCTCACACTTGAAGAGTGGAGAGTCATGTTCTTTCTCCTTTAGGGAAGAAAAAATATATATGTACAAATAATATGATTTGGAATTCTATGTGGGCTATTGACCTCTCCTCCCTATTTATTAGTTGGAAATAATTTATTTTTATCAGTATGGATTCATGGATATTTACTTTACACTTTGACTCAGAACCTGACGCTATTTTATTAATTTGGCAGCTGAAATTATTCCAGCTTTGTATGACTGGAACTCCTTTAGCGGTTCCCGCGCTCCTCTGACTCACCCTTGCCAATCAAAGTTGGTGCTCTCTGTGAGCATCCTTGCTCTCTGCCACTGCCAGGTGCTCATCCCGCATACTTCTGGCCTCATCCTAGAATCAGCCATTTCTCCAAAAAGTTTTGGTTCCCTTCATTGGCAAAGGGCATTGGGAAGCAAGATCTGAGCCCTGGGCGGGCTCACTGGAGTGAAGTGCTGTTTCCTGCAGTTGCTCAGACTGACAGAGCAAGGAATTATTTCTGTGTGTATTAACCCAAGTAGCTAGAAATAGCTGCGCATGGAACCATCTGTACCTGTATTCAGCTATGTCCGAGTTTTGATATGTTGTCTCCAACTTCAGGCCATCGTCACATGGATCCTTGCAGCCTCCTCCTCTTGCTTATCTGCTAATGACCACCAGGGAGGGTCTGGCTCCAACCACCTGCCAGCCATGTCCTTCGTGGTTGACTTCCTAAGCACACACACAACTCCGTGAGGGCTGCCATCCAGTTCCCCATGGGAAACAGCTCGAACAGCTAGGGTACAGTGCTTACATGCAGTTGCTCTTGCCTCTGCTCTCATTCCCAGGGTTACGAGGCCCACACTTTCTTCCATGCCTCCTTCATGGGGATGTTTCCAGTCATTTGTGAGAATGTTGGAATCTCCTGTCACACTCTGCATTCATTCCCAGAATCCTTCAGCCTCAAATTTACTTTTATTTCCACTTAATGTACAATAAAGATCATTCTTTCTGCTGTAAAATTCTACGCCTTTTGACAAACGCACCATGTCATGTATCCACCATTAGAGTCATGCAGGTTAGTTACCCCTCCCTAAAATTCCCTGGTGGTTCATCTCTTGGTATCTATCTTCTCCTCTCTAACATCTGGCACATGCTGATATTTTACCGTCTTTAGTTTTTGACTTTTCCAGGATGTTATAGAATTGGTATCATAGAGTATACAGCCTTTTCCAACAGGCTTCTTTCACTTAACAATGTGCATTTCAGGTTCCTCTATGTATCTGTTTGTTTGTGTCTGCTTGATATCTTATTTGATCCAAATAGCTACTTCCTTGAATAATTTTGATACGATTTTTTAACCAAGTATGCATTTTTTTCAAGATTTTCTATTTATTAATTTGAGAGAGAACATGAGCAGGAGGGAGGAGCAGAGGGAGAAGGAGAAGCAGACTCCTGCTGAGCAGGGAGCCCCTCAAATATGCATTTTATAAATATTCTCTCACAGTCTGTGGTTTTTCTTTTTATTCTCTTAACTTTGAAAAGCAGAAGTTTTTAATTTTAATAAAGTCCAATTATCAGGGTTTTTTTTTTCTTTCAAGGATCATGCTTTTGATGCTGTACCGTCAATCTACCAAACCCTAGATCTTTTCATATGTTTTATAGTTTTGCATTTTTATATTCTCATTGTGTCTCATTGACACAATGAGTGTCTCATTGAATTAAATTTTGTGAAAGGTGTAAAGTCCATATTGATTTTTTGTTTTTTTGGCTTTGGGGCATTTATTAGTTCCAGCACCATTTATTGAATAGACAGTCCTTTCTCTATTGAATTGCTTTAGCACCATAGTCAGAGATGATTTGAATACATTTGTGTGGCTCTATTTCAGAGCTCTCTGTTATGTCATTTTGATCAATGCTTCTTGTTGTCTTTTTTTTTCAATGACACTATGCTGTCTTGACCATGGTGTAGTTAAAGTCAGTCTTGAAATTTGGTAGCATCAGTCCTCCAATATTTTTCTTCTTCTTCAGTATTGTGGTAGCTTTTTTCTCTAACCTTTCCATGTAAACTTTAGAATCAGTCTATCAGTGTTTACAAAATAGCTTGCTGGGATTACGTTGAATCTATAGATCAGTTTGGAAAGAATGGACATTTTGACAATATTGGATCTTGCAATCCATAAACTATCTTTCAATCTACTTAGGTTCATGAGTGTTTAGGCACATTATTTTCTCTTGACGAATTGACACATTTATCACTATAAAATGGCCTTCTATACCTCTGAAAAGTGATTTGTTCTGAAATTGAATTTGTCAAATATTAATATAGCCCCTCTAGCTTCTTTGAATGCTGTTACAGTGCTACACCTTTTCCATCCAGTTTCATTTAACCTAGTATTGTATTTATAACACGACACATTTCCTGTAAGTACCATGCAGTTGAGCCTTGTTTAGTACCCAAACTAACAATCTTTGATTTTTGATTGTGGTATCTTGTCCCATTACATTGATGTTATGCCATATTCCTATCTTTTTTCCCTATTTCCATTTTTTGTTTCTTTTTTTTCTTTTATTGCACTGTTTTGGATATTTTAAATTTTCTTTTTATCTATAAATATTTTTATTATATTTTAGTATTTTGTGTGCCTATTAAGACTTCTTGTTGACATTTTTTCCCTCTAGGATTCAGGTATGAACCTGGAGGTCAACGATTGGAGAAAATCTGAGTGACACACAGAGAACTACATTGAAATCTATGTGTCCTTTTTGTCAAAGGTCTGGTTCCTCAGAGCAAACACGTACACATGGATGGTAAATTTCCTGAAGGTCACAGGGTCACACGTGTGTATGGAACAAGGGTCAGCCTGTTCTTCCTACAGTTTTCCAGATGTCTCCCGAAACGTATGAATTATTGTTTAACAAAATTAATTCAAATTATATAGAAGAAGTCTTGGTGAAACATACCTTTAACATGCAATGTTTTCTTTCTCAAATAGCCTCCTTATGAATCATTTTGCAGAATACATGCCTGATATGTTGTGACTCTATTACGTGACAAAAACATCTAGGAATAGTGACAATATTTTGCATTATCAGGCTCACATGACCACCTAACATTCTATTTAAGGATGTGATTATATATTGCCATGTAGAGAAATGAATTACAGTTCAGATGAGTTAAGATGAGTCAGAAGCAGGCGAGTTTCATCCCATGCAGGAGAATAATAATTTATAAAGTGGCCATGGGGATATATAAAGGAATGCCAAAAATATTAGAAAGGTCTTCCATTTCAATATTTCCAGAGACTTTATCTCCTTTATCCTCTTTACAAATAAGAAACATTGTCTATCTTTGCAAAAAGCATCAACAACAAACAATCACTTTAAAATTCAATTCTGAACAGATGTGGAATGGAAAAAAAATCCCTGGGGAATATGTGTGCATAAAATTTGACATGCTAATATTTCTGTGGGAACACACTTTCAATATTTTTTTCATAAAGAAGCAATCTCCACATTCTAACAACTAATATGCGAGGTGATAACTGTGGAAGGGAAAACTAGGTAATTTTTAAAATAATTTGAGGCTAAAATCCCTGCTGTGGAAAGCTCGAATTATCCAGACTGGCTCTCATGGAAACTGCTGATCAAGTCGGACAGCCGTCTCCAGGACAAAGGACGCTCCCAGAGTTGGGGCAGCCATCTGTGTGATTTTAGTGGGCTCCCCTCCCTGCCTCAGCCACACATACTACATTCACACCCACTTCTCTCTCTTGTTTTGTATCAATGGCCTCAATATTTAAGAGCAGGGGAGAAATAGAAACTGGCATTTGCTCAGATGGGGCACCGTTGCTTGCCATCAGGAGACTTGGACAGAGGATAGATTACAAATGGAAGGAATTGATTATGAAACTCCCGCTGCAGACCATGGGACCTGGACTTGGCTCTTTACAAATAAAAGGTGACTGTCCAACATCACACGGGGCCTGGCAGTTCCTTTCTCTTCGATTTTTGCACAGATTTTTATTCAGAGGAAAAAATTTAAATGTTGTTAAACAGAAATGTAGTGAGTAAGGCCCAAAGAGAGAGTAAAAGTAAACATAATCAGAGGAGAATGGGAGTAATAACACTTTCTATGAATACACTTCTTTTTAATATTATGTTTATTTAAATATCCTGCTTGTGCCAATCTGCTGATTATAACCCAAATAATTCATCTGTGTTCACTTTAAGATGGTATTGGAAGATATGTAACACTCTACTAGGGTACTGTGAAATGGCACCTGGGAGGTTAAAATTCTATACTTTTGTTTGTTCTAGTGATTCTCTAAGGGACTAATTAGGAGGAACTTTGGACTTCTTATGCTTTTCCAAAATTGTATGTATATTCTCAAGTGGACTTTACAAAACTGTTTGGGTTGTGAGAACTCCATGTTTTGGCTTTTAAATAAATCAGTGGTCTGATAAAAAGCAGAAATGATTTAGATGTTAATATACACAAATGAAATTTGAGGCCCTATGAAAATACAGAGAAAAGTGTTGAATTGGAATACTCATTGAGAAAGGAAATCGCAGGTGAATACTAAATCTCCATTTGAATGGATCTTTTTCCCTCATCATACCAAGGCTCGGAAAAACTAGAGAACAGGGTGGAAATTTCTTCACAGCTTTATTTTCTCATCTACAACTTACTGTGTTGATTTTACAAAAACTGTTACAAGAAGTGAAGAGGATTAAATTTACATCTACTAATATACAACAATGAAAATGTAATTAAGTCGATTTACATCATAGAAATGGAGGATGGAAATACAAAACCATAGGCCATATTATGTATTGTAAACTAGTTCTTTGGCATTATGTTTCCTGGGAGCCAAGAAAAAAAATGACCAATGGCACATTTACCAAGTTCCTGTTTTCTGACTAAAAAAAAGAAAAGAAGATTCTTTGAAAACTGGAGATATTTACATGGAGCCAAAATTTTCAAGATATTGATCACATGGGCTTTACAAAGGGGCAACAAAATATCACAGTGTGAGCAAATATAATATCATAGAAAATTTTGTTTTGTTTTGTTTTGAAAAAAAATTTAAATGATGCTATGTAAAAGCTAGGAATATAATTTCAATATCTCTTTTAGTGATTTGATTTTTGTGAGTTTGGACAAATAGACCTATTTAGCTTTCTTATTCCAGAATTGACAATATCCCATAACATGCTACCCTGAAGAAAAATTTTCTGGATGATGCTTTTGACTTTGTAACTACAGGAAATTTTTACATAGCTACTCAGTTGCTCACTTGCTAGGTTTGTGTTTGACCCAGGATATATTGTGTTTGACCAGACTTAGTATTCACTAAGTATACGATGTATCTCAGAAGTGATGTTTATAGTTCTGGTTCTGGGAAAGAAGGAGTAAGCACATTTTATCCAGTCCTTTCCACTGAATGCACCCATAAACTTGGAACAAATCCCTGCAGCAGCTATTTGAGAACTCTGTAGAGATGATAGTAGCAGGTGTATTGGAGAGGAACACCGAGATGTGAAGTTCCACCCCGCTGGTGGTGAGTTTAATGTGTTGCTTTTCTTTTTGGATTTTCCAGCCTTAAATCAAGACATAGAGATCCAAAAGTGGGCATTGATGAGGAAAGAGAGCTCTGGGAGGTGCCCTAAGGGTTTGAGGAGTGGCTGGGCGAGCTCCCTGCAGGGCTGGCATCCTCTGAAACTCTGAGGAAGGGAAGCCTCCTTTCCATTTGGACAGAGAGGAGTTCAAGGGAGGGGAGCAATCCTGCTGCTTGCTTCCTGTCTCTATGTTTCCAGAGCCTGGAGCCAGATGTGGGTATGATTGCAGTAAGTGTGGCAGAGCAGGGTAACTAAAGTCCCAAATTTATAGCTGAGGGAGCAAAGGGAGGGGTCAGGAAATCAGAGAATGCCAGACAGATGGTGGAGCTAGAGGTGCTGGGGCAACATCCCCAGCGTTGTCCGTGAGCCCCAGAGCTCCCCGGGCCACTCCTGCAGGACTCGGGCCCTGGTTAGCTTCCTGAGGACTTGGGGAGCAGAGATCAATAAAGGCTGCATGTGCTTCCAGGCGCTGGATGATGCGCCCATGGAAAGAGCTGAGGAGCACTTTCCAGGCTTTAAAAATTGAACGCAGCTCTGGAACCACAGCCACTGATGGTGGGCAGAACTTGTGACCTGAAACTGAGCCAGTCAATGGCCTGTTAAATAGTAATGCCAACCTTGAACGAGCCCCGTAGTCTTATAATGTAACACTTGAAACGTACAGGATATGATCCAAGGGTGCTCATCGTAGGATAAAAGCACAAATATCTCAATTTCTAAAAATGATAATCAGTCCACAGACCCCCGTGATGGGATGTTGTAAATGTTGGGAATATCAAGCAAGGACTTTATTATATCTTAAGATTTTATTTATTTATTTATCGAGAGAGAGAGAGAGAGAGAGAGCACACAAGCAGGGGAGCTGCAGGCAGAGGGAGAAGCAGGCTCCAGCTCAGCAAGGAGCCCAATAAGGGACTAGATCTCAGGACCCTGGGATCATGACTTGAGCTGAAGGCAGATACTTAACCGACTGAGGAGCCCCTCAAGCAAGAACTTTAAATCAGTACTACAAGCATGCTCATAGAAACTACTGGAACATGTTTGAAACAATATTGTTTAAAGAGCATTAGCAAAAAATAAAAAATGAAAAGAGCATCAGGAACATTCAGAAAATTTAGAAATTAAAAAATGTAATAATAAATAAAAACTCCCTGTGTGAACTTGGTAGAATAATGGGTACATAAGTGGAGAGGAAAATTAAGAGAAATATTATCTCAGAAGAAAAATAAACAAAGTCTCAGTAGTCAGTGGAATAAGAGCAAAAGATATGCCATTTATGTCATCAGAGTTTCAAGAGAAGAGAAAAGTGCAATGCTCAACAATTGTGTTGAAGAAATCATGACTGAAAATCTTCCAAATCTGGTGAAAGATGTAAACATACAAATAATTGGTTCTCATCGAATCCAAACAGACAAAATCAAGAGAAACCCCTGGCAGATTCATGGTAATCAAATTGCTTAAAACTAAAGTCAAATTAAAAATGATGAAAGCACCCAGGTACCCCTCCCCCCAGCAACCCTCAGCTTGTTTCCTATGATGAAAAGTCTCCCTCTCTTTGTCTTATTTTATTTTTCCTCCCCTTCCCCTATGATCTGCTGTTTTGTTTCTTAAATTCCACATATGAGTCTCATTGGCTTATTTTGCCTAGCATCCCATCCTCTAGTTCCAACCACGTCATTGTAAATGGGAAGTTTTCATTCTTTTTGATGGCTGAGTAACATTGTACCTCTGAAAATAATAATACACTACATGTGGGGCATCTGGGTGGCTCAGGTGGTGAAGTGTCTGCCTTCGGCTCAGGTCATGATCCCAGAGTCCTGGGATCGAGTCCCACATCGGGCTCCCTGCTCAGCGGAAGTCTGCTTCTCCCTCTGTCTCTGTTGCTCCCCTGCTCATGCTCTCTTTCTGTCAAATAAAAAAATGAATAAATAAAAATCTTTTTAAAAATATACTGTATGTTAATTAATTGATTTAAATTTAAAAGAAACATGAAAGCAGAGCAAGAAAGTGGGGTTACTATTTTCAGGGGATGATAACCTCAGTGAATACACGTTTCTTGTCACTGACCTTGGGGCACAGAATGAAACAGAGCATATTAAAGTACTAAAAGAAAAGAATGGTAACCCCAAAAGTCTGTCTACAAAAGGATCCTTCAGGAACGAATATGAGAGAAAGACATCCTTAAATAAAGGAAGACTAACTGAATCCATCAAGAGAAGATCATTCTATAAGTTATCACTGAAGATGGTTCTCACTTAGGGGAAACAACAAGGTAGGACGTTGGGCAGGCAGGAGAGATAAATGTGACAATCTGGGGAAAATATAATATGTCATTTTTCCATTGTGTTCTTCCAAATAAGTTTGGAGACTTAAAACAAATAAAAATAACATTGTTTGATATGATTGCCAAGGCATGTACGGGCAAGAGATGTGACACCCGAAAATGTGTCCTCTGTGTTATTTAAGGTAAGGAGACTTATATGACATCAAGGTCTATGCATTGCATTTAAAGTGGTAAAATATCAATTCTAAGTAAACTGAAAAGTATGTATTTGTATTGGAATCACTAACTAAAATACTAAAAATGTGCACATAGAAATAGTAAAAAAAAAATCACAGATAAATGAAATGGAATTATACAAAAATTTCAAGTAATTCAAAGGAGGGAGAAGAAAAAAACAGAGGAAAAAAGCAGAAGGAAAAAATGAAATAAATATTAAAATGACAGACCTAGATCCAAATGTATTGATAATGAATTAAATATAAGTCATCTGGCTACAATAATTAAAAGACAGACTATATCGAAATAGATTTTTAAAATATGACCCGACTACTTTCTATCTACAAGAAGCTCACTTCAAATATGTTGACAAGGTAGGTTAAAAGTCAACAGATGGAAAAAGATACATCATATAAAAACAAAGCATATAGAATGCCTGCACTTATATCGAACAAAGTAGACTTAAAAACACAGAAAATTGTTACAGATAAACAGGTACATCACACAATGACAGAGCACTGGTTTTACAAAAAGACGTAACAATTTGAAGTTTACGTGTATCTGGCCAAAGAATAATAACAGCCCAGAGGGCATAAAGAGAAACAAGTCATGCAATGGAAAATAAATAAACATGTGGATCATTTTATTTGGAGACTTTAAAACTCCTTTTCTAGTGATTGAACAAACAGGTAGACAGGAAATCAGCAAGGATACGAAGGTGAATGCCGCCAAATTCAATCGATATTTACAGAACACTCGGCCTAAAGGCAGCAGAAGATAAACCCTTTTCAAGAGTACATGAAACATTTGCTGAGAAACATCCTATCTGGCCTCATAAAATGAACTAAACAAAGAACTGAAATCACATCAGCTATTTTTTCATTACTATAATTGATTTAAAAAATGAATCAATAATAGAAAAATAGTCAAAACATCTCCCAACACTCAAAAATTACACAGCAGATTTCTACAACATCAATGGGCAAAAGAGGAAGCCTCAAGGAAACTATTTTTAAAGGTATTTTAAACTAACCACAAATGAAAATACAACATGCAGTCAATGGGATGGCCAAAGCGCTGCCTGAAGGAAATGCAAAGCTTCATATGCTCCTGTGAGGCTAGAAGGACCCAGATCAATCGTTTATGCCTCTACCTTAGGGACTTAGAAACAGATGAGCAAAATAAACCCAAATGATGTAGAAGGAAGATAATAACGAATACTAAAGCAGAAAACAATAGAGAACATCAACCGAACTAAAGCTGGTTCTCTGGCAATACTGATGAAGTTGACAAAACTCTCGCGAGGGTAACCAAGAAGAGAGAGGACAAGCAAACAAATTACCAGTTCATAAGAAATAAATTTAAAAAAAAAGGATGCCCCTATCACATGCAATAGAAGTAGAATACATTAAAAATGTAGTAGAAGAAGACTATGAAAAATTCCACGAATTTTAATCGGGCAACTTGGAAACATGAGTCAATCCTTCAAAAACATGAATTACCAAATCCTAGCCAAGAATATAGTTAAGCAATGTGGATAGTCCCATAATTATTAGATGGGTTTAATTGTAGTGGTATGCACCGCTCTCCCCAACCGCCGACACCTACTCACAAGTCTCCAGGCCCACTGGTGAATTTTACCAAGTGTTTAGAGAGGAAATAATACCAATTCTATACAATCTGTCCCAAAAGATAATAGGACATGAGGAAAGACCCTCTAACATTTTATATTTACCGATGTCACTCTCATACCAAAACCAAAGGCGCTGCAAGAAAAGAAAATCCAATCCCCAATACGCTAACCTTCAATACGATATGAGCAAATCAATTCCAGGATTATATATCATGATCATCATGACCTGAGAATTTAAATTGCTCTGTGTGTAACTGTGAAACATTATAGTCCATTAGGATAAAGGCACCAAAAATCAAGCGCAGATGGTAATAAAATTCTCCTCGTTCAGCAGTGCTACTTGGAGGCATCTTGGTTAAATTGATCAAGCCTTCCTGAAAACTATAATTTCCTTTTCTGCCTGCCCTGTCATCTGCCCAGTCTGAAACACGTCTTTCATGCTGGAATTACATAGTAAATTGGACCTGATTTCTGACTATGTAGATGTTTGCTAATTGACTGTTTCTGGTGGGCATCTCATGAACACATTTGAAAAAGCAAAACAAAAGTGATTCCTTGCACAAACTGTTAAGAAAATACTTACACTTTCGGTGTGGTCCTTTTTTGAAACCTGGCCATAGCATTTCTCAGGCTCTGGGGCTGGCCCGGTGGTGAATACCAAGGGATAGTAGAAACACGAATCACGCTTGCTCTCAGGACCAAGCCATGTAGGAGTGCAGTTACGAAGGCATCCCGATGGAGACACACGTACAACGCTGCGGGAGTCCAGAGGCAGAAGACCAGCCTTTTGCTAAAGATTTAAATCCTCAAATCTCATTATGTTTGTTTATTCGTTCAAAAAATGTTGAGTGAACATTCTCTGCCAGGTTGTAAGATAGGCACAGGATATGCAAGGATTATCAGCTCATTCATTCAGTTATTCGGCCAAGATTTATCAAGTGCGTACTATTTTCCAGGCTCGCTGGCTGCACTCTCAGATGGAAAGCTGCACCAGAGTAGGAAGTATCAGAACAAGAGCTCATATTGTAAGTTGTGGGGAAGAGAGGGCAACTCCACACGGCCCGTCGTGCACATCGGCACATGCTTCCTGGAGGAACTGTCATCCACGTGGAGCAGGAAAGGAGGACGAGCAACAGCCCGTCGGGGAATCTGGGCTGGGGAGACGTCCTGTCCAAAGCCTCGCCTATGAGGTTGTGCAGCAAATCTAAAGACTGAAAAAAATTACAGCAGCTCCAAGTTTAGGGGCTGGATGGAGGAGGTGGTGAGAGGTGGCTTGCTGCAGGTGGTAGAGGTGGCCTGGGCTGGAAATGAAGAACCACAGGCCTTGGTAGAGCGGTGGTGGCATCACCCAGGTGGCTGCTGATGGACTCTAAATCGTTGGTCAACGGGACGGATTTTCAAGGGGGAAGAATTGCTGCTCTTTATGGAGACCACCCTAGACCCCAAGAAACTGAGAGTCTTCAATTAAAGGTGTTTTTCTTTCATCCGCCCCTCATGGAATAAGTTATTTGGACTCCTGGCCAACGGACTGTATTTTGTTTATATTCTTCATTAGAATCACATTCCTCTAAAACCTGAGACTCGAACATCCTCTTGTAGGTACCTGTTAACATCAGGAAGTTGAGATATACAACGGGCGACGCAGAGCAGAGACGCCTATCTGCTGTTTAGACAGAAAGTACTACTACTCCCTAGAGTATTGTCCTCACTGCAGTACTGTGTCCATGCCCCCGACTGTGGCCACCACATCCACACCTGAGTGACCCAGATCCGGGTGGTACTATGGCAACACACACTAATGTTTTACACCCGTGTTCTGATTATTAGAAAGCCAGAAAAAGACAGAGATTCTTTATAACCCACCATGCTTGTAATCAGGACTCTTTGGGGGTATCTTTGGCTTTTAACTCACTAAAATAGTGATTTCTCTGATGTCACGATTCTATCTTGATTGGTCTCGTGTGGTGCAAGTCAATATATGCCATTTTGAACCCCTTCTCTACTACCTTGGGCAAGCCACTTCTTTTTCTCTGTGCCCCTATACGTTTCAATGTCCTTATCTTCACAATGAGAATAATGCATGACCTGGCTAATCCTCAGGAGCAGCGTAAATATCCTAATGAATTGTGCATTGATTTAGAAAGTTTCAATTATAATTACTGGTCAATCCAATATTGTAGGAATGTAGCTGCGCCACACCAACTACGGTCCACCTGAGCCACACGTTATCATGACTCCTTGCCATAAGGAGATGTGAGCTCTCAGATAGAAACCTGACTTCCCAGGGCTAAATACTCATCTTCTGATCTTTGAAATGGGTAAGAAAATGGAAGCTGATGAAGATGAAGTGACCTACCTGAGGTGACATGCCAGACAAGCGACGGGGAGGAGGTTCAAATCCTATGTACCAGCTTCCCTCATAGATCACCAATCCAATTTTTAGTCAAGGAACTAAATTAGAAGCTAGATTAGAAGCCAGAGCCTCAATTTATTATTCAAGTGTGTGCAATAATCTGGAAAGAGTACCGACTAAATTTAATGGCACTCTATTTTACCAAGTTCTATCCTCTTAGTGGATTTAAGTAAAAAAAAAAAAAAAAAAAAACCCACAGCACTCCTTTTTATCATCTTTAAAGATTAAACAAGAGGCATGAAAGATCAAAATTTAATCTTTCATTAGTTGAGTGAGTAAATATTTATTGTCTACCTTCTATACGAGACGACTGTTACCATAGACTAGTGATTATCAGACTTGCTCCCAAAGAACGTTTGGAAGTTTAGGAGACTTTTTGTTGCTGTTATCATAACCAGAGGGAGGGATGCTATTGGTATCCAGTGGGTAGAGGCCAAGGATGCTGTTAAACATCCTAAAGTGCACAGAAGAGCCTCACAGCAAAGAGTTGTCTGACCAACACGTCAATAGTGCTTGAGGTTGAAAAACCCAGGGAGCAATGTGTCACCCCACTGACTAGATGATTTACCTTCCTGCCATAAAAACTCGGCAATTCAACCAGCTTGGGGCATCATTCTGGCGGGAATTTGAAAGCTAATTATTCCACCCATTAACCTACCTGTTACCACTCACTGTTATTTTTATGACTTTGTAGCACCATACAGAGAAAAGGATTCAAGGTTTTTCAGAAATTTGGGGTGGAATTTATGTGCCCAGAAGAAATTATGTCATCCTCAGTATCAGGTACCCTGAGCCCACATTATCAACGTAACTGATGTTACGTTGTACCTAGTACTGTCTCCTGGGGTGCGGATCCAAAGATTAATTCTATCCCAATGAGATAAGAAAGTTACCCCTGATGTACAGATGAAGAATCTTGTAGTTAGGTGACTTGCTCGGGCCTTTTCCAAGGATGTCATTTAAGTTCTGAAATTCAGAAACATAAAGAGCACAAACCAAAGCATCACGATGAGCTGGTTTGTGAGCGTAAACGCCATGGGCCAGTCGAAGCCTAGGGAAAACGGGAGTGTGTATTTCACTTGCCTTCTTTTGCTGTATAATCCTGCTAAATCCCAACTTCTGCTCTGCAAGGATTTTACCTGAGAAAACACTTGTCATGCGTGTTCCTCAGTCTGCCTCCTTAGCCACCGCACCTGGCATCTCCTTGCCCCCCTCCACGCAAAATGCTTCCCCGAGTCCTGCCCCTGAGTGGCCCCCGCTCTCTCTGAAAGTTTGGCTCTACCTCCGCCACCTGCCACCTTCCTCTGACCTCGAGAACCTGGCTGTGCTCTGTCTCCGGCGTGTTTTAACCATGGTTTCCACCCAATCCTGAGCTTCCTGGAGGCGAATTCCACATGTAGCTCACAGTTGTGTAGAGCTCTGTCACCTGAGTCAGCCTCCCTCCTCCAGCAGAGCAGAGGATCTGGAATGTTCCTTGCACCAAACAGCATCTGCTTATGAAGATGTAAGGGGACTTGTCTGTCCAGAAGGTATATTTTTCAAGGTCTTACAAGATCCTCAGATGGATGTCATATTTCACTTAAAATGTTTACGAGCAGACGCCACTCAGGACAGTTAAAATGCATCACACTGACCCCAGTAAACACGGGAGCAGGTGCAGGGTAGCTGGACCTTCCCACTTGTTCACGCGACCATTTCAGAAAACGGTCTCCAGTCACTTGCTAGAGTGTGAGCTACCTTTTCCCCGTGAGCAAACAGCTTCACTCCTAGGTGTACACAGAGATGCATGCGCCCACAGCAGTATTCATAACAGCCACGAACTGCACACAAGTCCACTGGGTGGCTGACGGCGATTGCCGGGCTCACACCCTGGGAGTGGGTTGGGGGCACCCAGCACCCCGGGGGGCGAGCCACGAGTGCTCGCAGGCTGAGGCGGGGGCACCCAGCCAGCATTGCGGCCAACAGAAGAGCTCACACACAGAAAGGGGCTCACTGACTATTTCTATTGCGTAAAGTCATAAAACCAGAGGCAGAATGAACCAGAAGTGTTGGAGATAAATGCCCAGCTGGTAAAATTGTAAGGAAAAGCGAGGGAGGTAACTTCCACTGTAGGTTAGTCATGGACTTCGCAGGAGTGGGAGAGAAGGGCCTGGGAGTCAGGGCAAGGTCTCTGGAATTCAACCTCGGGAACAAGTGTGCTGGGAGTGCAGGTGTTCTGGGGAAGCAGGTGTGCTGTGGGGAGCAGGTGTGCTGGGGCAGCAGGTTGCTGGGGGAGCAGGTGTCCTTGGGAGCAGGTGTGCTGGGAGAGCAGGTGTGCTGGGGATGCAGGTGTGCTGGGGGAGCAGATGTGCTGGGGGAGCAGATTTGGTGGGGGAGCAGGTGTGCTAGAGGAATAGGTGTGCAGGGGCAGCAGATGTGCTGGGGGAGCAGATATGGTGGGAAAGCAGGTGTGCTGGGGCAGCAGGTGTGCTGGGGGAGCAAGTGTGCTGGGGCAGCAGGTGTGCTGGGGGAGCAGGTGTCCTTGGGAGCAGGTGTGCTGGGAGAGCAGGTGTGCTGGGGCAGCAGGTGTGCTGGGGATGCAGGTGTGCTGGGGATGCAGGTGTGCTAGGGGAATAGGTATGCTGGGGCAGCAGATGTGGTGGGGGAGCAGATGTGGTGGGGGAGCAGGTGTGCTAGGGGAGCAGGTGTGCTAGGGGAGCAGGTGTGTTGGGAGAGCAGGTGTGCTGGGGCAGCAGGTGTGCTGGGGATGCAGGTGTGCTAGGGGAATAGGTGTGCTGGGGCAGCAGATGTGGTGGGGGAGCAGATGTGGTGGGGGAGCAGGTGTGCTAGGGGAGCAGGTATCCTTGGGAGCAGGTGTGTTGGGAGAGCAGGTGTGCTGGGGTAGCAGGTGTGCTGGGGCAGCAGGTGTGCTGGGGGAGCAGGTGTGCTGGGAGAGCAGGTGTGCTGGGGCAGCAGGTGTGCTGGGGGAGCAGGTGTGCTGGGGCAGCAGATGTGCTGGGGATGCAGGTGTGCTGGGGATGCAGGTGTGCTAGGGGAATAGGTATGCTGGGGCAGCAGATGTGGTGGGGGAGCAGATGTGGTGGGGGAGCAGGTGTGCTAGGGGAGCAGGTGTGCTAGGGGAGCAGGTGTGCTGGGGGAGCAGGTGTGCTGTGGGAGCAGGTGTGCTGGGAGAGCAGGTGTGCACTGGGGAGCAGGTATTCTTGAGGATCAGGTGTGCTGGGGCAGCAGGTGTGCTGGGGCAGCAGGTGTCCTCACAGGCAGGGTCCCCGGGGGCAGATCCAGACTCTTGGGACCGCCCAGCAGCTTCTGTGTCGATCCAAAGTAATTCCCAAATCCAAAGGGGTTTTTAATAAAGGGGTAGAAACTCGCCACGAGGGAACTCCACACCTTAGCTTTCCTCCCCAGGAACCCTGAGCAAAGAGGACGGGGAGCATCGCAGGAGGGGCAAAGCCTATGTTTCCCGAGCCCCTGGCACAGCGCGAGCTGCGAGGCTCCAGAGAAGAACCCCGGGCCCGGCTTCCAGGGTCTTCCTCTAGGACCGACGGAGGGCCCGTGGGTGACGGGGTGACATGAACCCCGCAGGGGAGTGGCCCCCACACCTGCATGCTCACTGTCGTAGTGTCCTCTCCGCAGCACACCTGCTGCCCCAGCACACCTGCTCCCCCAGCACATCTGCTGCCCCAGCACATCTGCTGCCCAGCACACTTGCTCCCCCAGCAACCTGCTGCCCCAGCACACCTGCTGCCCAGCACACCTGCTCCCCGCAGCACACCTGCTGCCCAGCACACCTTCTCTCCATGGCACACCTGCTCCCAGGCTTTACTGAGCAGTCCTGCAGCTGGCTAACCCCTTTGGTAGTGCACAGTCTAAGTATATTTGGGGGCAAAAGGGAGAGACAACCCTGAAATACTAGAACAACATTTTTCTGGGTTCGAGAGAAACCATGTCCTTCATTCAGCTTAAAAAATAAAGTTAACGTTTTGGCCTTCATCGTCATTTCTACATTTGCTTTGCCTTCGTGCCCTTGGAAGTGAGCTCTGTTTTCCTGGAAAGAGTTTAGTTTCCACGCGGTGCTCATGTATGTTCATCAACCCGATTAACCAATCTTGGGTTCCCTTGACCAATCCCACTTTGCCAAGATTTGGTCGACATGGAAAACCCAGACTGTGGATATTCTCATCCAGATCCAGATGCAAAACAATAGGAAAAAAAAAAAAAAGATTTCCTGATATTTATGATACGACTTTGATAATGTAATTTGAATTATGTTGTCTTCCAGCCCTGACAGACTTGTTTTCCTGATTGGCCTTCATATTCAGTTGCAGGGAGACAGAGAATAATACAGTATTTCTCTTGCAAACTCAGGACATAGGAGAGTTCATAATTCAGGAAAAATAAGATGAAATCGTGGTGAAACTTTGAAAGATGGTTTGTGTTTGCTTGCTAATAATGCAGTGAAGATAGCTACAAACTTGATTTATCAAATATGTTTTCTACATCTTAAATAAATGATGAGCAGTGCTATGCTATTCATACCCACTAAGCCTTTTTTTCCTTAAAAGTATTTTAGCTGACCCATTCCTTGGAATTTCAATGGGACAACTGTGCATGAATTTACTTTGTTGAAACTGAAGCAGAAAATTAGATATTTTTCTTTGTGTGGCTGGCCATCCAAGTGTTTGATGCATTTTTATCTTATTACTTCTGACTGTTATGTTTGCCCCTCCCATATTATGCTTCCTGGACTTCTCTGCCTCTACCTTTTACCTGATGCTCCCAGCCCCACTAGGGAATGTGGTCTGAGTTACTTTAGTTCCAGGGAGGTCATTTTCCACTTCCCATAGAATTCAGAATTCAGGACTATTGTTTATTCTTTATTTTTATCAAGGCTTGGAGATAGGCAGACACATAGATGGATAAATAGACAAGTTCACTGATGACAGATTTAAAGTCTTGAGGCTTTCTCCGCATCCTTGGTGACTCCTATTTCATTCTCTTTTTTCTGCTTAACAAAACCAAAAATGACTAAACATTTATGTATCATGAAACAGAAGTGACATGTTTGACAAGATGTTCCTCACATGGAAACAAATTCTTGTGTATTCAGGACCATACGAGGCTCATTGAGAAATGGCAAGACTGGCTTGCGTTCCTCCATGAGACTCAGCTTTTCATGGGTTTATAATTCAGGTAAGTGATGGGCGGGCAGCGGGAAATGCGTGTGTCCTCAGTTGGTGGGTAGAGTGGCCGAGACCCGGTCACCAACATGAGTCTGGACAGAGCATTCGCTCTCCTAAAGAAGACGGCATCCGAGTTGTTAAGAGGATTTAAAAATCTGTGAAAATAATCAAGGATTTTCAAGAATTCATTCCTTACTTGACTTTTGCTCATTTTATTTTAGCTTTACTCCCCCTAACAGCACTCCTCAAAGGAACAGGAGCTTTGGAACCCCGCCGTGGCTCCAGGAACCGGGCATGAGAGTCCTGGCCTCTGTCGTAGCTTGACTGCATTCAACATACTCTTTCACTATGACGGACACCTTGATTGCTGCAGTGTGGTCAGGACGGAGGGGTTCTCTGACCCCATCATGTCACGTGAACGTGACAACCCTCCACATCACAGGTGAAAGCCAGTGTTCAAGGTGATTGACATTGATGCCTTTCTTCCCAAGATATATCATCACGTCCTTCTCTATGTTCACCTTCCTGACCCCAAATGTAATCCCGACTCCTGCCCGCTGGAGAGCTGTTTTTTTCACCACATCCTCCCAGTATGTAAGTTTTGTATTTACCATTTAGATTTGGGCAAGGCAATAAAAATTACTAATCCCCATCAGCCAGGTTACCTAATTGCCAGTATTGGTCATTTGGTAAGCATATTATTAAAGAGTTGGAACGTAGTGAGCCACAAAAAAAAAAAAAAAAAAAGGTTATTTACCCCTAACCACTGCCTGAAAATACGCTCTCTTCCACCTTTCTCTGCCATTCTATGCCATTTGGGGCTTAACAGTCTCCTACCAGCAATTTAGCCACCTTACCCTGTGGAGGAGTCCTGGCACGCCTGCACCACACTTCATTCTCATGACCACCTCTACCTCTCTCCTTCACATGCACCTGCCAGGCCCACCCCTTCAGGTCTCGTCACTGGCTCACAGGTTGGCTGTGGGCAGGAGCACAGGTGGCCTGTTCTTTTCTTCTTCCACTTCTTTGTTTCTT
This sequence comes from Canis aureus, assembly GCF_053574225.1. Classification (NCBI taxonomy): domain Eukaryota; kingdom Metazoa; phylum Chordata; class Mammalia; order Carnivora; family Canidae; genus Canis; species Canis aureus. Next base: position 62,203,236 of record NC_135622.1, read on the forward strand.
CTCTTCTGGCTAATTCAGGGTCGAGTGGGGAAAGAAATACCAGCAAAAAGGAGAAGAAACATTTGGAGGTTAGTCTGTTACCTTGATTGATTCTGCGATGGCAGCTGTCCCCTGGCTAACCCTGGGTTGCTGCTGACTCCGACGGTAGGATGTCTTGGGACACTGACAATTTCGGGCCATGGAGCTCTCTGAATGTCTTAAGCTAGTCTCAATATTCCTGCCTTGGGAACAGCCTAGAGACCCGCCTGCAGACCAGCTCTCACTCAAGCTGGCAGCCCTCTTGGTGGAGTAGTTGTAAGACAGCTCGTCTACCAACTTCCATGGCTTGACCAAAAGGTGTGATGCAGATGAACTAACTTCATGTCGGTCACCTCAGGCTGTTCCTAGTCTCTCAGCTTCAAAATTCGCATAGAGTAGAAAAAGCTGCTTGAATTACTTAACCCAATCCTCGCAGACACGTATCAAATTTTTCTTATTGTGCTCCATCTAGCACTGGGACAACACAAGTTTCAAAGCTTAGCAAGCACCCGGCCACCATAAAGACAGAAAATGCCCCTCCTTGCACCGCAAGGCACACCCACCATGTTGCCAACTCAGTATCTTTGGCCTCCCCACCATCCTGGTTGGGATGGGGACCACCCTTCTTACCACGGTGACAATTCACTTCTCTTGTGAATTCGCCCTCAGTGAACTGCTCTGGAGGGCTGGGTTCTATTTGATTCTGTATTTGTGAGAGAAGCATACAACAGGTCATAACAGGGCTGCAGGCAAGGCTGGATGGCTCCCTCTTAAATACTCTGGAAGAGGGATCCCTGGGTGACTCAGTGATTTAGGGCCTGCCTTCGGCCCATGGAGCGATCCTGGAGTTATGCACCAGGCTCCTGCATGGAGCCTGCTTCTCCCTCTGTCTGTGTCTCTGCCTCTCTCTCTCTCTCTCCCTCTGTGTGTGTCTCTCATGAATAAATAAATAAAATCTTTCAATAAATAAATACATACATATATAAATACATACATACTCTGGAAGACATTTCCCACTGTCCATTGCTGTTACCTCTGCATTGCACAGATGTTCCCAACTTCAGGTTTGCGTCCGGGGACTTCAGACAAAATTCTGAAACAGGAAAGGTAGCATTCAGCATCCTGAACCACTGCTTGTTATAAATTGTTTACGGAGCTTGATTAGCAAGTGCACGATGCCTTTTATAGTCATGGAACATGATATCAGGAAAGACTGGTATCAATAAGCTAAGTTTCTGAGATTACAAATTTGTTTTATTTTTTAATTGAGAACAATATTTAAACCATTTATTTTCTCAGTCAAGAAATCTGTGCAACTTAAATTTACTTATATATGTATATATATACACACACACATATGTATTCAGAGCAAAAAATAGAACATGAGATGGTAGATACTTTGCAGAACAAGCCATTAGACACAGTTCCTGCATGAAAGGTTTTTTTTTTTTTTTTAAGCCAAAAGATAAATCAAGAATAAGAACAATTGATGATTTCTGACATTATATTTCAGGCTTACATAGAGTTCTTCCTTATCACATTTCAATAAACCGAACTTCAAAGATATAGTAGTATTTCAGTGTTAAATAAAAATAAAATTCCTAAAGAATAAAACTGAAAAAAGAATCGAAATAAATGTTTCAAAGCTGCTATGAGCTCACTGAGATCATAGCTCGATAACAACTTTCAGGGATGGTTCAGAAACTAAGTAAAACATTATTTCACAATTCCTTGGCACTGACATCTGAAGCTCATGTTGTGTTTACTTTCCATCACCCACTTGATGCATTCAGCTCACCTGAGTCCTGCAGCAGCAGGCTAAGAGTAGTAATAAACTGTATTTATGGTCACGGTTGATAGAGCTGGAGGGTTCGTAGTAGAACTGTGCCCAAAAGAGGCTGTCGGATAGTGTCCGAAATGGGTTGTCAGAGACCAGGGAGCCAGAGCTGAGTGTGGCAGCCCCGGTGAGAGCCAGGCATGGCAGTACAGCCAGGAGGGATGAGCAGAGGGAACACTTGCAGCAAACAAGAGCATGGACGGCCTCCGTCCTCCTGCCTGGAGGCTTGGTGCTGGACCTCCGACCAGCACTGGCCAGGAATGGGCCGGGCAGGGGACAAATGAGCTCCTAAAGGATCGAGTACTTCATATGCTTTCTTCCCGTCCTGCTTTCCCTCTACTTCATTTCCTGGTTAGGATTCTCTTGGTTTTATTTTCTGTTTGTTTGTAATCAAACCTTCCTTAGAGGTCCACACATGCAAACCATGTTGAAGCGTCCAACAGTGAAAGCAACTTCTCACTTCCAGCAAGTTCTTTCCTCTTCTAGCAAGGTTTTCTTCTCACCACTGTCTCCTTGCTCCTTGTCTCCTTGTCTCCTCATATTGGCACTTGCGACCAATATGTAATTGGAGACCCCCAGGGGATTTTCAAGATGTGGTGCTGCCAGCAGTTGGGGTTATTTTGCCTCTACTCCTGCATGGATGTGGTGGGGGGCTTCCCTCTCCGGCAGGATATAGTACAGATACCACCCCAGCTTGACTTGATTCTTGGTTGCTTCCTGGCCTGGTCAGTCTTGATTTATATATTGAGGGTGGAAAAGAGGTCTTTCGAAAGAACCATTCCCTTCTCTAAAAGTGGAGTGGGAGGGAATGCTCATTTTTGGGGGTTAATAGACCCTACATCTCTGAATTTGGAGAATGATGTGAAAGCCCAGTATCTCCCTACCTTTCTGCCTAGGGGTCTGTTCCGAGAAGCAAAGCTGGCATCCATCTTGAGTAGAACCATAGATGGGAGAGGGCTTCCTAAGCCTTCCTAAATCCTTTTGCCTCCCAGTGAGCATCAATTTGTGTCTGATTTAGAGCTTTAGTGGTTGTGTCATTTTGTATTTTCAGTGTGAAAAAGTATTGCCTTTTTTTTAGCCCTATGGTATTTTAGTGTGAACATGTGCAGATGCATTGCAAGCTGCCCGTGTGCTATCACATTGACCCTAATGCCCGAAGTGAGAGTATGACTGATCTTCTCTTTATTACGAATTAATAACTAGAGACATTATTTTATAGAGTTAAAAACTGTAGTTCCATAAATATATTTCAAATATTGATGCCCAATGCATGATCTTTTCTTTAAAAAATATCATGACACCTCTAGGGAACTAATAAAATTTTCTGCATACCTTCTGAGCCCTTCATCTCTTAATCAATACTCATTTGGAGCTAATGTGATGAATTCAGGACTAATTGAAAGGATGCATATTATTAATGCCAGACATTCACCCCAGCTGCACAGTCTGACAGGGTTCATTTTTGAGATGAGCAAATTAAAGATTAATTCCTATGGCAGAAAAATACCCAGTAAGAGAGCATAATCAATTTATATAGTGTGCCATCCCCTTTGGTCCAAAAGGCATATAGATTAGCAGCTAATGCATTCAAGCCCAGACCAAAAAGATAAATATCTGATTGCAGGTTTTTCAATAACTCAGTGGTATTCTATTATTTCTTCTGGGCTAAGTATCTCTCACGGCTAAATCACAGACCTACTTGTTTCCTTCTTAGCCAGAGACACTGAAGAGATGAGGGATTTTAGAAATTCTTATGTAAATGATCTGGGAAAATCATTGCTACTTTCACTGGTCCCACCTTTGTCAGGTGGGATAACACAGTCTTCATGCTCAGTGGCACAGTATTGACATGTGCTCTCAATGGACCTTTGAGATAATTCATAACATATTGAAGAGATGAACTGAATTCATTCTAATGAGCAGAATAATTGGAAGAAATAGTGTATTAGCCAGAGTTTTCCAGAAAAACAGAACCAGTAGGGCATATTTCTTCGTATACATATTTAAAGACTTATTAGGAACTGGCTCATGCAACTAGGGAGTCACAATGTGCTGTTTGCATGCTGGAAAGCCAGTTCTGTTGTTCAGTCCCAGTCTAAAGGCCAGAGAACCGGGGACCAATGGTGGAAGTCCCAGTCTGAATCCGAAGTACCAAAAACTAGGAGCACTGACATCTGTGGGCAGAAGAAGACACATGTCCCCAGACCCCACTCAAGTAGAGAGCAAGTTCTTCTTTTCTCTGCTTTTGTTGTTGTTGTTGTTATTCCCTTTGGACTCTAGGTGTGGTGGATGATGTCCATTCATATTGGAGAGGGTATCTTCTCTGCTCAGTCCACAAGTCCAAATGCTGGTCTCTTCCTGCATCATCTTCATGGACACACCCAGAAATGATATTTCCCCATGATCTGGGCATCATGCAGCCCAGTCAGGTTGACACAAGTTTGACCATCACAAGTAGACCATATTTTCTGGTAAATATAACATTAATGATGCAGTTTACAGGGGTTTTGAGGAGCTCATGACAGGAACCCTGGACAAGGCAACAGTGACAGTTACTCTCCAGTTCAACAGAACCTCACTGCTTTATACTTCTGAAGGAAGGAAGGAAAAATATTTCTGGCCAAGACTGTAAGATACCAATAATCAAAATTGAAGCCTACCAAAGAGAGAAACATTAATTTGTTTATTTTCACTGCCAAATGGCTTACTTATTCATTCATTCAGCTAGGACTGAGTATCCATTAAGCTTTGGGATCAAATATGTTCTTTACCCTTAATTGTCACCTAAATACCAGGTACAGTATCATCTTTGTAAATAGATATAGCCAACCAGTTGAGAGGGGTGGTAACAGTATTTAATTTAGGACATAATTCTTGCAATCTGGTATTCCACTTACATGATATATTTGCACATTATGTATTCTGTGCCTTCTATTTGCTTCAGGCCACAGAAACGTGGTATGAAAACCATAGACAACTGAGAGAGTTTCTGTTCACTACACATTTCCTGTGAGTTATTTGAAAAATTCCAGCCATTCCAGCAACTCAACATCTCACTGTTAGAAACATTGCCCCTCTCGGGAAGGAAATAGAACCATGTAGCATCCATCCACCCTGGCAAAGGGAAAGAAGTAAACAAAAGACAAACTAAAGTCTGACAGCTTCTCATTCCCATATTTTTTCCACCTTCCTGATGGCAGGCAGCCTCCAGTGTCGATGATGCTGGTGCGAAGAAGGGTTGTCAAGCTGGGATCCTGGCCCTTCCACTGCAGTGCTGTGACCTCAGGCACATTCCTCAGCCTCTGTGTGAATCAGTTACATGACTTATGAAAAGGTGATAATAATAGGACTGGGGACTCTGGGCTGCTGTGAGAATCAGATGGGCTGGTTCTCATAGTGTTTGCAACAGTGTCTGGGATATAGTGAGAGCTGGCAACGTAACTACTGGTAGTACCAGGGCTGACACCATCATGGTTAACCAAACTAAGCCAGGATGGAAATTAGCATGAGAAAAATGGAAAACAGTCAATAAATATAAAGTGTTTACATGTGAGTCGATGTCATCAGGCAAGGTGAGGAGCTACAGAGACGGTAGCCATGATATCACACATTCTCTGCAGCTCTGCCCATTTCTGTGTCCACTTTCCTCACCGTCTACACTGTATCCCCACTGATCTTCAGTGTCTCGCAGGAGACAATGTTCCATCGCAAAGCACGGCCTTCTCACCTCACGTTCCTTGCATCTGGAATAGCCACTATCTCCCCCTCTGGCCTAGATGACCCTGTTCTGTCTTCTGGCCTCTGCACAAGGTCACTCATCTTGACCTCACGCATTACATTGGAGCTTCCTGTTACACTTTCTCATATCACCAACTTCTCCTTTAACTGCATTAATCAAAACTGGAATCATAAATTGATTTGTGACATTCTATTAAAGTCATCCTCCCTATGATATTATTAATGCATTTGGGCAGAGATTCTCTGACATTCCCCACCACCGGCACTCATGAAATATTTGTAAGAATGACTGACACTGTCTTCAAAGTCAGATTCAGAAATTCCCAACCCTCAGGTGAGGTTTGTCCCTTTTAACACGGAAGCACGCTAGCACTGCATGTGACTTATGATATAATTATTTGTGAAGGGGGTTTCTCTGCCTTACAAGATCATGAACAACCAGAGTGGGATCCATTGATTTGTTTTGTTTTTTGTTTGTTTTTGTTTTTGTTTTTGTTTTCCAGCCAACTCAATTAGAGACCTACATCTACATTTACGGCCAGAAAGTACTACAAGAGCCATTGGTGGGGAGACAAAATCATACTCGTGAGAATCCCTGGCTCTCTCAGAATTACAAAGAAAGTAATTTGCAGATCCATTGCAAGGTTTTTATAAAAATGCTGGTTAAGGAAGTTCTCAACCAGATATCGTCTTGAGTACAAGCAAATTCTCTCTGTAAAAAAGGGCTTGTGTCAGTATACCTTCATAATATATTTAGAGTTGTGTTAGACTGAGATTCATACATCTTTGGGTCAATGACTCTAGCACCAGCACTTACAGAATGATGTGGGAATGCCAATATTACCTTGTTCCTCCATGGGTTGCCTGGTCTGTACCAAAGCCAGCACATGTAACTACCCCTCCCTCTGCTTTTTAAAAGTAATTTTCAAAAAAAAAAAAAAAAAGTAATTTTCTTAGCTTTTTTTTTTTTTTTCAGACTACATATATATAGGTTCCTTTCCCTTTCCTTTTTGCATGAATAAGTCACAAACTAGTGCTAATGTGAAAGAAAATTACTTGCATTTATAGAATAGCAATGCAAGCTAGTTTCCTCCAAGAAGCTCAGAATTTTGTATGAAATTGAACACCAACAGTTATTTACTTAGATGTGTTAGCAAAGTGTCAGGAAAAGTGGGGGGAAAAAACTGTGGGTTTACTCTCAAGGCAAACAGAGAAAGATTCACCATGTGTATATGGTTCTGTATCTACATGGAGGTTTTAGGGTAAAGCAAGAAAAACGATTCCTCAGGAGTTAAATTATTTTTATGCTATTCACCATGTACAACTCTGAACTAGAGCCGATACTTGCACTCCTACTCCTGCCCGGACACCGCAGAGACTGCCAGCCACTCTTCTGATGTGTGCAGAAGCCCCAGCTCTAAATGTGCTCGATAGTGAGAGCTGAACTATCTGAGAGAGAACCATCCTGCTGTGTACAATGCAAACTTCCGTCCTTCTGGAATACTGATCGTGTCCAGGGGCACTCCTGTTCTCCTTTTCATGTTGATGGAGGTCTTGGAAAAAAAAAAAAAAGAACATTTATTAGAGTCTTCACAGTTGTTAGGTGCTTCCAACTCCATCACACCAGCTATCTCTTTACAAATCTCTTATGAAATAATTGACATTGAGAGAAGTTATAAAAATCATCTAAGGTCACACTGTTAGTTGATGATCAGATCGGGAATCATACTCCGTATATATCCTACTACAAACGTCTTGCCCCTTCTGGCACACACCATTGTTTTTGTTCTGAGTAGGCAGTCTGCATGGATGACACGAAATTCAAGAGGCACAATAAGGAAGACAGTGAAAAATATCTTTCCCTCCTACCTGCCTACCCTGTTCCCTCTCCAGAGTCAACCACTATTAACCAGAAAACTCTATACCCTTCCAGGCACCGCCCAAGCATGTACATTTACAAACATATAGACTACATAGTCTTTTCCCCCAAAACATGGTAAATCCAAACTAAGACTCCAATATCTTGGAGTTTAAATGCATATTGTCAACATATGTGAGGCTTTCTCATCCTTCTTAATAGGAGGAGTATTTCATCACAAAAATAGACCACGGTTATTTAATTAGTCTCTACTAATTATCATTTAGTTTGTTTCAAACTTTTCCAACTCTCCATTTCTCTAAAAACACAAAGAATTGCCTTTAAAGCTTACTATTATGAGGTGGTTGGAGGAAGGAAGAGAGAAGGGGTAGACAATAATGGTGGTGATGAAATGCTAAACCAATACAGATAGAAAGTTTTTGGGAGAGTTGTGGTCAAGAAGTAATTTTTTCTCACTTAGACTATTAATATTATATATATGTATATATATAATATATAATATATATTAATTTTTATATAATTTTTATATATAATTTTTATATAATATAATTTTTATATATACATAAGCAATAATAGGAAGAATAAATACAGTCAACAAATCTACAGCATCTCAAACACGCAACCAGCTTGTCCCAGCACAGAGCTGCCTCGCTGCTCTTCAGTGTTTCAGGCCAACTGCATCAATTTCCCACACAGTTCAAAACAGAAAATGTGGGCTTTTTCTCCTAATATCATCTTACCTTGGGATTAAGATAGAACACTACTCCTTTGTCAGGGTTTCAGTTGTCACCACAGGAACACAACTTTATTAGCTGTATAGTCATTAGATTTACTCCAACTGCATTAACTCTTCTTGCTTTAATAACACATGTTCCTGGGCCCCTACATGGCTCAGTCCAGAAAGCATCTGCCTTCTGCTCTTCCACTCAGGTCATGATCTCAGGGTCCTGGGATCGAGTCCTGTGTCAGGCTCCCTGCCCTCGGGGACTCTGCTTCTCCCTCTCCCTCTCCCACTACCCCTGCTTGTGCTCTCTCCCCCTCTGCCAAATAAATAAATAAAGTCTTTTAAAAAATAAAAAATTAAACATGATCCAAGTAAATGCATTTTCATAATTATTTAAGACTTATTCCCATGCACAGTTTTTCTATGACTTTAAAAATGTGCTTTCAAATTTTTATTATTCATTTCAGGTTTGTCATTTTAAAAATGATCTGCATATAATTGCATAAAGTCATCAATAATATCCGGATGAGACGTATTTAAAAAATAATCAATCAGAAGAAGCATCTGCATTCATAGAAGTGGATCTGGAAAGGGGGAGTAAATGGTGTTAATAAAGTACTTTTAAAAATAAAAAGAAAAGAAGGGCACTTGGGTGGCTCAGTTGGTTCAGCATCTGCCTTCGGCTTAGGTCATGATCTCAGGGTCCTGGGATCGAGTCCCATGTCGAGCTCCCAACTCCTTGGTGAGTCTGCTTCTCCCTCTCTCTCCACCTGCCACTCTCCCTGCTTGTACTCTCTGGCTCTTTCTCTCTCTGTTAAATAAATAAAATATTTTAAAAAGAAAGAAAAAGGCAGGAAACATAGGCGGCACTTGCCTAAAGTTTATTTTTTTATTTGACAGGCTTTTTTAAATTGCCTTTGAAAAAGTCAGTCATAATTAATTTGAAAAGAATATTTACACAACACATTTATTTTAAAAGAAAATGATATAATACGAATTTCAGGATTTCATCCACTAAGCACTTGAGATTAGAAGTAGATACACAATAGGACATTGTTAGCAGCACGCATGTAATTAAGACAGGAAGTCTGTGTGGTTTAAATGTTGAAAGGGCCAGGGCCAGAGAGAGAAAAAGACCAAGATTAAGGAACGGAAAGAGAACAACTCAGGAAAGCATTATATTAATTTGGTTATCTCATTACTACTTCACGGTGTGTTTATTTTGTAATTAATACGTAGCACTCAAATAGCTAGGCTTCACCCTACCCGTCCAAAGACGATCACTTTGGCGATTTCTGCCTTTTTCCCATGGAAGTATTTTCCATCCTACAGTAAAGTACAACATACAGTTACAAAATTATTTTTCCTGTGTGGCATTCCTTCTGTGCAAAAAAAATTGCCTGATGTCACTGACCTGTAGGCCCAGGTAATCCTAGTAGCAGACTTTAGTGTATTCAGCTGGAGTCACAGAGCTGTAATTATTTATGGCACAAAAGTTAATTAGATTATCAGCTGAGGAAGTAAAAGTATAGGAAAAAGTCCAGCATATTTCACCAATGAATAAGAAAATAATCTCCACCTCCCCTGCCCTGCATAGCCAGTGGTTATTGTGTTTTGTATACACATCTTTCCTTTCTGAGATTGCAAGAGAACACTGCCCTAAAGATATAACACTGCAGAGATGTAGCTAACATAATTTTTTGGCACCGAGTTTAGTTCAAAAGGTTTAGGTAAGTGTATTCATAGATTTAAACCAATCAAATTACAAAGCCAATTCCTGCATTAATTTTCCAGCTAACTTAATTATACAGCCCCAAGCTCTGACTTCTCATCAATTAAGTGAGCTGTAAAAATCTGGAGCCCAGCTCTACAATGTATTAATCAACACATCTGATGTAGGGAAACAGACTTTATTATGGTCCCTGGGCTGGAAATCAAACCAGTAACCACTGTTGATTTAGCCATATTTAGCTTAAAGACACATTAATACCTTAGTTAATTTTTAAAAGTTGTACCAGTTGACCAGATAAGATAGCCAAGTAGATACTAAAGAAGCAAAGGGAAAAAAAATAAGTGCTAGTGACAAAGCACTAAGCAAACAATATTCTAAAATTAAAGAAAAAGTCAGAGGACAGGTGTCAAGCAGAAGTCAAGAGCTGCCTGAATATGGCAGAGAAGAGGCAAAGCCACAGTTGACAATCAGAAAACCCCTCAAGGAAGACAACGTAGAATAGCCCACTCCGTGGCCCCATCCCAGGTGTGCTTAGTGGTACATCTATTTAGTTAGATCAGACTAAAATGACCATGAGCTGCTTCAATTTCAAGTTTCTATGTTACCTCATTAGAGGCTGTCCCCTCAAAATAACTTAAAGACGCTGTGCTGGGCTTGCATGATTACTCTATTTTAGGCAACATAAAAAGAGGAAAAATGGAAGCTAGAGAGAGCCCATTCCTTCTTTTTACTACAAGATGACAAAAATACCTGGCTCAATGCATTAGACATGTTTCTGTACAAAATTGGCAGACATTTGAGAATCGTGGTCTATAGTTTGCAGAATAGAAGAAAAACAATTTTGGAAAGGAATTTCAGTTATTTTATTTTATTTTTTTAAGTAGTCTCTATACCCAACATAGAATTCGAACGCATAACCCTGAGATCAAGAGTCACAGGCTCTACTCACTCAGCCAGCAGGACATTCCAGTTGATTTCAATCAATAAGAATCTAGTATTTGTACACACTGGCATTTCCCAAACATACATGGTGTTCAGATCAATCTTAATTAAAAAATAAAATGGATTATACGCAGTAAAGACATATTTATTGCCTAGAGACCAAGTTCTAATAAATATTCAGGATGGCATCTCACTTTCCCCTTCTATCACTTCTGTGTGACAGCTAAGTCTTAAAATTGAACCCAAAATACCCATTCTACAAGCCATTTCCCCTCTGTTTGCTTTCACTTCTGTTGAAAATCCATAGAATGAGAAAACAATAGATAATGTATTTTGTTGACATTTTCCCAAAGTAGATGAACTTTTTATTTTTAATTTAAAGCCAAAAGGAAGTATCTAGTCCTTGCTGGGAAGTGGACTGATCAATGGGGTATCTGATTCCAACCTCCTCACCCACTAACAGCCAAGTCCTGCCTCCTGGGACACAGAGGGCGATCCCACCGTGACCTTCTACTCTAGCAAACCTTCAGACAACTTCTGTCCCACACCCTCAATGAGCTGTGTCACTCACCTTTTGAAAATCTTCTTCCATCCTCTTCCCACCCACCATCATCATCCTCACCAAACATGGTCTCAAGGATTAAGAGATATGAAAAAGTACTTTTTCTCACACAGAGGGTATAATATTTTTTCAAAAGATTTTATTTATTTATTCATGAGAGACACAGAGAGAGAGGCAGAGACACAGGCAGAGGGAGAAGAAGGCTCTAGGCAGAGAACCCAATGTGGAACTCACGTTGCAATGAGTTGTGAATGATCCAGGACCCCAGGATCACTACCTGAGCCAAAGGCAGACACTCAACCACTGAGCTACTCAGGTGCCCCCAGAGGTATAATCTAAATTGAGAAATGTCCATAAAGTCTCCATTAGTTCAGAGATCTGGACTAATAATCTTCAACTTCATAATCTTATGATGTCCCTCTCAGCTGACTTCTTGGTTTCTATAGCAATTAGATATTATACTATATTATATCATATGATTATATAATCACTGATGAGATATATAGATCACTATTATGTACTTTCCCAACCCCAAAGTCTTTGCATTTTACATTTACTTCTTTTACATTTTCCTTTTCTTCCTCCAATATAATTCGCCTGTGTTCCCCACGGTGAGAATATGTCCTGTTTGATGAAAGTGAGATTTTTTTGATGCAAAGTATTTCTGCATAAATTTGATGCCCACATTAGCAGCCCACAGAATAGGGAGGAGACTGAGTAGATGATCACGCCCAAAAACTCTTGCAGGCCTTTATGTTTATTTAATTCTCAAAACTGTCCTCAGGGCTAAGGATTTGATCCTCATTCTAGACAAGAGGAAACTGGCCTTCACAGAGGTGCATGTGCGTGGCCCAACTGGGATATGATCCCCAGTGAATTTATCTACGAGCCTTGAACACCAGCATTGCATGATGTATTTTACATCTCTTCTTTTATTCCTTTTTTTTTTTTTTTTAACTCACACTTTACAAACCTCCCACTGGTTTGCATCTGTGCCATTTCCTTTCCTTATTATCTGAACCGTGATTTAGGGAAGACAGAATTTTGTTAACACCGGAAAGATAATTAAAAATTATATATAACTATGATTACTTTGGGATTCAGATGACACCTTGTTAAATACAGGTTTTTGAAAATATTGTTGATGGGTCACATTTCTCTGACCTTCCTTATACTCTATAATTCATTTGTAAAAGGCATGAATGATTTAACTATGAATTAAATAAACTTTTTTTAAAAAAGGTATCTATCTCAAAGGGCATATCTGTTACTTTTCTGATAAGGCCAAACCAAATCAAAGCTTTAGAACACTCCTTTTAATTTAAAAAAATGAATAAAATGTAACATTATATATTAATAAATGTATGTATATTGAATTCAAAGAGATCGGAATGAGTTGATTACATAGAATTTATATAGTGAGTAATAGGAAGGATTGCAAGGATCTGCAGATATGAATCTGCCAGTTAACATCAGTGATATTTACTCACTAGGTCTTATACCCATAAAATGGAAGCAATGAATCATCACAAGTTTATTGCGGTAATTCAGTGACTTTCAAAGAGGTAATATGAGTGAAGAGATTAGTCAAGTACTTGGCATATCATAAGCACTCGGTATATGGAAGTTATTATACAATAAGAAAAAAGCCATTAGAGATGGTTCTTCATTTATGATTATTATGGAGTAGCTATTATGACTGAGTTATCAAATGGTCTTGGGGTAGGTTTCAGAGGAGTGAGTTAATTTTGGAGTCATATAATTTCAGAGCTGGAAAGAGCCCTGGAGATAAAATCCGGGAATTGTCAGTGTCTACGTGTGGGCGGGGGTGAGGAGGTGTGCCAATCACGTCCTCACCCCCTGAAAATCGTGTCTGGGGAATGGGACTTGTGCTTTGAGAAGTTTCTTCAATGTACTTATAGTTTATATAATCCATTCTGCTTAAGGAGAGAGTTCTGCATCATTTTCCATTCTCGTGGGTCTGCAGAAATGGCAGAATGAGAAAACAGATGTGGGAGTTAAGGGCCAGGAATGCCAAGTGATATATTTCCAGCCCCAGCGCACACGGCAGCAGTATAGGAAGTGGTCAGCAGGACTTTGGACTTCCAGGATTTTTCCTTCCCTGCCAGCATGTGCTTGTTTCCTCTTACCATCCACTTCCACTGAAACTGTATTCTTCTCAGCCAAAGAATTATAAATAGCTTTGGAAAAGATTGTTTTTAAACACAACCTGGCTTAAATGAGCCCGTGGTACACATCATATGCTCTGCCTTCAGAGCAGTCGTCTTGCTCCACAATGACAACCACAGGCAAAGGCCCTGTTTCAACATAGAGAAGAAAAGCTGTCTTTGATCTCTGCAGGAAAGGTCCTTTTTAATCCCCCCTGGAAGTGATTTCAAACAGCGGGTATTTTTAGCTTTCTCTCCAAGTTAGAAGGGTGTATGTATGCCTGTATGCAGGGGAGTGTGTGCATGGGTGTGTGTTTGTGTGTGTGTGAGAGAGAGAGAGAGAGGGAGAGAGAGAGAGAGATGTGTCTGTGTGTTTAGTTCTCTTGGATTATTTTTATATATCCATATCCTGTATTCCATGGGATTGTACTGCAAATAGCTCATCAAGAAAATAGCAGAGGGAACTAAGATCGGCTTTATTAATCAAGGTCATCCTTTTAACATATCCTTGGAGGTGTTAAGGCCAGAGAGTACGAAACACCAGCCGGGGCAAGTTTCACCCGGTGACACCAAGTTCTCTGCCTCTTTCGGGAAAATACTGTCCTTTCCGAGTTGGATTAACTGCCAGTCAACGCCCTGTCCTTTTCATTGAAATACAGCTTGAGTCCTTTTCTGTTTCCTTGTTTCCTGAAAAGTAAATTTAAACGAACGCATTAGGTTCCTGTCCCACAGCAGAGAACCACAGGGACAGAAGCCGGTCCAATAGCAGCATCATTTTGCTAGTCTGGTTTGAAAAGGGGATCTGTCTGCAAGGTGCTTTATCACCCTAGAAGCATCTGCCACAAAGCAGCTCCGTGGCCCCCAACCCAGGGAGGCCTTTGTGCTGGCAGTTCAGCAGAACTGGGGTTGGGGGTGCGGGTGGCTCTGGAGCGAGGGTGAAGGAAAAGAATCCTCCCTGCCCGTGCCCAGCTGCTCACCTCCCGGGATGCAGACACTCAGCACAGGGCAGTTGGTATTTTAACCAGATTCTTAAGATGAATTGTATATATTTCTTCAGTAAGATTACAGGACAATTTTGTTTCCTCAAGACATTGCCACAACCTTTAAGGAAAATAAGGCAAAATAAAGCAACACACACGTATTTTGCCCACGGGGTGGGAGGGACAGGTGGTACCAGAAGGCCAGTCCTCTTGCACTAGTACTTTCTAGTCATCTGTAGAATAATACACTTCTCACCCAGTCACAAGCAGTTCAGCAATTGCCAAAGCTGTTCTTAAATGCTCTGGAATCAGAGTCCCTGTTCCCATCCCCAGCAGAGCCACTTTGTGAATATGGGACATCAGGCAAGGTGCTTCATGGTTTCAGCCTGGGTTTCTCCCCCTGCAAAGTAAGGTGGGCAATGTTTGCAGGAGCTCAGCTGCCCAAGGCTCCCCGGAGATGATGTCTTATCCCATGTCTCTCCCCACATCCATTCCGTGCTCCACTCAGGCCCTAGGAGCTGCCGTCCGTCCTGATTGGGGGATTTTGCACCATAACGGTTGCCAAATACTAAATTCATGCTTTCTAGATAACTACCCTTAAATATTTATTAGCACAAACTGCTCTTGCACGCTGAGAAGTTGTGAATGATGCAGGAGATGGAGCACAGGCAAATGGTTAGAGATTTGTAGCTACAATTTTTTTTGCCCTGCTGAACTTAGCACTTGCCTTCCACCAGTATTTCCTAAAACAACCTTCTAGTTTTAGCCTGACAGCTATACAGCTGTCACTAAATAGAAGCAACAAAGAATCCAGAATCAGAGGGTTGGGGTGATGGGGGGATAGGTGGGAGAAAATCTCAGCCACACACGTACCTGCTATATAATGTGGCTACAAAAAAGTCTGACATGCTGCATCTGTGCTTGCTCATCTGAGAAATAAATAGGTAAATCTTTCGGATTGCAAAGTCTGTGTAAAGGAATATGAGGCAGACATCCTAGCTCGTTGCCTGGCATTTAGGGGAAACAATTTAGTTTCCTTGCTCTTTTGATGAGGAGATTCTGAATAAGTAAAATAAAGATTATAACAGGTATTTCCCACTTCCCTGGAAATGGTGCATTCCTGGGGCAGCCCAACGACACATGTCAGGGTGTTGTAACAGTCAACAAACATCACACCTGCAATGTGACTCTTTCTCAGACAAGTGCGTTGTTCACCTGAGCACCTGCCAAATACCAGTAGAGCTGAGGGGACGGAGCCTCAGGTGAGGACTCTTCCCGAAAAGGAAGGAAACACTTTACATTTTACAACTAACCTGTAAAAGATCACTTTATACACTATAGAACCAAGAAAAAAAATCAAATGTCACTTATTATGCATATTATTTATAATAAAAATAAATTTAGACCAAAAAGAGGGAGACATACATTTGCTTGTGAATGATGCAGGAAATGGTGTTGGTTGTCTTTGACATACAATGCTGTGCTTCAGAAGAATATACTCTTGAGCTCTGGAAGGGAAACGAGACAGCAAGTCCAGGAGCATGAGATGCTTGAGATTAAGTTTTTTTCATTATTGTAATTTCAGCATGTGATTTTTTTTTTTTTTTTGCCCCAACTTGCAAAATATGTTTTCCTCTTTGAAAATGAAGTCTTCGATAAGTGTCTTGCAGTCATCTTAGATACAATCACCTTGGGTGGTTTAAATTTTAGTTTGGGTCTTATATAATCTCACCCAGCCCACCCATTGCTTATTCGTCAAGGACTATTTACAGACAAATAAGAGGCTACAGAGAATATACATTCTGTTGAAATTTTGTAATAAAACAATCTAATTTACAAAGCCCTTTTCTCTTGTAAAGGCAGTTGGGGAGCAACATAATTAAATGACTGCCATAAAATTAAGAGAATCTATTTTCTAATCTCATTTGAAAAGTTGGCTGGGATCTTAACATAATAGCTATATTATTTTTATAGTTTCTCTCTTCCTGTTTGTCTTCATACATGCTGTAGTCCTCTCAATGAGTTTTCTCGGTCGTTTCTTTTAAAGTGTACTTTGTACCATGAAAGGCCAAGTGTTTTGGGATGTCTGCATAAAGAAATATTTGAAGATGATTTTGCCATGCAATAACTGACTATTAATATGTCTAGGAAGGAATCCAATACCTTAATATATAACTTGAGAAACCATCAAGAGAGATGATGTCCAAACAAGTTGAAAGAAGAAAACAAATCAAATTGATTTATGTTGACCCTAAAATCGTTACTGAGCAACTTCCCATCATCTTTACCACTAACCCCTAAGTCCTTATTTCCCTAAAATATACCATTCCAGCAGGCTTATGACCCCTTTGCAAGTCCCAGGAACCTTGGAATCCTGTCTAGGCACCAAGCAGGAATTTTTATAAATGCTTTCATGGAAACAAAGCCAAACTAGCATTCTCTCCAAGAGTTCTATTTTTCTGGGAAGAATTTTGCTCTTTACTCAGATCATGGTGATAAAGTGTTCTTGTGACATTACAGATGAACCTAATGCTGCTCTTCCTCACATCCCCTCTCAAGTCTTACCATGGTCGGGCCCCGTCTTGAATTCCCCATACCCCCTGTCCCGCTCCCTTCTCCCCACAGCCTGCAGAGCTCTCATGGGCCGTGCAGCCACTTGGCAATTACTCACAGACAGTCTTAGATTTTTCTCTGTACATTTCCCGTATTCTTGTCTCCTGTCCTCCACCCCCCAGTTAGGCTATAATTCCCTTGACGTCAAGGAAAACTAACAGAAAAGTATTATGTGAAGACCAACTGGGGGCCACTCAGGATTCTGTACAGGAAATAGAAAACATTGCAGGAGCTTAAATAGACAATAATGTCTCAAAAGCAATTCAGTGGTCCAAAAAATGTTTGAGAAAAGTTTCGTGGGCCTCCAGGAAGGAATTTCAGAGGAAGAAACAACATATGCACCGGCTTTCTCATTCCAGCAAGACCACCACCAAAACTATCTAGTTCAAGGACACATGTCATTCAATCTAGAAAAGTGGGCAGCCAGAAACCAGAGAGGTTCACCACAGGAGCCCTGGGAGCAGCCAAAGGATCCCGAGCATGAGCCTTGTATGTGCTACACACAGACACCTTATCTCAACAGTGTTGCTGAAATCTCAGAAGCAGCCAAGTGGCAGGAGGATGGCCTCCATTCTGTTTCTACATCACAAGAGGGTCCAGAATTCAGTGGCAAAAGGATCTGAAGAATGTCATTTTGGTGTTCCAACCCTTGTGGTACCCAGCAGAATGGGGCAGGGAGGAATGGAAACTGAGCAGCTGATCCATCTCCAGGAGGCACACACTGTTTTCCTAGCACTATACCAAGACCTTTTGTATAGTATCCTATTCAATCTATAAAACCATATGTGGTTGATGATATTACTTCATATTAAAGACAAAAGAATTGATGGGGCACCTGAGCGGGTCATTCCATTGAGTGTCTGCCTTCAGTTCAGGTCTTGATCTCAGGGTGGGATCAAGTCCCAGGTCTGGCTCCCTGCTCTGTAGGGAGTGTGCTTCTCCCTCTGCTCCTCCTCCTACTCATGCTCTTTCATTCTCTCTCTCTCTCCCCCTCTCTCAAATAAATAAATAAATAATTTAAAAATATATATAAAAATAAAGACCAAGAAATTGAGATTCAAGGAAAAGGTGTGGGAGAGGCTGCTGCGAGCACCCAACCTGTGCCGGCACAATGCTCAATGACTTGCAGACATTATTTCCCTTAATCATACCGCCAGTCTCGTCATATCAGGAGTAGACAGATGATAGGAAGGCTCAGAGAGGCAAAATATTTTTACCTATCTGATACAAAGTGAAATAGTTGCCATTCAAATCCTTGTTTGTCTGGTGGCAAACTCCATAATCTCTTCATCAACATATGATTTCCAAATACTTTGAAAATGCTGTTGCATTTCCTTTGATGTTTGGCATACTGTTTAGTGATCAAAGTAACATTGATTTATTGATAATAACTTCCAGAATAACTGATCTTGAGTAAGAGTGACTCATGCTGATCTGATCATTAAAGGGTAATTCTTCTTTAGGCTGGAAAACAAATTGTATATAGAAAGTAATATAATGCAGATATTTTTAGCAGAATATAAAAGTTGTTCTTTATATTTCTGAGGATACAGATGCAATATTTTGTTAAAGAGGGCCTACTAGCCTATGTGATCCTACAGTATATGTTCTATCATTTTATCTTATATGTTAAGAATAATAACTTTTAAATACTTGTGTTTCTATTGCCAATAATTCTATATTTTTATGATAAATAGATAAAGGTAAATTGCATAAAACCAGGAAAATCTATGCCAAAATTTAGGCGGTCAGAGAATCATTTAATTTCCATAACATCAGTCTCATGATGAGAAATGACTCTTCTGATCCTGATGATAGAAGACAGAGAACAAGGAAATGTGACTCTGTTTCCTCTAAAAGTGCATAACTGACCTAGGGAGTGAGACGATAGATGCCCTGAGACATATCACCATCTTTTCCTTTTTGTCCCTGTGGTTCATCATACAGGTTGTGTGGTCAAAAGAGTACAAGGTGAGATCAACGGATTGAGGTCATTTGGCCTCCATAAAAATTTTAAACGAACAAATAAACCAAAGCAAACTCTGACAACGGACTCAGGATTTTTTCAGAAGGCCAGGACTCAAGAACATGATATTCTGACAAGACAGTATTTTTAGGAAGGAGTGAAAGTGAGTGGCCCATGAAATATGTGATCTCCATGGGCAGGAGTACAAAGGTGGGTCTAAGTATGACTTCTCCAGGTGAGCTGCCAGTTAGCTTTCAGGAAGGAAACTTTTTTTTTTTTTTTTTAATTTTATGACAGAGCAGAACTATTAACAACACTGACAATCAGAAACAGTCTGTGTCACTGATAACGAGGCTAAGTGTTACATTAGAGACATTTCCTCATAGAGGCAATTGGTTGTATTGTAGGAGAAGGATTGTCAGAAGCTGTAGCTAAACAAGAAGCAGTGACAGAGCATGTTGGTTTAGGAGAAATAGCAGCATCTTGAGTTGTAATTCTAGGCAATTTTCTGTTAGCAAAAGTAAGGAGATCTCTTTTTTCTCTTGGGCTGAGGCTTTGTTTCATTTTATGCTCTTCTACTCTGCTCCCCCACACCTTCCCCATGCCACCCTCCAAAAAATTATGTTCTAGTCATGAACACGGATTTGGAGATAATTAAGGCATGATGTATTTGTCAGAGTTCTCCTGAGAAATGGAACCCTAGATATAGGATACACAAAGACAGACAAACATATATACATGAGATAGAGAAAGAGAGAGAGACATGTAATTAAGGAGATGGGTAAGTCCACCATCCACAGGGTGGTCCAGCAGGTGGCGGGCCCATGCTGAAAGTATAGTTGAAGTCTAAAGGCTATCTGCTAGTACAATCCCCCCTTGCTTGGGGAAGGTCAGTCTTTTGTTCTACTTGGGCCTTTGAGTGATTGGATGGAGCCCACCCACATTATGGAGGGCAATCTGGTTTACTTAAAGTTAAATTTAAATGTTAATCATATCCAAAACATCGTGGCAGAAATATCTAGAATGATGTTTCACCGAATGTTGGGCACCATGGCCTAGCCAAGTTGACACAGAAAATTAAGCACCACACATGCTACGGCTAAGACTATTTTTATTTTTTTATTTTTTTGTTTTTTATTTTTTATTTTTTTTGGAGGCTAAGACTATTTTTAAAAGTGAAGTTATGGGATCCCTGGGTGGCGCAGCAGTTTGGCGCCTGCCTTTGGCCCAGGGCGTGATCCTGGAGACCCGGGATCGAATCCCACATAGGGCTCCCAGTGCATGGAGCCTGCTTCTCCCTCTGCCTATGTCTCTGCCTCTCTCTCTCTCTCTCTCTCTATGTGACTATCATAAATAAATAAAAATAAAATAAAATAAATAAATAAATAAATAAATAAAATCCTTTAAAAAAATAAAAAAAATAAAAAAATAAAAGTGAAGTTATGTTAAATTGATATTTGTACCGGAAAAAAAAAAAAAAAAGATTCTACCTTTGGGTAAGATGATGAAAGTACATGTAGTAAGATACAACATATTCTTTAGATTATTCAGCCCAATGAGCAACAGAGCCATAGTTATAGCTGGGTTACCAAGGAGGCAAACAAAATTGGTACCATGTTTATCAAACTGTTGACTGGCAAAAATAAAGCAAATAATCATGAAATAACAAAAAAGAAATAGTTTAATTTTTCAAGAAGAGCTCAATAGGCAAGTCATTTTCATTTAAATAGGAAGGGCAAAACTCTGGTTTCTCTAAACAGTTTTCAAATTGTCCCGAACTTTTTGGATCTTCTTCCACTAAAGCTACTTTACAGACTCATTCCTACAGAGCGTAAGAGAAATGTAATCACAAATATGGAATCCCAGTGGCATAGAATCACTGAATGTGAATATTGAAGCAGGTCTCAGACTTAACTGAGAGTGCATAACAGGACTAAAAATTAATTTTACAAATTCTTAGTTCATACCTTCCTCATTAAACCTGGGTTTTCTTTAGTCTCCAACTAAAGAAAATACTTAAAAACAATATAACTCAGACACTATTCTATGTGAATTGGTGGAGGGAAATTGTATCATTGACTCTTCTGCCTTGATACCTGACAAAATGAGCAAAACCAAACCAATGAAACCTACTAAAATATTATAAGCAAAAAGGGGAACAACTCATCAACAATCTTTAAAATATTTTAGCAAAGACATAATTTTGGCAAAGATCAGAGTGATTTCCTATTTATTTATTTATTTATTTATTTATTTATTTATTTATTTATTTATTTATTTCAGAGAGAGAGAGTGCCAGGTCTGCATACAAGGGTGGGTGGAGGGGCAAAAAATCTCAAGCAGACTCCTCACTGAGCAGGGAGACAAACATGGGGCTCCATCACAGGACCCTGAGATCATGACCTGAGTTGAAACCAAGAGTCAGATGCTTAACCCACTGAGCCACCCAAGTGCCTCTCCCTTCCCCTATCCTTAAAATGCTATTCTGCTTGAAAAGAATACATGTAAAAAAAATCTTGAATATTTGTAATATTTTCCCCACCAAGGTGGGGAAAGCATCCAGTGGAACCGAATAGGTAGGCTAGAGGACATGGAAGAGGAGGAGGAGGAAGTGAAAGAGGAAGAGGATGATAGCAAGACTTCCAAGTATTGAAACTTTTACTCCAGAAGTTTGGAGGAGGCAGGAAATATCTTAGAGTCTCATTCTTCTCTGGGGTGTCTAGCGGAAATGGAAACAATAAAAATTCTGAGGTATTCTTTCATGGGCGTAAGTTATCCTTACAGCTTTGAAAATTGAATTTTGATAAAATGTATTCAACAAAATCTCAGAGAAAAAAGAGCAAAACCGTGGTTTCCAAGAGTTGCTGCCCAGAGCTCCCATTCCAATCCTTTGCCCTCTACTGCATATTTAAGAGAATGAAAATGGAGAAAGCATGAGCCAGACCTGGGGAGTAGACCCGAGAAGGTGAAAAACATTGAATGGCCATGATGCACACTGACTAGTGAGGGGATGGGGAGAGAGGGCTGAGGGCCATCTAGGGAAACAGAATCTTTGCAAGCCTCAGATAAACAGACTGGGGTTGGGATGGTGGGGGTGGGGAGTAAAAATTAACCTAAGAATGGAGACTCTTTCAAGTTATCCCTGCAGGAAAACTCAGTAAGACCATCAATTCACTGAGTTTAGCAAAGAGATATTGCTCAGGTCAAAAAAAGAAGTTACAAAACAAAGAAACTGCAACGAAAAGAACAAACACAACAAAATGAGGACCAGCACAACATTAGAACAGGACAGACAAATATATTAGAAACATCTAAACAAGGCTGGGATTTAAATTACTGACATAGAAGTTAAGCTGTAGATAGTCTGAATGCTAGCAAAGAGCTCAGAGATTAGAGCAATTAAGCAGAGATAATTGCTGTGGAACACAAAGAGGCCTTTGAATAATCCCTGTCCCTGAGGTTGAGAACTCAACAAACATGAAGAAAAAAAAAAAAGAATTTAAATATGTAACAGAATTATATTTCTTCTAAATAACAACCAGAGTCTGCAGAGGTAAAGGGCAAAAGGTTTCTCAGATACAGAACAATTGACACTGGCATGTCCTGGGTAAACTAGTATACATCAAAGAGAAAGGAAGAATTTGTTCAAGAATATAGGACCCAAAACAAGTCACTTTGCAGGGCAAGCGGAGGAGGGGCTGTGCAGTCAGATCCCCACGTTCTCAGCAAGAGGACAACAGAGTGCAGTTACCAAAGATTGACTAGAAAGAGAATGGGACCTCTCAATACAATATCCAGTCTTGTTGTCATTTATTATAAAGGCAATAGACCAAGATTTCACACAGGAATAAAGTCAAAGACACAGCTTCCTTGAGCCTTTCTTGGAGAGAAACAATTATTTATGACAAAAGCCTGCCTAGCAAAAGATAAATGTAGAAGCCATGGTGAAAGTACAAGCACAGCCCACAATGTCAAAGCGCAGTAGAAAATACCCACACAGTTCTGGGAAGACAGATGTCCCTCACACAGAAATGCCACACGCGGGGGCCCCCATGAGTCCTCCTTGCAAACCAGCTAGCAGAGGGAATATGCTTGTTGCTGAGATGAGCTCAAACAAGCAATAAACAAAGAAAAGACAGGAGATAAACACTGAGTGCATTGAAACCAAAGACTGAGACCCACATAGAAATCATGGGCACAGATGATATGTTAAATATTATAAAACTTGAAAAATTAAAAGGTTGAATTATGGCAGCAATGGAAACTCATCTACAGCTAGAACTGTGTCTATGAATCTTAGCAATGTTTCCAACTATTTATTTTTCTTCCGGTAAACTGAAATAGTATTTAAACTTTTTTCTAAAAACCGAGACTATAGAGTATGACTCCATATTTTTCAACTTATTTCTTGCTACATATTCTCACTTCATTTCATTCTTTTTTATATGCATAGTAGGAAAATAACTTAATGGTCATTTCTGAGAGATTTTTACAGGATTTTAAAAATCTTTGTTATAATCTAGTTACTTTAATTTTGGGGAGAAAAAACACAAATTTCAAAAAATTTAAAATGAATTTTTTTTAAAAAACATTGTTTGGGTAGAAAGGGAATCCCCCAACAAGCCATTAAAAGTCGTGAGAAATAGGGGCTTCTGGATGGCTCAGTCAGTTAGTGCCTGACTTTTGATTTAGGCTCAGGTCATGATCTCAGGGTCCTAGGATTGAGCCCCCTTTCAGTCTCTGTGGTGGGCATGGGGTCTACTTAAGATTCTCTCCCTGTCCCTCCCCACATGCTCTCTCTCTTTCAAATAAACAAATCTTTTAAAAAAATATATACTCAATCAATCAATTTCTAAGGAAATAAAAAACAAAATTACTTTTCAAACTAAACATAAAGCATAGGTAACTATAGCTCTGCTTTCTGCTTTGGTTTAAGAGTTCTTTCTTTTTTTTAGACTGATTGATTGATTGATTGATTCATGAAAGACACACAGAGAGAGAGAGAGAGAGAGGCAGAGACACAGGCAGAGGGAGAAGCAGGCTCCATGCTGGAAGCCCGATGTGGGACTAGATCCCAGGACCCCAGGATCACGCCCTGGGCCAATGGCAGGCTCTAAACCACTGAGACACCCAGGCATCCCAAGAATTCTTTCTTATTCAGAAATTCAAACATATAGGAATGCTACTTCTCTGTATCACTCATTTTTAGAAACAGTAATATCTGAAGCAATGAGGAATCACACCAATTTCAGAATCTGCATCTCATTCTCTCAATGATGGTGCTTCAGGCACCATGGATATGATATATACACAGACAGTGTATTAGCATCTGCCAGTGGTTGCCAGAGCCCTGTTGTCTGGAACAATTCTAAGAAGTTGTTTCCTTGCAGATACTTTTCATACTTTCTTTGAACCACTGCAATTACAGGAGTGAGTTTTAGCACTATTGGTGATGGTGTTATAGTAATACTAGTAGTAGTAATACTGGCATAGCAATATCAGTGTTATTATTACTACTAGAAATAGTACTAGTATTATAATAGCTATAAGTCTATTGAGCATACCAGTCTCCTGGTGCTGCTGTGATAATTACCATAAACTGGTTGGCTTGAAACAACAGAAATGTGCTTGTTCACAGTCGTTGAGTTTCTTGCCTACAATCCTTGGCATTCCTGGGCTTATGGAAACATCACTCCCATCTCTGCCTCTGTCTGAACATGGCCCCTTCGCTGTGTCTCTGTGTCTTCAGATCTCTCTCCTTATAAGGATGTGGGTATTGGATTTAGGGTCTACCCTAATCCAGTAAGTCTTTTAACCTAATTGCTGGGTTTTGATTATTTAGGGTCTGCAAAATCCTGATGTCCAAGTAAGGTCATATTCACAGGTACCGGAGGTGAGGACTTCAACATATCTTTTGAGGAACACAATTCAACCCACAGCAATTGCTATTTAGACTGAGCACCCTTTTTTTAACCTACACAAATGGCAGCTAAATATTGTACAACCTAAAATATCCCTTGGCCAACTTGTTTCTACTTGTGTGCTATCATCTCTCCTTAGAAAGTTGCACTTAGAACCTAGAGAAGCCTTCTGAGGATTACTTTTTCATGTCACTTCTTTAGTTTACTCTGCAAGGAGAACCTGTGCACTCATTCATCCATTAAGATAGTCTTCAAAACCTTCAAGCCTGGAAACATTTGCTTCCTGACACTAGAGATACAAGGTTGACATTTCTCATCTCTTAAACATCTTCCCCAGCTCTGCTCCTCACATTTCCATCTGACTATAGTAATAGTTCTTTACATTTTCATTCATGCAAAAGTCAAGGAAGTTCTAACATTCTGGAAATATTTCTGGGTTTAAAACCTTATATTTAGGTACATCTTCTTAATTCATACATGCTTCTGGCATAGGAAAGAAATAAATCAAGTATTTTTGTGTCTCTGTGCATTCCCCTAATCAGAATGGTCATGCATCAAAAAGTATGATAAAATGATTTCCTGAATCTCCGTTAACTGTATACTTGCTTTAAGGGCAATCCAAGGGGTTGAGGAATTCAACCCCAAAGCATGTCATCCAAGTCCCAGGACTCTGGGGAGATGGAGTCTTGCCCCACATGGTCTAGGAGTGAGCTGAGAGAGTAGGCTGGCTGGGCCGGCAAAGGGCAAGGATGGAAGACCATATTTATATTTCATACCCAACCACCACATAACCTTCCTTTTAGTGACAAACCTCATTTTCCTTTGGAAAACACCTCACTGTGTTCAGTTTTGGAAAAATTCTTAAGTGAAGTGTCCACTCTGTGTCAGGAAGGGAGCACACAGAGGACACAAGTTAGGCCAGATTAGCTGTGTGTGATTATGAAGTATGGGAAGAATGATGAGAAGCTAGGAAGGAGGGAGGCAGAAAAAAAAATCTGGAAATAATTCATTCCAGCAATAGCATCTCAATCCATAAGCAAGAAACTCCGGCTGCTCTCATACCCAAAGCTGTCCTTCCTGGCTTTTTTTGGTTTTGTTTTTTTGTTTTCTTTGAGTCAGCTTTTTCCCTCTTCTTTCCAGATCCTGCAAGCCAGCGCGTTCTTTGAAAGCATGTCTTTTCTGATTTGTAATAAAAAATCTGTTTCTCTTTTTTGTGGCCAGAGAGCCCTGCCATAGTAATTAACATTGAACAAGATGCTGAGTGAGTGGATTTGCTTTTCTTCCCTCATTTTATCCCTATGATGATTCTGTGAGGTAGTTAGTGCTCTTGCTGCTTTCGGAACAAGGGGAACAAGTTTCACACATTTTATATATATATGTATTAAGGATGTTTAATGTCACATAACTAGTTTAACTGGTTGGCACTGAGATCAGGAATAAAACAAAGGAGTCTTAATTCCCAGTTAATTGCAGGTCCCTCCTATCATGCTCTTCTCCTCAAACACAGTTTTATAAAGCCTAATTCACCAATGGCATGGTATTTTTGAAGCCACATTGGTTGTCTGGAAGCTGGTTCAGGGACTGATTGACAGGTCAGCTGAGTCTCTGAGCCTTAATCCAAGCAGGGTAGCTCATCTTTCTCTCTTTTATAAATGGAGGCTTTTCATAAATTTTATTGGGAAAAATAGATGTCATAAATTAAATATCTTCCAAATAGAAATACAAAATTAAAATATTTTAGATAAGCAAAGATGAAGTGTTTCATGATAGTAATTCTTCACTAATTGAATTCTTCAGCTGAGTAGAAGTTGATTCTAGAATGAAGCTCAAGAATGAAGAAAATAAAATGGTAAACATATAGATAACTAAATGAATACTGGTTATATAAAATAAAACTGATAAAGTCCATAGGGTTATGGAATTCAAGTAGAATTATAATACATTATAACAAAAATGCAAAAATAATGAAAAAAAAAAACTGATTTGAAGCCTTCTAGAATCCTGACATTGTTGGATAGTGGCCAAAGAATCATTTTATATTTGAATATAATGAATGAAAACACATTTGAAATTTATAGGATAACTACTACAGAAATGGTTTAATAATGTGTTAATAATAATTAACTAGGGATCCCTGGGTGGCGCAGCGGTTTGGCGCCTGCCTTTGGCCCGGGGCACGATCCTGGAGACCCGGGATCGAATCCCACGTCGGGCTCCCGGTGCATGGGGCCTGCTTCTCCCTCTGCCTGTGTCTCTGCCTCTCTCTCTCTCTCTGTGACTATCATAAATAAATAAAAAAAATTAAAAAAATTTAAAAAAAAAATAATAATTAACTAGCTAACAGAGAAAGAAATGAAATGATAAAAATACCCCCTCCCCAAAAAAAAGATTTAAATAAAGGAACATAGAAAAGGTAGGATGAATATACAACAATCAGTAAAATAATACACTAATTACATTAAAAAGCACCAGGTCATATTGCTCCTCTTTGGAACTCATGCAGCCACACTTACTGAGGTCTCCTGTGAGCACAGGTGTGATAACAGGCAGTGGGATCAGAGTCCTGGACAAAACAGAAATCACTTACCTGCAGAGACCCCACATTGTAGTTGGGGAGAAAGACACAAAAACATAAGACAATAATAAGTACTGGTAAATAGAAAAATACACAACAACAACAACAACAACAACAAAAAGAAAAACAAACAACATAGAGATCTGGAGAATGACAGGGAGCAATCTGAATACAAATATCCTTAGGTCATAATACAATTCCATCGTTGAAAAACCCGTCGATTTGGTAACAAGTGTCTCTTTTCCGGATGTTATATGGTAAACAAGGCCTTTCTCTGTTGAAAGATGATAATAAACTGTGGCCATCAGTGAAACTACTGACCAAATATTTTTCTGTTTGATGGAGACCAACAAAGATAGTTCTGCCTCCTTGGAAGCTCTTGCCTGATCACCTTTCAGTGAATAAAGGGCTACACTGTAACACAGCCATGCAGCACTGGCTTCTTTGTTCTCTTTCTTTTTGCGAGAAGTTAAAAGATTTCATTAAGTGTGAATGAATTCCAAAATGGCCTGCCTCGATTCCCCACCACCCCTACAATGAGATAGCACACCAGGGGTTAAGTTACGTTATGCAGAAATGGGATTCTACAGATGTAATCACAGCCACTAATCAATTGACTCTGAGTCAATCAAACAGAAGATTAACAAAGATAATAAATGCAAATTGCTCAAATTGCTACCTTTTGCTGGTCTGTGATACACTGAGAGAAAACTAATACAGTTAGGTTAGAATGCATTTCTTACAGAGGCACTGACTACAAATGCAAGTGGCCCAAATAGATTATAATCCCATAATTCAGGAAGAACATGTCAGGACACAGTAAGAAGGTGACATCTCCATGCCAAGGAAAGAAGTCTCAGCAGAAACTAACCCTACTGACTCTTTGATCTTAGACTTCCAGCCTCCAGAACAGAGAGAATAAACTTGAATGCTTCTTATTTGCCAAGAACTCGAGTTGTTGAGGTGGTGAGGAATGGAAGGCTCTGACTCCATTTCAGTATCTGTAGAACAACGAGATCAGGCTGGCAGCCCTCTAAAATGTCTCCTACCTCCCAAATTCTGTGATTCCTGGATGCTTTATGTCCATCAGAAAACTCTGATTCACCTTTTGTACAGTGACATTCATGACAACCACTCTTGTCATAAAGGCATCTCCTCGTTGTCCAGGTTTTATTGGCTCACTTTGGGACAGAAACTCAGTTCTTTGGATTTCTAATGTCTGTCCTCTTTGTATCCTCATTGTCCCCATGATTCATTCAATTCATCTTATTTTGAGAGGTACCGATAACTTTGGGAATCTGCATAGAAAGGCAAAATCATGTTTCCTGAATGTTCTTCCACATATAATATACCATTCCACTTTTCCCTGGCCGCATTTACATAAGCACCCTCTGAAACTATTTTGATACTTTGCTATCTGACCCGAAGTTTTCATGACCACAAAGTTAAAGATGGAATAAAACAATAGATAAATGGGAGGTTAATTATCTCACCAAAAGTTTTTTCACTGTATAGAGAACTTCCTCACTTCCTCACCCTACAGATTACAAGACTTTAGATTCATGGCTCCAGATTTGGGCTGAGAATTCTAAAATACCTGCTGAGAAGGAAGGAATCAGGAGCTGTAGAGGTAAGGGGTAAGCCTACTTCTGGAGGAGTGAGAGCCTTCTGTGACAAGCAGTTGTAACACGTAGTAGAAACCCAATCAATATTTGTGACGGATACATTAAAATTTTTCCGTTTAACAGTTCTTTTTTTTTTAATTTGAGAATATACTTGTGAGTTATCTACAAAGATAGGGTCTATCATATATTCTCATTACTTTAATGTTCTCCTTAAATACTTTTAATATATACATAAGTAAGCCCATTAGAATACTTCTCTCAGATGAAAGATAAATCAAGAATATGCCACAAGATCCCAAGCTGACACTCATTATAGCACTCTGAGCAGTAAGGGAAGAAGAGAATAACTGAAGATAGAATCAAAGTTTTGGACAAAGGTGTTGAGCACAGCACAGCATGAGAAAGCCACAGCGTCCGTGCGCGCACACACAAATGCACTGGACATCAGTAGGGAATTGACTAAGGAAGTTATAAAACATTCACTTCATAGAAGATCACAGTCATTGAAAAAGATGGCTAACATGTTTTAATATAGAACCTTGTATATTCAAAAGAGTAATACCAGCTCTTTCTGTGGTTCCCCTTGGATGAAAAGATTATGAGTAAATTTTATTCTCTTTGCTTAACTGCACTTTTAACCTTTATTATGAGTATTTCGTATGTATGTAATTTTTTAAAAAATGCTTAACCAAGTAAAGGCTTCCCTGCTTCTGGATTTATCACTAGGCATCATGCACAGCAAAACTGGGTGTGTGGTGTTGCATGTGTGTGTGCTGTGTGCATGTGTGTCTGTGTCTGAGCACTCAGCATCTTCCCCGTGGCCTCAGCTGGCCCTGTGGCATGGGTCCACCGGGTGGGATTGAGCCAAAGCAGCTATGGAAGCAGACAGATCTGCTCCATGTGCCTGACCTCACTGAGTCACACGTGGTGACAAAGTTGCATTTAGAGACTACCTGGTCCACAGTGGGCACTGTCATTTAGCTTCCATTTCTGTTGTTCTGTGTGTTTACAGGATAACCATGACTCTTTCCCTCCCCTTGCCCTGCCTTCCAAGAAAATCAAATAAACTTTCTTCTTGAACTGATAGTATTATCTGTTCCCTGAAACTTCACCTCTTACCTGAAAAGCTGGTAGGTCTTTTTCTCACTGTCTCTTTCCAAAAATGACTGAGCTTTACCTTGATGAAAGATTTTTATGTCATATGTGTCGTGTTTTGCCTTCTGTTCATTTATTTGACAAGCATTTAGTTGGTGCCAACTCTGTGCCAAGCAGTGTATAGGCACAGAGGAGATAGGTTTGGTCTCTACTCTCAGAAATGGAGGAGACAGATATTAAATAAATGCAGGTATAGCTACTCTCTCACTTGAGATAAGCTCTCTGATGAAAATCTGCAGTGTGCTCTGACAGCCTGTTAGAGGTGTAGTGTGTCCCTCAAATTCATATGTTGACGTCTTGACCCTTAGTACCTCAGAATATGACCATATTGGAAGACAGGGTCTTTAAAGAGGTAATTAAGGTTAAACTAAGTCATTAGGATGAGCCCTAATCCAATATGATTGGTGTCGTTATAAAAAGAGATTAGGAAACAGACATTCACTAAGGGAAGACCACGTGAGGACACAGTGAGGAGAGGAGGGGGCATCTCCATGCCAAGGAAAGACGTCTCAGCAGAAACTAGCCCGACTGAGTCTTTGCTATAAGACTTTCAGCCTCCAGAACTGAGGGAATAAATTTCCGTTGTTTAAGCCCATAAAGCCTGGGTGTTTTATTATCCCAGCCCAGGCTGACTAATCATCTGTATCCTGGAACTCTAATTTTAAAGGAATATACAAACCGGCTGAACTTGAACTGTATTGGTCTATACCTACCGTCTCACCATAATTGCTAGTAATGCTCCCTTAACTTTCACAAGTGTCACGGCTTAGATGATGAATCCCCCGAGACACTATTGGCCAGAGAATGCTCTCCTTAGAAAGAGCTTGATGGTCAATCTAAACCAAGAACTAGACCCAACCACATGGGGGATGGGATGGGCGTGGAATGGAGAATGCTCCAGAAAATGGAAACTGCTCTATGTCACAGTCCCAAACCTGCCCTGCCATTTGACCCCTTTCGCTTTCACAGTTATCAGGGGATCTGTAATCCAGAGAAGAGAATCCAAATGGGAACAAAGTACCATTTTATTACAAACTCATTAAAAGAATTCTCTAGAATGTTTGGGCGAGGGGAAACCAGGTCTATCCCTTAAACTCCAAAAAGCCGCTTTTGTCATTCTGTTCAACCTGAAGGGAAAAGAAAACCAAAGAAGAGAAAAGGAAAGATGGGTTTCCTTTGGTGGGAATCTGCACCCTCACTCACTGGTTGTTAAGAAAGTCATATTGTTGGGACACCTGGGTAGCTCAGTGGTTGAGCACCTGCCTTCGTCTCAGGACGGGATCCCAGGGTCCTGGCATCAAGTCTCACATCGGGTTCCCTGCAAGGAGCCTGCTTCTGTCTCTGCCTCTCTATCTGTATCTCTCATGAATGGATAAATAAAATCTTTAAAAAAAAAAAGTCATATTGCCTTCCACTGCCCTCTGTTTCCTTTTACGCTTGTCGTCCATTCTACCTAGGAATTAATATGCTGAACTTCAGGTTACATTTCCTGTTGATCAATTTGTTTACTCAACAATTTTTCAATCAAAACTCAACCTACTATTTATTTACAATCTTAGGTATAAAATGTACTTTAATTATTTTTGCTTTTATCTAAAAGTATTTTTACTGTTTTCAAAATATTGTAAAATCAAAGGTTCAATAAATTTCCCTTTGGACAGTGCTACTAAAGATAGGGAATACTTCATGCAAATACTTGACATCTATAAATATAAAATTGCCTTTCCAAAATAGCCTCTACCCAGACCTGAAACCATGCCTGGCTATACATACGGTGGTCACAGAGCACGTTTTAACTTGCATATTTGGTAAAAAAAAAAATAATAATAATAACTTGCATATCTGTATGAAATTATGTTTGCACACTTGAGACACCAGTTTTGTGCGCATTCTATTTGCAAAGAGGTTGGAGAAATCATTACTTCCTGGGAAACGCAGAGTACCTTTCCAGAATCTCCCATTATTTTAAACAGGGAAAGATTTAGCCAAACTAAATGGATGTTACATTTTTCTTAACTTCTTAAGGAGTGTTTCTCAGCACAGAAAAGACAGGGATGATGCCATTCATGTGCAGGGAAGGTACAGCAAGAATGAATTCAACAAATTACCAAAATAACATGCTGTTATGTGTATAAAATACATAGCAAATGATGATACCGTCTGAAGAAATTTATCAACAGTCTGAGTTTGAGCAAATGCTTCACATCTTGTTATCTCAAGAAAACAGAAGTAAACCTTTCTGAAATTAACTTCCCTTTACACGAATTGAATGGTATGTTTATTCAAACTGAATAAGACTTGCCTATTTTTTTCCTCTCCGTATTAGCGAGGTCTCCTCACTTGGCACCGCATTCATGCCAATCAAAGGCGTCTTTAGTTCAAGCCCAGAGTGAACCACGGACTGCAGCTGCATACTTTGTGCTTCGAAATTATCGGTGTGGTGCCAGCTCCTGAAAGAAACAGACTTGGTTCTTGGCATATTCCAAAGAGGGCAATTGTTCAAAGAAAAATTTTAATGCAAAGCATTTAGGGTAATGTTATGTAAATAAGCAGTAAGACTTACTGTAGCTTTGGCTCTTTTTTCCCCCTTTCCTTTCCTTAGCCTTGTGATTTTGCTTTGAAAGTTTTTACTTCTCAGAGTTCCATACAACCTCATTATTTCTTCTTGGCATTTTCTTTAAGAGACACAACAGCTGCATAATATTGATAAACTCTAAGAAGGCCAGAATATACCACTATTGCGGTGGCTTCCGTCTAAATGGACTGTATAGAGAAACTCTGCATTGGTACTCTTTCGGTTGCAAAACCTTCAACTGTATTTTACATTGAAAGTGCAGTGTCTAAAAGCTTTACACAGTAACTCAGAATATCTTCATTCTAACTTAATAATGTTTACGTTTGGTATATTGGTTATATTTAGTATATTGCCATTGGATTTGATAATAAAAGGTCTCAAAAATGATAAACAATTACATCAAGATGGGCCTATAAAAAGACTTCCCAGTAATGCCATTCTCTTTAAAGTTCTTCTAGTTTCTTTCAATGTAAAGACAAACCATGTGTTGAGGTGTCACTAGGAAGGCCCTATCAGCGGGAGGACAAGTTGGTCACCATAAAATAGTGGGTGAAGGCAAAAAGGAGAAGGAAATGATATGTAAATTTTAAAGATCAAAGCCAAAATAAAAATAATAGAAATTACATAAGCAAATAAGGAATGTGGGGAAATATTTGCAACAAATATTCAGAGAGGGAAAAAAAGTGTTTTTAATAAAGAGCTCCTAAAAGACAAAAAAATGCTGATAGAAAAAAGGACAAATGGCGTGTATAGCCAATTTGCCAAAAAGAATAAAGGAAGCATGAATAGTCAGCAAGTGTATAAAAACCTACTCAGCTCATCAATAATCAGAACGAGGTACAAAAGTGCTATCAGCCAATAGTACAGGAGGTGTGCAAAGAGATGCCATCAACCCTGCCAATGAGACTATCAAAATAATTTGCATAAGCTTCTAGAGGAAAGTTGCTGACACATATTAAGAGCTTATCAAGATCATTCTAAATGCTCCTGGCTCCGTGCGATCCATGCATATGAACCTTGGGAGGTAGTGATAAGCTCATCTCTGTTTGACTTAAGATGAAGGTGGGGGGATCAGAAGTGGGCAGTAGTCTGGGATCCTGGCCCAGCGCTCTGACCCCAGGGCTCATACTCTTCATCATCAAGCTCTAATGCCTCCATGAAAGAGCAGGACTGTGGGAGAGGACTGGGGCAGTAGACTGGAGCCACATAGAAGGGCTCTGTGGAGATGGGAAGGTCTGATGAGGAAAAACTCTAGGTAGAAAACGGCATTCACTGGGGTTTATGAGGCCATCAGAGGCAGAAAATACCTGATCCAATCTATTTTCACTGCCATGCAGTATAGTTTTCAGCTTTAAATGTCTAAGCAACTTTTAAAAATTTCTATTATTGCCCTAACAGTCATATTCTTTATATTAACAATGCTCTAGAGAGTGAAGGAATAGGGGATATATCCGATGAGGAGCAGTGGCATGGGAAAAGTGGACACTTGAGGACAAGAGGTGCAGAGTGGGGTGAGCACTACTGCAAAAGCACACAGTACGGGAGACAGGAAAGCTCGCTGCGTTCCCTGGGAGACACTAAGGGAAGAGGATGGTTTCTGCACAATGTGGGGTGACGGTATATGGACAGTGAGGTCCCAGGGGACTGAGGAGTTTGGAAGACATCCCACCACCTTGGGCTTAATCGGCAACAGGAGTCATGGTCACCCTCAGAGAGTAGGTCTGGCTTTTGCAGGTCTCAACACAGATACTGATGGAAGAGGAGACCATTGACTCCGAGGATGTTCGAAGGTCCAGCCTTGGGAAGTTCGTAGAGAAGAGAGGCAAATAGCCTTTCCAGACAGGATAAATCTCCAGGGTAAAAATACATCCTGACATTTGTTTGTTTTTCTCAGAGTAGTCTGTGCTCTGCTAAAAGTTTAGTAGATAAGCCAGCTCAGCACGCAGGCCAGTCTCTGTGAAATCAGAGAGGACAGATCTGTCCTCAAATCGCCAAGATTGATTGGCCATTATTCTGGGAAGGTGACTCATGTGAACGCATATCTGTACTAACATATGATTAGCAGAAAGAAGAATGAATGGAAACCTCTGAAGATGAGAAAGGGGACAACTGGTGAAGACCGGCAGGGTCAGGGAAGGCTCTCTGGGGGAAATTACACCTAAAAGTTGACTTTTAGAGGTACCCTGGAGGTAGCCAGATGACACAAAATGGGAATAGGTTCAGAGCAGAGGAAAGTGTGCATTCAAATATGTGAAAGCACAGGGACCCTGGTGCAGGTGGAGGGACATCAGGGAACAAGATCTGAGCAACAAGGGGAAGGTTTCCCTGAAAGTGTCAGGAGGCTGCTCTGCTGTTGTGCCTGGTGAAAGTGTGTAGAGCGTCTTGGCCATCTGAGAGATGGTGTGCACCAGGCTTCTGGTCAGCAGAGCTAGCAAACCACCGCGCAGCCATTCACAGGCCAGAGGAGACCAGTGTTGGACAGCGTGAGACATTTCCAGGAATAGCACATCCTCAGGAATGCCACAGGAAGTGTCTGTGGCAGGACGGTGCACGCCTCTTTACCTCGTTATTCTGATTTTGGGTTTTTCTCTTTGATTATTAACAAAGAAATACATGTTCTGATGATTATAGTCCAATGCAGGCCTGCAACCCCCTCGAAATGAAATGGCTCTTTGAGTTTCTTACTTATGTCTTCTTTTTATTTTATTTTATTTTATTTTATTTTATTTTTTAATTTAATTTAATTTTATTTTTTATTTACTTTTTTATTGGAGTTCAATTTGCCAACATATAGCATAACACCGAGTGCTCATCCCATCAAGTGCCCCCCTCAGTGCCCATCACCCAGTCACCCCCACTCCCCGCCCACCTCCCTTTCCACTACCCCTAGCTCGTTTCCCAGAGTTAGGGGTCTCTCATGTTACTTATGTCTTCTTAGGCAAGAAACAGGATACTAGCTCCTTCCTCCGAGAGGAATGGATATTTTCTGCGATGATAGGACTGTGGACTCTGAAGCTAGATTGCCTACATGTGAAGGCAGTTTTGCTGTTCAGTAACTGTGATTAGGGACAACTTACCCAGCCTTCTGTGCCTCAGTTTCCTCAGCTGTAAAATAGGGATAATGAGTGAGTTAGTGTATGTAAATCACATAGAACAGACCTTGGCATGGAACACTTACTCAGCAAATAGTAATCATGTTAATATTTCAATATTTTATGAGGTTTATGATGTGATGTTTTCAAAATAAAAGATTTATTTTCCGTGCTTCCTCATGGTCTTCTCTTCATTAGGGTGGGAGATTGGTATTTACATGCAATATACCTAATTCATGTTCTATAAAATTAATTCCACAGGTGATTATCAAGGTGATCCATTTCAGAAATGTATACTTTTTATTTTAATTTAATACCTGGTGCTGTCAGCCTTTAGCCTTTATTTGTACGTTTATTTGGGGTTTTTACTTCTGTCTCCCACTAAAATATAAGTTTCCCAAATGCAGAGACTTTTGCTGTGTTTTCTGCTCCTTGGATAAAGCCCAGCATGTGGCAGGTCCCCTGCAAACACCTGTCTAATTAACTAACTGTTTGGAATCTATAATCATGTTCAGTGGACAAAGGCATTCTTTTCTTGGCCATTAGTGTTACCATTAGTGCCACAAAGAGGTATCATTCTCTGTATTACTAAGGACAGTGCCACACAGTAACATACACAGAGCTTCTGAAAGTTCAGAAATCATCATATGCAAAGTTTTTGCCTTATTAAAACATAATAATTGTGTTTACTAAACACGTGAACTTTCGCTAGACCTGGAGGGCACCACATGAGCAGAAAGAAAGGATGTGCTTTTGTTTTTACTTCTTTTCTTTAAAATTTTATTTATTTATTCAAGAGAAACACACAGACGCGGAGACACAGGCAGAGAGAGAAGCAGCCTCCCTGTGGGGAGCTCAATGCAGGACTCAATCCCAGGACCCCAGGATCATGACCCGAGCCAATGGCAGATGCCTAACCACTGAGCCACCCAAGTGTCCTGTGTTTTGTTTTTAAACATCAAAACCTCCACACTGAAATCTGCTCCACAGAATTAAACACAGAAAGGAGGTTAGAACAACTTCTATTTGCCATTGTGAACATCTTAGAAAGGGTTATCCTGGGACACTTGACCGTGTTAAACCTACCTCATTACAAGGTATCAGATAAGATGGGTCCAGAGGGACAACGAGACCAAGTGGATCACATTTTGACCATGAAAATCCTCTTACAAGCTTAATACACAAATTCCTCCAAGGCTTGGGCAAGCAAGTCCCATGTTTAGGAGAGACTAAGGAGCTCCTCCTAAGCCATTTGGATAATTTTTCTCAAGGTGTGTTTGCTCTGGGAGCCTGAGCAGCCATCGTCCCTGCAGCTCCTCTGACTTACCTCACATGGAAAGCACGTCCTTAGTCCCAAATGCTTGCACTTGCCCAATGTGGAGAGCGGCCGACAG
Organism: Canis aureus; assembly: GCF_053574225.1. NCBI lineage: Eukaryota > Metazoa > Chordata > Mammalia > Carnivora > Canidae > Canis > Canis aureus. The sequence continues at coordinate 62,240,732 of NC_135622.1, forward strand.
CTCTGCTGTGTGCAAGGGATTCTCCTTCATTAGTGTGGTGACCTTCAAGCACACACATGGTGCCACTGAAGGTGGACCTAGCAGAGCAATAGTGAGGGGGCGAAAGCTATGATGTGTTCAGAGGGGAGCCCTCACCTCTGTGGGGACGTCAACAGCAAGGCAAAAGGAAAAGAAGCATCAAAGACTCCAAGTAGCCTTGACTAATGGAATTGTGACATTTTATCCTTTTACCTTCTAGAAAGGCCTACCCAGTAATATATGATGTGTCGTAAAATAGGCATGGAATTCAGACCAGAGGATAACAATCCTGAAGGCAGTTAATACACCACTGGAGATGTAAGTGTGGATGGCGATGCAGTAAGACAGGGACATCTGGTTGACTGTCTACCCAACGGAATGGTCACCTTACAGCTTTGTCACTTTGTTGTTTTTTGTTTTTTTAAACAAGTTCCTGGAAAAAGCTTTAAACTTGGGTATTTTTTTTTTCTTTTTTACAAAAGGTGGACTAGACATGTAGTCTCCCGGGGAGTATAACTTGACTGTCATTCTGCAAAATTAATTAGCAAATCAAAGTCAGTGGCAGCCTGTCCCCGCACACCCTCCCTGAACGGAGTGCTGCCATCTGTGGCTGTAATTCACAATCACCATTCCAAGGGCAACTCTGGACTCCCTCTACCTTTTAGCACAAATGTCCCTGGATGCCACACGTAACAACTGTTTGACTTTCAACAAAATCTGTGAGAGGCAAGGTCGAAACTACATTGTGGTTGTCGTATCTAGCAGAACCCAAGCTTGGTGAGGACAGGGCCCTTTCTCCTTGCTAACGCTCACTGCCAGACACCCCCCGCCAGCCCAGTGTGGAGCATACTGGGGCCTTTGTTAAGTGTCTCAATGAATACGGTGGTCAAAACTGCTATTTAGTGTATTCACAACCCATGTCTTCTAAAATACTTGTCTGTAATATAATGTCATGCTCCCCCTGGGCTGTGGGTCAATGAGGTCACATCAGTAGACAAGACAATGCCAACATTTTCCTGAACAGAGTATCTCCAAAGCCATCTGGGCCGTGTTCTCACCATAGAAAAGCTTTGATATGCTCACGTGAGCCTGGGGCACTGTGAAAAGGTACTATTTTCCAGAGGGCCCGCAAAGATAGAGGCTTCAGACAAGAAAGCAATGTTTTATTTATTCATGCATTGTAAATAACCAAGTGAGTTTCTTGTCATTTTAAGACAGGATAAGGAAACTATTAAAGGCATAATGATTCAAGAGAAAAATGTTGCAGTTCAAGCATAATAGTCAAGTCAGGAATTTGGCATTTAATGTTACCTCTCTGTCTGTACCCAGAGTGGGGAATCAGTCTGAGTTTACGTTTACCTGTCAAATAAATAGTTTTAACTATGTAATTTTTCAAAATGCTTTCCAGCCCTGTGCCCTATGACTTTTCGTGAGGATGCCACAGTAGTGTGTACAGGTCAGCGAGCTCTCCTGATTCTGCTTCCAGCAGCTCATGTGAAGGGAAAGGATGACAAAACTATCACATGTAACTATTGGTTGTCTTCTCCAGGGCAGTGGGTGACAGCATTAGGGACAAACACTAGTTGCTCTTGTGGCCAGACCCCCACTGAATGAACACTTGGATTTAGCCAGGAATCCCATACAGAGAAGTTCCACATCCTTACATGGAGCATGATATAAAAATAGCAGTGTAGTCTGTTTACGGCCAAGATAAGGTGTGGGAGAGAACCTCAGAGCGTAGCCCACAGACACAGCTCCAACACTCTTACTTCCTGAATTGAGGAAATTATATAAACCTCACTGCCTTCCCTATAAAAAGGAGGTGATCAGATTTACCTCGAAAAATAGTGGGTGTTTGGGGGGACTAATGACACACCACAGTGTTTTTTTTGTTTAAAATAATGAGAGGAGACCTTATTTATAATAACCCAAATTGAAAACAACCCGAGTGTTCAACAGAAACTTGCAAAGAGTATGAGACATATTCATATAGTGGAATATCACCCAGCAATTAAAAAAAAAAGATCAAAAAGGAACATATGTAGCCTCATAGATGAATCTAAAACACATTCTGTTGAGCGAAAAAAGCCAAATAGAAAAAGGTGCTTATTATATAAGTCAGTTTATATGAAGTCTGTTATGAGCTTATGAGCCATGTCCTCCCCAGATGGAGATGATGGAACCCTGACACCCACACCTCAGGATGTGACTGTATTTGGAGATAGGTCTTGAAGATGTGATCCAGTTAAAACGAGGCCAGTAGGGTGGCCCTAATCCAGTGTGCTTGGGGTCCTTGTAAGAAGAGGAAATTTAGACACATGCAGAGACCTCAAGGGCACGAGAGCATGAAAGGACTACGTGAGGACACAGGCCACTGGCAAACAAGGGAAGGGGCCTCATGAGAAAGCATGTCTGCTGATGCCTTGTGCTACACTTCCAGCCTCTGGACTTGCAGGATGGCCTCTTCTGTTGTTGAGCTCCCAGCCTCTGGCGTTTGTGATGGATGCCCGAGGGGACTCATGCAGAGCCTGGGAACAAAAGTCAGGGCAGCCACCTACACTCAAATCATCACCTTTTTTTTTTTTTTTTTTTTTTTTTTTTATGTCAAACAGTAGTGGCTTCTTGGAGGAGACATTAAGGCAGGAGCCTGGAAAACTTTCTGGATGGTAGTTGGTTCTATCTTGATCAAAGTATTGTCTACATGCTCAGAAGTCAGGAAATGGCACCCTAAAACATGTGCATTACACTATATATAGTCTTACTTTAATTAAAACAAGTAAAACTCTACCAGGAATTTGCAATGGACTAATGTTCATGACCCCTCAAAATTCATATGGTGAAAGTTTAACCCTGAAGGTCAATGGCATGAGGAGGTGGGTATTTGGGAGGTCATTAGGTTATAAGTGAGTTCTTTCTGATGGGAATAAAAAAGACCCCAGAGAACACCCTTTCCCTTTCCACTTTAGGAAGACATAGCGAGAAGACTGCCATCTACGAACCAGGAAGCCAGGACTCACCAGACACAGACTGTGGCTATGCCTGGATCTTGGACTTCCCAGTTTCCAGAATGATAAGAAATAAGCATTTGCTGTTTAAACTAAGCAGCATATGATATATTTTTTAAGTGGCCTGAATGGACTAAGATACAAGTATAAACATCTTTGTGGTTATGTCTAGCTTTGTATTTGTTTGTAATAATATTCTTTGAAATAATTGACTATTCTCAGAATAAATTAATGGGGATAATGAAAGCTATTTCAATAGTTTCATCTGAAAGTAGTGTTCTTGTGGTAGGATGACAGTTCGTTGGCTACTGTCTTTTAGGATTTTTATTTATTCATTTATTTATTCCATTTTTATCAAATAACTATTGATTTTATATGTGTTATGAGGGGATATAGAAATCAATACGAGTTCTCCCCCAAGACCTTTCTTCCAGGACTCATTTTTTTAATAAGGGAAATAATATATACGAGACAGAGAGTGGCTTGCAACACTGGCTGTGGATATTCAGGGAAAACGGAGACACTGAGCTGCTCTATCTTCTTGACCCTTGAGAGTGGATGTGTACAGCACAGTAGAGCTCCCTAGTTTCTGTTTACTAGGTGAGCAAGTAACTTGATAACAACAGGGTTGTTTGAAAAATAGAATGGGATAAAGTACATTCCAGAAGTTGGCCCAGAGATAGCACATAGTAGCTGCTTAAGAAATTTATACATTTTAGAATATACATGTTTTCAAACATGCTCTTAAGTGTAATGGAATGAGGGGCACCTAGGTGGTTCAGTCATCAAAGCATCTGCCTGCAGCTCAGGTTATGATTCAGGGGTCCTGAGATTGAGATTGAGCCCCACATCAGGCTCCCTGCTTCTCCTCCTTTCCCTGTGGCTCCCTTTGCTTCTCTGAGAGAAGCACTCTTTCTCTCTCTCAAATAAATAAAATATCTCATTTTTAAAGAGTAATGGAATGAGCTTAATTCTTTTTCCTCATCAAAGAAAACCACTACTGATTTGTGATAATAGATGTATATTGCCTTTTACCCCCATGAGCAAACACAGTTTACTTTACATTTATGATACAATTGGTGTACAGCATTTATGGCATTTAATACTGTTCCCAAGGAATTCAGCATTCACTGTGGTTGTAATGATGGTCCTGGGTCAAAATAATGTGAATATTTTTTTGCTTTTTATAAAATGCAAATCTAAAAAGATTAGTCTTCAGTAAAGTCCTTTCATCAGCTCCCTGGATAAATTCAGGCTGCTGATAGGGACACAGAAGTGGACCCTGGTTGGAACCTTCTAATACTCTTCCACTATGTCAGGTGGCCGTGGAGTTCCTCATTTCAACTCCCAGAGATTCCTATGCTGCTTCCCCACCGTCCTGTTGCTAGGGCTGCATAGTGACATTCACCTGTGATGCACAGATCAAAGTCTGCTTCATTTATAAAGTTCCATACTCCAGAGATTTGATATCTATAAAAACATCCATCAAAGGATATAATCAGTTTATTAAAATTTCAGGGTTATCGTTCTCCTTTTCTCTCCCCTAAAAGGTGGGATTATTTTGTATTTCTTGTTTGTATGCCCATTATCTGTCATGGAGCCTGGTGCAGATATATAACATGCCCCTACTTAATAATTGCTGGCTGGCTGGCTGGCTGGCTGGATGGATGGATGGACAGATGGATGAATGGATGGATGGATGGATGCACCAATGAATGAACTTTTTTTGGAGCATGTGTAGATATACACGGGGTTGGAGATGAGTAGGGAAAAACAAAACAAAAATATGATCTTTTTAGATTCCATGGTAACAAACTTTTTAAAATATGTTTTTAAAAAGTACTTCACAACACAGGATTTTAGGACTAAATGATGTACAACTTGTGTAAAGGGTAAATGTATCTGAGGGGAAGAGGAGATGATAGACCTTTATGGATTCTGACCACAGACACATATTTCATATTAAAAACACATTTTTATCAGATAATATTGTTACATTTTATTAAAGCAAAATTTACGTAGAAATTCTACTCTAGTTGTGATAATATTAGCTAAGGCAGAAAGGAGAAACATCAGTGTGTGACACACATCTATGCAGCCCCAAGGAGAGAGATTGTCGGTACAAGGGTGTGAGCAGAGCCTTGATGTGTGCCCAACCTAGGTTCATATTGCAATTTAAAATTTTCTCACCATGTTTTACAGTTACAAGAGTAATCATGCATTGAGCACTAATCCTGTGTTGGACTGTGTTTGAAGTGCCTACTACAACATTTCACTCAACCTTACCATGGCCTTGTGAGATAGGCATTGTTATACCCCTGATGCATGTGTAGAACTTCCATGTTCAGAGAGGAAAAGGGACTGACACACGCAGCATGTTCAGTGAGCAGGAACGCATGGTCCTGTTGGAAATGCAACCACTCTAGAACTACTGGCTCCGCTCCTAGTGGCAGCACTCTGCTCCTCTGTGAAGTCTATAAAGCTGCCTGACCTGTGGCCTCATTTTTGTCCACCCTAAATTTTAAGGGAACTAAGAATTTCAAAAGTTCTCTAAAAGCACTCATTGTTTTTTGTATGTTTTCTTTGTCTTCCGGAATGGAGCTTGGCCAAAGTCACTCTCACAAAAATACCGTCACTGAAGATAGACACACATTTTTGTCATATATGAAAACACCCAGAAGTGGTCGCATGCTCAGACACTGGGATCATTTGTTTACACAGGATTGGTAAGGCTTTAACCTTGCTGTCAGGATAAAAATCTTTGATTGTCTCCCACTTAGAATTGCAATTCGACTCAGTCTGTTTCAGATTTGCTGGGAAACGTCCCTTGTGCCACTGGAGATGTGTTAATGTGACGATTTGTCTGGGAGCAACAGCGCATCAGAACACTGTGGTCAGCACCGGCAGTGGGGATTTTGAAGATTGTAGCAATGATCTGACTCTCATTACAAGAATTTTTGTATCATTTTATTCAATTAAAATATGAAATTCATTAAGGGTCGTGTCTAAATTATGGTAACAGCTGTGAACATTATTTCTCTGTCTCTGGCCTTGTGTCTTTCTAATTCATTCGTGATACTGTGGGTAAAATGATCTTTTAAAATGCAAATATGACCATTCCATTTCTATGCTTAAAATTCATGGATCAATCTTCCTGACTGCAGACGACTCTAAGCTTCTAAGCACGACCTGTATGTCCATCCAGACCTGCTTTTCTCCATGTTCTGTATTTTTCCCTGCCTTTTGCACCCTGAAGTCCAAGACTCCTGGGCAGAGTTTTTCCAACATGTCACCCCATCTGCGTCACCTCCATCCAGGGCCAATGACATATCCTTCAGAACTCGGTCAGATGGCAGTACTTTTAAGAAGGCTTTTGTGCTGTAACCAGCTTGAGTTTTATAGCTGCCTCAGATGCTGCCATGGTTCAGTCCTGAAAACAAGAATTGTGAGCAGGACAGAGAGCTCTGTTATGGCTGCAAAGATGAGTGGAAAAATTCTACAATACTGGGGAAGAGAGAGAGTATGGGTGGACCCACAGGGCACATGAGAGAATAGAGCGACACAGCTTGATATGCTTTTCCCAAAAATATCATTATAATAGCTCCAAAGGGACTTCAAAAAAGGATCAAAGTATAGCCTTTGAGGAAATAACAAAAAATGGTAAATCAAGTCAATAATTTCACATTGGCTACCATTTTGGAAAAAAAATACATTTATATATTTCTTTCACACTATAAACTAAATATGTTCTACAGAGGCTTAGGTATTAAAGAAAAAAAAAGATTTTTAGTTCTAGCATCTGGCAGATTAAATATGTAGAGAAACTGATCCCCTACATGAAACATTGGTGCAAAAGTATCATTTTAATCATATAGCTGAACAGGTGCTGAAATCAGAGAACCTACCAGAAAGGAGAACCAGTAAGAAGGCCAAGTCCAGGATCAGAATTCCTTCTGCCATCATCTGCCGATCCCTGGTGGCCTCAGGCTCATATTGTTTTCTGGCTTTCTTAGACAAATGGGCAAAGAAACAAAATCTGGGGCCTTGTTCCATAAAAGATCATATCATACCATTCTGCATCGTACTGGATAATGCAAGTGCAAGTGTGCCCTCATCAGGAGGTAAGCCAGTAATAAGACTTGGTGACACAGATCAACGGAACAGATTGAGAAAGAAAGCTTCCCATTTATAGCCACGTGCTTTTCCACAAGGTGTGAAGAAAATTCAGTGGAGAAAGAACAAATCTGCTGGGATAATTATGTATTAAATGTAAAAATAAATTAGATAATGAAATTAGATCCTTTAAACAAAATGTGGTCTATACACAAAATGGAATATTATTCAGCTTTGAACAAGAAGGAAATTCTGGCACATGTGGATGAGTGATCTTGAGAATACCATGCTGAGTGAAATAAGCAGTGTGAAAAGATAAACGCTCCGTGATTCCACTTATAGGAGGCTCGTCAAGGACTCAGATTTACAGAAACCATAAAAAAGAATGGTGGCTGGGGAGCTAGGAGAAGGGGCAAGGGGAGTTGTTTAATAAGCATAGGGTTTGCAAGATGAAAAACTTCTGGAGATGTGTTTCATGTCAAGGCGAATGCACATAATGCTCCTGGACCATATACTTAAAATGGTCAGGATGGTAAATTTTATGTTCTGTGTTTTTACCACAATAAAAAATACATTACAAATGAAATCAGACTCCTATCAGACCATTCACCAAAACTAACTTCAAAGAAATCATAGGTTTAATGGAAGAGCTTATACTATAAATGTCGAGAAGAAAACATAGGAGAATTTTTGTGGTCAGGCTGAGTTCTTGGGCATGTAGCCAAAAGCACAAGCACAAGAATATGGATGAAACACACTTCGCTGGAAGTACGGATGCTTGTATTTAGAAGATGGCCTTAAGAATGAAATGATAAGCCAAAGATAAGAGCAAATACTTGAAAATCCTCTATCTGATAACAAGACTTGTGTCCAGAAAATAAAACTCTTCCAACTCACTAATAAGAAAAACCTAGTGAAGAAATGGGCAACGGATCTCAACAGGAGGAGATTTACGAATAGTTAATAAATACCTGATAAGGAGTCCAACATCATCAGCCATTAGGGAAAAATGTCTTCTAAAAACCACAACATGACACTTCCGCTTGGCAGGTTAGAACGTATGGAGCTTGGAAGTGACCACCCCCTCCTAACAAGTGAAAATGGGAAGAGATTGAAAAATCAATCATCTTTTCTAGGATCTGGAAGAGATGGGGGTGCCAGAGGGTAAATGTCTGCTGCCAGCGCTGAAGAGACAGAAGGACTACAAAGGGTCAAACGCTCCCCAAGGATGACAGAGGCCAACAAGTGAAGGGGCCTTGAAAACCAGCACTGGAGTAGGAAAGCTTGCCTGTAATTAGGAATTACTGAAGGCTCCATGCAAACAGCTCTGAGAGCTCAGCACTCCAGAGGAACCCAGTCCTAGGTGCCCCAAGTGTCAAGAGATTTACCCTCAGGAGCTCAACCAAGTGTTGCAGAAAAATCCCCCCATGGTTTTGGCACAGGGAGGGGAATGGAGTCATTTTGAAAATTGCCCAAATACTCTGTTCTTCACAAGAACAGCCTTCAGGGGAAGCTAGTTAACCGGAACCTAGCCTGCTGGGGTATCCTCAGAGCCTAATTGACCCGGGGGAAGGAAAATACCCAACTGCAGCCACCTCCAGCCTTCCTTTAGGGGAGAAGGTGAGAAAAACCACAATGCGATACCATTCTATTCCCAATAGAAGGGCCACAATCAAAATGACAGACAATAATAAATGTTGACAAGGAGAAATCAGAACACTCCTATGTTAACATTATGGAGCATAACGTGGTTGTATAGAATGTAATTGGCCCAGCCAGTTTGGAACAGACTGGCTTAGGCAACTTCTTAAACAATTGGACATTTAAAATTAGACTCAGCAGTTCCACTGTACTGTAGCCACTCTGCAGAAAGGAGAAACCCCTACCGAAAATTTGAGTGGTACCGGACAGTCTGAAGAAGATATGAAAAGGCTTACTACTTACAAATGAAGCTTTCTGGGTCAAGCAGGAATGGTTTGGGGGTTTTTACTGTGCTTGGGGTGAGGCCAGAACAAGCCTCCCATGTGGGCAGAGGTTTATATGGTTTGAATTTTCTGCCTGGAAGGAGCACATGAGTATTCTGATCAGCTTTTCCAGATGTGGGACACAAAGGGAGAGGGAGAGGTGATATTTTAAAGCTATCAGCAATCAAACATCAGAAAATGGAGTGAAAACCAAAAAGAAAAAAGATACCAGTCAACTCCATCTAACTCCAAGGTGGTCTCAGGAAGACAAGGTGGTGCCTGGGACAGTTTGCTTAGAGACAGAAGGAGAGGGGGAAAAAGTCCTAGGCAAAGGTGCTTCTGGATTTGAGCCATGCACTCATTTTGCGTTAGGCGGCAATTATCTTAGCATGAAAAATTTGGAGAGGGGATCATTATTTCTCTTCAGTGGGTTTTAGATTAGAGGTCCATCTTTGGAAAACCCAAGTATTTTATACAACTTGCGATTCTGGTTTGTTTGTTTGTTTGTTTTTCCTTTTCTTTCTTGATGAAAATGTCAAGAAAGCATACAATGACATTCTGGGTGGTGATTATAACTGATAATGACATTGAGTCAAAAACTAAAACTAAAATCTCACAAGGAAAACACACATTTCATTCTTTTGTAAACACTTCCGGAGACTAGAAAAAGAGGGAACCCTGCTTGATTCATTTTATGAGAGGTTTTAAACCTTGATATTACATCCGGAAAGAGAAAAAAATAAGAAAACAAACTGTTGTTAATTAAAACCCATGAATATATTTGAAAACCTTTGAAAATAACATTAGTAGATAAAATCTAGAAATGGGTTTCTTCTCATCACATTGGCCTATCTCCAGCGGTTCACGCTGAGTCCCACATCGTGAGATGTGTGAATGTGTGTGTGAGAGAGAGAGGATCACCACACCTATTTTTACTAATTCATAGAAGTTAACTACTCAGTGATCATCTCAATACACCCTAAAAATAATTTAATATATTCAGTAATGATTCACAAGAAACACTTATAGTAAAGTAGAAAAGAAAGCAACGTTTTTTCTCTGAAAATGTTATGTGCAAAATTGCCAGCAACTGTACTTTATGACAAAATACTAGTTCAGGAAAAAGTCTAGGATGGGGATCTCTACTCCAATTCAAAGTTGAATTGGAGTAGAGAGGCCCTGGCCCTGAAATGCTTCAAAAGCAAAAACATCGGGTTGGAGTTCACAACGTTTGGAAGGACATAAAACTATCACCATTTGTAGATGATACAGTTGTCTCGATCAGCCGGCCTAAAACTTGTGTTGGATTCTTAATTAAAATGGGAAAATATGCACAGCACACTTGAGTTTTAAAAATCTGTTTACTCTTGACTAGAGGCAATAAGCTCTCAGGCTCTGGCAACCCTAGGGCTCCTAGAGCTGAATTGATCATATGTTCAACCATTAGAACTCACCAGAGGCACCTCAGGAGCCGGGGGTCACTGGAAAACCACAACTAGTAGAAACACAGTGTTAGAAGGTAAAGGTTTTGCGAGGTGGTGTTTTACTGGTCTTCTAATTACCCTGTTGGTGAGGTTGAGGAAATACCTGCCACAAGGCTCTTGGGGATTGTCCCATGGGTGACACACAGCCCTGGAAAGATAGGATTGGCCACTCTACTTGTCCCAGATTCTCAGAACCCCCATGGGAGTTCGAAGCACAGGACACGGCCCCTCCAGGCAGAGATACTTGCTGCCCACCAGGGGCTTCAGGGAGCAGGCTTTGTAGTCTCATGAGGGAAGGTGTCACAGGGTCCCCTGGGTGAATGTCCGTGGCTTTTTGAACAAATCTGTGGTCTTGTAAGAATTAAAGCCCGTTGCTCCTGGATAAGCAGACACTGTGTCTGGTTCCCTGGCCGAGGAGGCCTAGGGGATCTTATGTTGAGGCACGAAGGAAAGGTGGGAACTTGTAGGCCTGCCCAGTTTTCCCAGATGTCAAGGGGGCACATAATACTGGGTCTTGCTTTTATGTCTTACACCACAAGGGGACTAGATACAAAATTCTTATTAAAAACTCAGTCACACTTCTTATTCTTTTTTTTTTTTTTTTAAGATTTTATTCATTTGAGAGAGAGCGAGCATGAGCAGGGGGAGAGGGGAAGGGTGGAGGGAGAAGCAGATGCCGCACTGAGCAGAGAGCCCGATGCAGGGCTCGATCCCAGGACCCTGAGATCATAACCTGAGCCGAAGGCAGACTTAACCGACTGAGCCCCCAGGGCAACCCTCAACCTCATTTCTATACATTGACGATATCATTTAAAAGTTTAAAAAGCATTTTTTAAAAATGCTTTTTACATTGATGATATCATTTAAAAGTCTAAAAAGCATTTTAAACATTTTAAAAGTTTAAAATGCTTTTTACAAAATAGAAACAAGCAGACAGAAGCCAACAAGAAAGCAACCAGTAGAGACTCAACACCTTTTTGGACAGAACTGTAAGCCTTTGTTAAAAATAATTAAATAAGGCTAAATATATGGAAAATGTGTTGTACTCGTGGACTGTGAAACTATCAGTTTGTCCAAAAAATATGTTGGAAGAATCAATTAAATTTTTCATGGAACTTTGCAGAGGCATCCCCTGCAAATTTGCAGAAACTGCCAATTTGCTGCTGAAGAAAAGCCCGGTGCAGAGAAGCAGTCTCCCTGACGTTATGAGTTCGTACAAAGCTGTAATATTAGGGTGGTGTGGGCTGTCACAGAGCAGAAAGACAGCCTTGGAAAACTAACAGCACTACATATAAGTGGAAGCCAGTTTTACTGCAGGTAAGCCAGTGCCTACGAGTCTAATAAGGAAGAAATCTTTGAGAAATCATTGTCCCAGGACAATGTTGATCCATATTAAAAAAAAAAAAAAAGAAAAAAGTTAAATAGATTCTGATTACATATGATCAGCCCCCTCTCCTCAAAATTAATCTCAGATGGATTAGAGAATTGAAAAGAAAGCCAAACTTTAGAGAATTCCACTGGGGATATGGCAGGCTATTTCCATGTCCTTGAAAAGGAATTCTCAAGTCTATGATACCCAGCCCATAAAGAAAACAATTAATTCTTAACATTCAAACTGTGATAAAATGAATAAATCTTATCCAACAAAAGTCATCACAAAGACACTGACCACGGGGAGAAGATATTTGCAAATCGTACAACTAAAAACGGTTAATTTTCATCATCTGTAAAAAATTGAGAACGAGGGACGCCTGGGTGGCTCAGTGGTTGAGCATCTGCCTTCGGCTCAGGTCATGATCCTGGAGACCCGGGATCAAGTCCCACATCGGGCTTCCTGCAGGGAGCCTGCTTCTCCCTCTGCCTGTGTCTCTGCCTCTCTCACTGTGTCTCTCATGAATAAATAAAATATTTTTAAAAAGGAGAACAAGAGTAGGTACACACACACGTGCACACACAGTACGTGAAGTGAGTAAAAGAAGCCATCATTGCACAGAAGGGAGTGCAGAAATGCTCAGAAAAGTATGAAAAACTGCTTAGTAAGGAGGGAAAGGAAAATTAAAACCACGATGCGATGACGTGTCACATCCAGTAACATAAAATGCTAACTTTGGAAAGTCATTGGCATTTCTTAAAAAGCGATGATGTGGACACAGACACTGGCTGAGCCCTTCCGCTCCTGGCACGTGCCCTGGACCTTGCCGGCCCCTGGAGATGCGCATCAGGGCCTTGCTTCCTGGGTGGTCGTTGCCGCACAGCTGCACTGTCACCCTTCTATGCCCCACTGTGTGTTAACAGGGACGGGTCCTCCAGCAGCTGTCCTTTGCTACCAGGCTCTAAGTTGGGCTCTGTCCCTGGAGAGAACTGGAAGGTCACTGCAGAACTGGATGGGAAATGCTTCCTTTTCTGGCTCTGTGGAGCAGGTCAGCATGCAAGAGCCCCAGGAGCACTCCCCTCTGTGCCCCGAACCCTCCAGTAAATCTCTGCAGCTCGGGGTGACAGACCAGGTCTACCCAGGTCAAGCAGCAAGTATCTCTTCCTGAGGGAGGCCGTGGCTTCTCCAGGATGGCGGGGCCTCAGCCTGTGCTCCTTTGGCTTCGTCTCTATCAATCATCATCCCCTTCTACTTACTTTTGTAGTGAAGAACATTCTACTAGTTAATGAATCTTTGTATTAAACATTCACAGTTCTCCCAACTGGATCTTGACTGATACCATGTTTATGGTGACATGCTTGATAAGAGAAAAATCTTGGAAGAAGATTAGATATTCAACATCAGAATATGTCATTAAATGGTGCTACAAGTGTGTAAAGTAATGTATCTAGAGGTGAAAATAAATATACCACAGCTCTTTGCATAAACATAAGTGAAACTAAAAAGTATTATGTTGTTTGAAAAAAGAGGTCATGCAACACTGTGCCGAGTATTCATATATAACTTTTTCAAACTGACAAGATCAAATAATATATTATTTGGGGAGATAGGCCTTTTTGTAGGCCTATCTACAATATAATATCAAGGGAACCCTAAGCAGAAAATTCATCATAGCATCTACCCTGTGAGGGCAAAGTGATGGATGGGCTCTGCTACTGGTGCCAATATCATTGTTTCCTATGCTCAATATGAGCACGTAGAGTTGCATGTGGTAATATTGTGCTTTGAAAACGTGCATGTACCTATAGGTGTAAATATAATATTTCATCTTTTTCTTTTAAATGTGAATAAAGCAAGACTTGCTAAGTCTAAAATCAAGAGACCATATCACAAGTTATAACAGTTCCAAAAACAAAGCTTAGATTTCCAAATCAACAGGCAAATATATTGCTGCAACTATAAGCAATAAATTAATATATCAAAATTATGAAGTTGATATATGATAAATATAAACAAAAGATATATAAAACACAGTAGAATGATAAAATAATATCAATGGAGGATTAATAAATCAGTAGTGTTTGAAAATAAACATAAAACAGCAATGCTAATGATCATATTGATACCAATTGGTGTGAAGTAATATGTTCCTTCATTCTTTTATTTCTTTATTAAAGATTTTATTTATTTATTTATTTGAGAGGGAAAGAGCACAGAGGGAGAGGGAAAGGGAGAAACAGACTCCCTCCCGAGCAGGGAACCCCAATTCGGGGCTCAAACCCAGGACCCTGGGATCGTGATCTGAGCTGAAGGCAGACACTTAACTGACTGAGCCACGCAGGGGCCCCATGTTCCTTTATTTAGTTAAGTTTAATCCATCAAAATCCTAGAGGAGAACACAGGCAACACCCTTTTTGAACTTGGCCACAGCAACTTCTTGCAAGAAGTTTCCCTTCCATGAAGGCAAGGGAAACAAAAGCAAAAATGAATTATTGGGACTTAAGATAAATATCTTCTGCACAGCAATAGAAACAGTCAACAAAACTAAAAGACAACCTACGGAATGGGAGAAGATATTTGCAAATGACGTATCAGATAAAGGGCTAGTTTCCAAGATCTATAAAGAACTTATTAAACTCAACAGCAAAGAGACAAACAATCCAATCATGAAATGGGAAAAGACATGAACAGAAATCTCACAGAGGAAGACATAGACATGGCCAACAAGCACACGAGGAAATGCTCTGCATCACTGGCCATCAGGGAAATACAAATCAAAACCACCATGAGATCCCACCTCACCCCAGTGAGAATGGGGAAAATTAACAAGACAGGAAACAACCAATGTTGGAGAGGATGAGGAGAAAGGGGAACCCTCCTGCACTGTTGGTGGGAATGTGACCTGGTGCAGCCACTCTGGAAAACTGTGTGGAGGTTCCTCAAAGAGGTAAAAATAGATCTGCCCTATGACCCAGCAATTGTGCTGTTGGGGATTTACCCCAAAGATACAGATGCAATGAACACCAGGACACCTGCACCCCGATGTTTCTAGCAGCAATGTCCACAATAGCCAAACTGTGGAAGGAGCCTCGGTGTCCATCGAAAGATGAACGGATAATAAAGATGTGGTTTATGTATACAATGGAATATTCCTCAGCCATTAGAAATGACAAATACCCACCATTTGCTTCGAGGTGGAGGGACCTGGAGGGTATTATGCTGAGTGAAATAAGTCAGTCGGAGAAGGACAAACATTATATGGTCTCATTCATTTGGGGAATATAAAAAATAGTGAAAGGGAATAAAGGGGAAAAGAGATAAAATGAGTGAAAATATCAGTGAGGGAGACAGAACATGAAAGGCTCCTAACTTTGGGAAACGAACAAGGGGTGGTGGAAGGGGAGGAGGGCGGGGGTGGGGTGACTGGGTGACACGCACTGAGGGGGCACTTGATGGGATGAGCACGGGGTGATATACTATTTGTTGGCAAATCGAACTCCAATAAAAAATAAATAAAAGTGAAAAAAATAAAATAAAATGTTGCCTGTTTAAAAATTAAAATTAATTTGCCATGTGATAAATAAATAAATAAATAAGGGATCCCTGGGTGGCGCAGCGGTTTAGCGCCTGCCTTTGGCCCAGGGCGCGATCCTGGAGACCCAGGATCGAATCCCACGTCGGGATCCCGGTGCATGGAGCCTGCTTCTCCCTCTGCCTGTGTCTCTGCCTCTCTCTCTCACTGTGTGCCTATAATAAATAAATAATTTAAAAATAAATAAATAAATAAATAAATAAATAAATAAATAAATAAATAAATAAATGAAATTATCCTGATGCCAAGGTGGCAAGCATTTGGATTACATCGTTTTTGTTGGAGATACATTATTACACCTTTTTCTGAATCTTATTTGCAATAATTATCAGAAATTTAAAAAATATCCAAATCTGTGTCCCAGTAAATCCATTGCTAAAGTATAATTTGTGTGCAAACACTCAGAAATTCTGTGCATATTTTCCCGGAACTGGAAACTTCCAAAAGGTGCAATGTAAGTGGCCTCACTGACTGTGGTATATCTATATAAAGAAATAATACAATTGCCCAAAATATTGATGAAAAAATCTTTACTGATGTGGAAAACAATTATAACATAATCCTGACTGTGTAGTACTTGACCACACGCATGTATGATCACACATATTACACAAAGAGAGACATTTGCCAAAATGTTGATGGTCTTGACTCCAGGTGAAGAGATCTGTGTGAATTTTTATTTTTCTCTGTGATTTGTACTACTATTGCTAATGGTATTTTGTGTTTTCTGAATCTTCTTACCTTCAACTTTCATTATTTTGACAAGTGTGGGGAGAAAAGTATGGAAAAAAAAATAATGCCAGTGTGAATACAGTTATTTTTCTGTCAACTGTTTCTTATCTCAAATTGTGGTGAAACTAGTATTTTGTTGACCGTGAGTTCAGCTCAGCAAAGGAGGGTGAGAGCGGTGGGAGGGGGTCACGGGCTTGTCCTATTCCTGCACTCGGGGAAGGTCGGCCTGAAAGAGGATGCTCACATCTAAAATAGTAGCGGCAGAAACATGTCTTTAAGTTCTTAATTTATTTCCTATTAAAACATGCCTTCCTCCCTCAATCATGGGTCCGATTCGTACACATCAGCGAGTGGGGACACCCTGGAGGGAGGCCTCTGTGCGTAGGAGAGAGAACGCGGCTCCCATGCTGGGGACTTGAGCAGGTGTCTTCCCGCCTGATGGGCCCTCACTGTGTTGCAAGCAAGTGGAGCAGCAGGGGCTCTGCAGTGATTGCTTCCTGGCTCCTTGTTCCAATTTGAATGTCTCCCAGGTCTTTTGCCTTGAAAAATGTGCTCTAACAGGTCATGCGTGCCCAGGAGTCTCGGGCTCCGACCGGCGTGTCCTCTTCATTTTTCTTACAAAAGCAGAACTGCTTCCATTGCTGCAAAGAACCTCGGGGGCCACCTTTGCACAGTGGTTCTGAGTCTGAATAATGATCAGAAGCTCCTGGGAAGGCAAAAAATAAGATCATCATCATCATCATCATCATCATCATCATCATCATCAAAGATCACTAGGGGCACCTGGGTGGCTCAGCGGTTGAGAGTCTGCCTTCGGCTCAGGTCGCGACCCCGGGGTCCTGGGATGGAGTCCCGCATCGGGCTCCCCCCTGCTGTGTCTCTGCCTCTCTCTGTGCGTCTCTCATGAATAAATAAATAAAATCTTTTTAAAAAATTAAAATGAAAGATCGGCTAAAGACTTGGATCTGTGCTCAGCCCACTTTGGGAGTCATTTTGGGAAATGCCTACCTTGTATACGGGCACATGCAGAGGCAGGAGGTTCCCAAGGCAGGGCGGCTGCCAGGTGTCCTCCCAGCAGGGAGCACTTGCCACCTGCAAGCTTCTGATGCAGAAGCGCCCTGTCTGCTCCTGTGTGGTGGCTGCGGAAGGGGGAGTTCTGGTATCACAGGGGTCAGCCCGGTGGGAGGGGTATGCGCTGTGTTGAGGGCCGGGGGTGCCCTTCCTCCAAAACTCAGCATGGAGCCCACGTAATGTCCCCCCTGCTTGAAGGAGGCAGGTTCCATTGTTGCAGCGGAGAATTCTGACTAGAAAAATATGCAGTCGTCCAACCCACTGCTCCTATAGGGATGGTCCCCAAGGAATATTACTGTCGTGATGTGGTTTTCCCATATTCCCCACAGAGCAAATTAAAGCCAGAAATAAGAGAAAGAACAACAACTATATATATATATATATATATATATATATATATATATATATGCATAATTTCTTTCTTTTTCTTCTCTCTCCTTCTCTCTTCTCTTCCTCTTTAACTAGGGTCACAAGTCCAGAGGCCCCCTAATAGGGAGGCTGAGCACCCAGCGTAGGCCACGCACTGGAGACAGATCCCAGGGAAGCACGCCACATGGGGAGACAGTGTTTCCTCAGCAGCGGCAGCGAATAGCACAGCTCCCCAAACCCACCTTGAGGTCCCCAAAGGGGATGAGCAGATGCACAGGCAGGCCTCATGCTTGCTCACTGTGAGTTCCCGACACCTCTGGGTCCCCCCCTAGGTCCCATGGCCGTGGTGACACGAGGGCTGTTGGCAGGGAGCACAGGAACCCGGGGTGTCTCAGCCCGGCAAGTCCACAAGGATGCTCCTCAGCCTGGCCACCAGCTTCCCTCACCTCGGAGGCCTGAGAGAATTGGCCAGCGAAGCCCGCAGTCCCTCACGCACAGAAGCAGAGATGAGCGCCTGAAATTTAGAGCCGGTTTTTGTTTGCTTGCTTTGTTTTTGTTTTTCTTTTCTTCTTTTTTTTTTTTTTTCTTGGCCTAACTAGGCTGTGGGCAAATGGTAAGACGTCTAACTCTAGTATGTTCTATATTGAGGTTATGTATTTTTCTGTAAGAAAAATTCTACCATAAAATTCTGCTATTTGGAATTAACTCTGGATTGGAGATGCCCTGGGCACAGATCGGGAATAAGGACCAGTTGTTCCCGGGGCAGCCCCCGGGTGACTCAGCGGGTTAGCACCGACTTCGGCCCAGGGCGTGACCCCGGGGTCCCAGGATCAAGTCCCACGTTGGGCTCCCCGCAGGGAGCCTGCTTCTCCCTCTGCCCGTGTCTCTGCCTCTTTCTCTCTTTCATGAATAAATAAATAATTTTTAAAAATCTTTAAAAAAAAAAAGGACCAGTTGTTCCTTTTTCTAACTAGTGATTCAGTTCAATTTTCTAGGCTTCTAGTTCTTACCCGTGAAGTGTGGGATATGTGCCTGCCTCATTCAGATACAAGGAGCCAAAGGGACAAACGATATCTGAGGGGGAGCAAAACGTAAGGGTCAATGTCGACGATTTCAAAACCATAACTAAAATACAGAGAATAGTTAACCTTCCAATCATTTTTGGTGTGCTTGTTAGTTTATAAGGCAATTTCTACAATGGAGGGAGTGATGTGCAAAGGTGTTTGAGGGGATTGGAGACTTAAGTTTTTTTTTTTTTTTTAATTTTATTTATTTATTTATTTATTTATTTATTTATTTATTTATTTATTTATTTGACAGAAAGAGAGAGAGAGAGAATGCACAAGTACAGGGAGCAGCAGAAAGGGAGAGGGAGAAGCAGACTCCCCACTGAGCAGGGACCCCCCCCACCCACCCATGCAGGACTCGATCCCAGGACCCAGGATCATGACTTGAGCCCAAGGCAGACGCTTGGCCAACTGAGCCACCCAGGCATCCTGAGATCTGAGTTTAATAAAAATGTTTTAAGGGAGGTGCGGCAGCAGAGGATGAGTGACACGAGACAGCCAGGCAGAGACTATGAGGTAAGGTCATCGTCCTTCTGGGGACCAGGATGGCTTCAGCTCCAGTCATGCCAGGACTAATGAGGAGCCACGCACTCTCTCTAGGGAAGCCTTGGAAAATTAGGGGGATGAATGAGAATATGTGAAATAGTCTTGCAACAGCAAATGAAGATTACCTGCTGGCAAATAGGTCACATAAAACTGTTATTTACTGTGGTGTTAATCCCATAGGCGCAGGTAAGGAGCCAAGGCTTCTGTGTCTGACTGTTTTCTTCCCCCGTAAGTAATGTGCCAGAGTAATGCATGAGCTAATCTGCTTAGAATTTACATCGTTGCAAAAAAAAAAAAAAAAAAAAATCTGAGACTGTTTAGACACCTTTATTAACTTTTAAATAAAGTTGATTTCTCATTTCTTATACCGACCCAGGGACTGGAGGCAATAAATGACTCTCGAATTCTCCTGTTCATTAGTCCATCTTGTCACACTTATCTCATAGGGGGAAAAATTAGAAAGATGGATAAATGGAGGGAAAATGACTTCCTTGGGCGATTTGAAGGCAGAAAAGTTGATTGAGAATTATCCTAATTATCTTCCTGACCACACTGTGTACCCCGTAGGTGGGTGATTGAAGGCGTAACTACTTCTCAGACTAATGAGGCTGAAGTGTAATCTTTCTTACCCTAGGTCAAATTTCACTACAGATATTTTTCAAACTTTGACATTGGACTGCATAGAAATCCAGTTACTTCTGTCCTTCCAATGGATTTGTCCGTGCGCGTCTCAGGTTGACACTTTCCTTGGGTTTGGCCTACACCGAAACTGCATTGAGGTTGGGGTTGGTGTAGAGAACAATTTTTATGTCTTGTCTGAATTGTTTTTCTGTCTCTGCCTATGGAGATGCTTCCTCCTCCAAATCCAGAGAGATTATTCACTGTTAAACGCATTTGTGAGCGAAGGATCAGAGAAGGCTACCCCAACTAAAAACATGTGTTTCTGTAAAGTAAGGAAAGAAAAACAAGTTGTGTATTTTATAACACAGGATCTCAGGGAGGTGTATGTGGATTCCAATTCAGAAAACAAGCGGTGACATTAAGTAGTGACCACATCCCCAGAAACAAACAATCGCACACTGGCCAGTCACTCTCTGCTCCTGTAACATCGTCATCATCTGTGTGTAAACCATGTGTGACCAAATCTAGATCCCTTGAAACAGAAGATTTCAATGAGCAGAGTTTTACTTCTGGTCATTCACTCACTCGGTCACCAGTCATTCCCTCATTCAAATACCAGTAGCATCCTGTATGCACCAAGTCATTTGCATAGTCGATTTATGAATTCAAGCCCTACCTATTCGGAAGAATTCTGCAGAACATGATGTGTGCTACAATAATAAAAGTACAATCGTATTATAAGGTATTGCTGTGAGTCAACTGAGGAATAATTTCCTTTGAGTGGGAAGGAGGAGGATGGGAATTCCTGGCGGGAGAAATGAAACCAACCCACAGAATCTAGATCCGTGGATCACACGGGGATTGAAGGACACTTAGTTTGAGTCCAAAATTCTTTTTCTCTGAAAAAAATCTATCTTAATATAACATCTGTGTTTATTCATTTCATACATGTTTTTAATAATCAATTAAAAAATTTTTAAAGATTTTATTTATGCATGAGAGACAGAGAGAGAGAGAGAGGCAGAGACACAGACAGAGTTGGAGAAGCAGGCTCCCTGCAGGGAGCCCGATGTGGGACTCGATTCCAGGACCTGGGGTCACATCCTGAGCCGAAGGCAGACGCTCAACCGCTGAGCCACCCAAGGGCCCTAAAATGTGTTTATTCAGAACATTAGCATTTGGGAGAGTAACATTCTGGTACTCCTTCAAATAGAATTTTTCAAATTAAAATTATATTTGATGATTAACAACAAGAAATTTTATCCTCTCTTCTAGTGATCAAACTGAACCATGTGCTCAAACCAGCCCCCAGTGGCTTAGTAATGAAAACCCTGTATGCACAGTACAGATTATTGGCTGGTTGACCCAATGGCATCCCAACCCTCTTGTTTCTAATGTCCCAAACATAGACCCTGTGAAAGCTGATTTACATCCCTCAGCTCCCTCTCTGTGCCTAGTGACACCCGTATACGAGGATAGTCAGTGGCACTAAATGGAGATAGGATCACAGAGCTTTGATTTGCTCACTAACTCAACCAACTAGACAAATCATTTTCTTCCCCTTCTCTCCCTGGGTTGAATATTAACATGGCATCAGGATCAGCTACAGCATTTTCCAATCACAACAGAAAGGTTAAGAGAACTGAGAAGACACCTATTCTCCAATCACAAAGTCGGTAGCTGTCTGCAAACCTCCAGAATCCTCACTTTGAGAAATATAAACTTATTTCTATGTGAGCCACACAAGATTGTTTCTGTCCCTTGAAGACAAATGCATTATTAACCAACACTTGTTCTTCATTTGTAAGAATTAGCTTTGTTGTTATGTAACATATTCGATCATTATACTAATTGTGTGTGCAGCAGAGTAAAATTTGTATTCCAAACTGATCTGTTACCACATTCCCTCCGACGATGCAAATTTGAGGTCCTCACTCCTGCTGGTGCTCTTATTGGAAACCTATTAGCTGAACTAATTGTTTTCTAGCCTACACTTACTTTGGCCTATCTCCCCATTCTTAGGTACGTGGCGGTCTCTTCCAGTTCACTTTAGGACATTTTGAAGGCAGTAACTGAGCCTGGATCTCTGGTGTCCCTATCATAACTGTGCGTATGTACTACATGTCATGTCCTTGTTATTAGATCAATGGCAGTGGTGTTCATTCTCTTTGGAATAAAAGTAACCTCAAGGGTGGAAGCTGAGGGGTCCCTGGGTGGCTCAGCAGTTTGGCGCCTGCCTTCGGCCCAGGGTGTGACCCCAGGGTCCCGGGATCGAGTCCCATGTCGGGCTCCCTGCATGTAGCCTGCTTCTCCCTCTGCCTGTGTCTCTGCCTCTCTCTCTCTCTCTCACTCTGTGTCTATCATGAATGAATGAATAAATAAATAAATCTTTAAAAAAAAAGAGTGGAAGCTGGATTTTATTGCTTTCATTCATGCTCTGAATAATCTCTCTCAATCTGTGTCAGAGTATGTCATGGTACCCAATTTGCCTCTTTTTCCCTATTAAATTCCAACAACATTTACTGATTGCCCACCTTGCATTAGGCAATGGGAGTTACAGCAATGGAAGTTATATAGTCCCTACCTTTTGAGAATCTGGTGACAATTAAAGTTTCAATTGATAGGGACTGCTAAGCTACTTTCAACATTATTAACAGATTAATCTTTCACAATAAATTACGAGATAATTGTGACAAACAACCTCTTTGTTGCCTTACTCATGATTGTACTCTCGAGAAGACAGAACTTAAAAAGCTTGTTTTATAAAAACAGATTTTAAAAATTTACAGATTTTTAAAGTAGGATACGTGTTAGTCAATCCTATCAATCATTTTTGTCATTTCTATATCATCATCTATAAAAATGAATATAGTTTTGAAACTTTCCACACAGGCACAGGGATATTGAATTGAATTAACACAAGGGGTCCAATGAAGCCCTTGGATTTTATTTTCAATATACATGTTGAGATAGCTTTGTGTTCAGCTTTATTCCTGGCAGTACAGAGAAACAGAAAAGAGAGGTAGGATGGGGGACTTGTTTTCCCCAGATTTCAATCTTTTGGGGGAAGATAGGTCATGTATTAGAAAGGCATGCTTCTACATCTGAGGCCGTTTAGTTGATGTATAACATAGGATCTAATGTCTAACTTAAACCAGAGATCTGAGGGCACCTGGATGGCTCAGTAGTTGAGTGTCTTTCTTTGGTTCAGGTCATGATCCTGGAGCCTGGGATTGAGTCGCACATCGGGCTCCCTGCATGGAGCCTGCTTCTCCCTCTGCCTGTATCTCTGCCTCTCTCTGTGTCTCTCATGAATAAATAAATAAAATCTTTAAAAAAATAATTTAAAGAGAGGGTGATGGGGTCACCCTCTCTGCATTCTTGTCTTCAGAGATCTACCGAAATACTACATTGCAGATAACATAATTTGAAGAAGAGATAATCACAATACAGATAAGCTCCATTAGGAGTAAGAACTGGCTTTATATTCATCCATTCATTCACTCATTCAGCCTTCAGCAGGATGAGTGGGAGTGTTCTTGTCCATGTGTTGTGCTAAAGATACAAAAGAAATAGAAAAAAGATGCCAAGTAGTAACTCCAGATTTTTATGAGTGCCACAGCAGAGCTGAACATCAGGTTCACATATCTCCCTACAGAAACCAGAACTGTGCCTGCCACCAGCCAGCACCCCACATGCAAGCTGTGTAGAGCACTGAGTTAGGAGAGGTCCACAGTCATCTGCCTCAGTGGGAAGAACTGGTCCCCATGCTGGGAAAGTGTAAAGCTGCTTTTCTTCTAAAGCCAAAGGAAAAAAAATAAATAAATAAAGCCAAAGGAGAAGGACCCAGAGAGAATTACTGTTTATGGTTGGAGGAAGGGCAGCCCTATTTCTCAGAAGAGATGAGCACATATTCCCTGAAGATAGGAGATGGATGCAAGCATAGGGACAGCTCTTTCCTTGTGATTCATAGCCTACAAAGGGGGAGGCCTGCTGGAGATGTTCGTGCAGGAAGGATCATTGCCAAGTGTTTCTGAGCAAAAAAATGGGGTCACCCTCTCTTCGTTCTTGTCTCCTGCAGCCTTTGAAGAGTGTTGAAGGGGGCTCTGAATTTCTATTTTTTGCTTCCACAGGAAAACCCATTGAGATTAATGGAGGGGGTAAGATATACGACCCAGAAAATACAATCCCCGTATCTGAAAAGAAGATGGGAGTGTGAACCAGGAGTGAGGCCAATGAGTGACCTAACTTCATACCTGAGACAGTCATCAGTGATGGATGTGACCAACATGAGAATAACCATCCTCACAAGAAGCCACACATCACCCACACAGAAATCCCCACTCACCAGAGGCCAGACAGGATAAGAGCTATACATGATTCATTCCTTTCCCAATATTTGGCCAGACATGTAAAGAGGTATCTCAGCCCCTGTTCCCCTTTCCCCAAATGACAGCATTGCTAAGGAAGGTGAGGCAGTGTCTCCAAGTAAGTTACCGCTTCTCCACCTCCAGGCTGCAGAGGTGACAGCAATGCCTACACTGGAGTATAATAGGGTAAAATCAGGTGGGGATGAAACGTTTAAAGTCCTCAGAAATGAGAATGGACAGAAGTTCAAGGATCCTGCTTCCTTATAACTAGAGCATCGGAAAAACCCATACAGGGGCACCTGGTGGCTCCGCGGTTGAGCATCTACATTTGGCTCAAGAAATGATCCCAGTCTGGAGATCGAGTCCTGCATCGGGCTCTCCAGAGGGAATCTGCTTCTCCCTCTGCCTGTGTCTCTGCCTCTCTCTGTGTGTCTCTCATGAATAAATAAATAAAATCGTTAAAAAAAGACAGAGGCATAGTTGAAAATGGTGATTGGAAAAAGGAATAAATATATAATCACAAGATTATTATGAATAGTTTGCAAGTATTCTGAGTGCCTACTATATACCAATCCTAGTCTAAGTGTAAAAGATATAACTCCCAGGCTCTTATCTTCTGAAGTCTATAATATAGAGAGGCAGATAGTCAATTGCAATATAGCTTGGTAAGTGTCCTGACACATGAGGTGGTGTTACAGCAATGGGCAGAGATTGCTCAGCCAATGTGGAAGGATATATCTGTGGGGTGGGAAGTTGGTAGGAACAGAGATAAGATTTTAGGGTTCATAGGAAAGAATTCCTATTGGAGGGACACTTGGTCCAAGGTTTGAGAATATACTAGATGTTGGGTTACTTTTTCAAGAAAGAAGGGACAGGGCCCAGCATTAGAAGAGGCAGGGAGGTTAATATGCATGGTTGCTCAGAGGACTGTATATGGCTCTTTACAAGCTGAGCGCTATCTAGAGTATGGTCTGTGTATGAAAGAGTCAGGAGCCTAGAAGAACTAGGAGATCCTGGTCAGAGCAATACAAGCAGAGGCCGTGGCTTTAGGACTACACCTTGTGAATCTTAACAAACATTCTAAGGTTCTTCATTGCAAACACGAACTCACAGGAAGCAGAAAAGCTGATCAGATGTAATAATAACGACTAACTAATGAATACATGTCAGATTTACTCTGGAGCTTGGGGACCCATGTCTTGAGTAACTAACTGACCCTCTATGTGAAGACATTTGCAAGGATTAAATAAAATTTTAAATATATAAATTGGTGGGACTAGGAGTCATCATTCTAATGTATTCATTTCATTAAAGTGGTAAGTGCTTATGTTGAGTTAATTAAATTTCCCAGATTGTTAGTTACTAAAAACATGCATGTGATAATAGTGGAGTATCACCTCACAATGCCTCTTAGAAATATGCTAAACCAAGACTGTAAAATGCTGGAAGGTGAGAGTACCATGACTTACTAATCCCTATTAGTGGCCTTACATGTTGCTGCATTAATGTGTGTCCTTGGATCAGTCCCCTAGGAGAGGCCCAATTAAAGAATGAGTTGTCACTAGGAAGAATATTTCCCCAAGAAAAGGAATGTGCCAAAGCAGTTTTGGTTAATTTTTCAGACATTTGAAATAGCTTGTATATTTTCTTGGTGGTATCCCTTCAAATACTTTTCTAATTGTTTGACACTTACTCAGTAAATATCTATGCAGACTCATCAGTATATTTGGATGCCGTGAGATTGCAAGGTAGCGGGGCATCACCCCAGAATGAAGAGACCAGGTAACAGGTGCTAAAGATGTTACTCAGATCCTCTTGAAAACCTTCCCCTTCCTCTCCCAGCAATGAAGACAGACTACTTCACAATAACACATCTGACAAGTCCATAAACTCTGGTAATTTTCTCCCACCACACTTTGACTTCAGTTTCTTTAAAAATAATGTGTGCAATGTGTTTTCTGATGATGTAATAATGAAGTATGAGATGTATTACTGCAGAAATCTTATTGCCATAATTTGAGCTCTTCTCTTCTTTACTCACTTGGTCATCTTTTATTCATCAAGGACTAGTTGCTATAGTGTTAGGGGATCAATCTTGACAATGATTTGTTAGAACTAATCAATCAAGTCTAAGAATGTTTAATAGGATGCCACCTCTGAAATACCAGTTAACAAAATAATGTCCATAATGTCTACTAGTAATTATGGAGTTAAAAAAATACTGTTTTTTTCCTCTAAATCTGCATCTTTAATTTATTCCACCCTCTGTCCTCTGACATACATACTCTTTCATAATATTTGAAACTGCTAAAGTAAAAAATAAAAACTGACTCAGAGAGTGACAGATTCATCAGCTTGCATGAGCATTAGCACTATACCCTCCTCCCACCTGACATTATTTACACAGGTACGTTCCATGGTGGTCAGTTGAAGATACTAAAATACTGTAATGCTGCATTATTTCAAAGTGAAGTATTTGATATCTATCAAATAATACATGCTACATATATATGTGTTATGAAGCAGAATAATTAGACATAGCATGGCATTTATAACTTTTAAATATAACACAATATTACCAAATACAAAATTCTACTTATGAGGAAAATAGAAACCAAGACCAAAATAAGAGAAAGATGATGAAGTGGGTTTGCTTTCTTTCCTAAATTTACCATTTTTCCACCACAGTAGAAAAAAAAAAACAAAAAAAACACCTAATCATTTGCCACAAACTTCTTACTAATCCTAATTATTATTTCTATTCACTAGCATGACCCAATTATTCTTAAACATTTATCATTAAAACTTGTAAATACTCAATGATTGCAATGCATATTAACAAATGTGAATAATCCTAGTATTTTTAATATTTCCCAAAATAAGGTGATTTTTAAAAAAATTCTTGGAGAAAATGTTTTGAAAAATGGATAACAAAAATGTGGACTCAGATTTTAGAGGAAGTATTTTTTCATTACAAAGTGCAGACTTACCTGAATTGGAGATGATATGTGGCTTCAAGAATACAATTCATCTTGTAATAGATTATTTTGAGACCTCAGAGGCATGGCCATTACATCACATTAGGAAGTAACCCTATACTTCCAGATGATCAGAGTACTTGGTTTAGGATCTCCAATAATTTGAAGTAGAGGTGAGGCTAGGGGTCAGGAAATAAGCAGGAGCTCCAAGGACAGAGGCTAAGAGCATGTGTGGAGGAATCAACTGGGCTTGAGGGAGCTAGATTCTGGTTCTTCTATTTCCAGGTTGCTTAGGCAGGCCAAGTCTCCTGTAAGATAGGAATACCACTGCTGACCTCACAGGCTGTCTCTAAGCTTGAGGAGATAAGGTACGTAAAGTGCATAAGTGCCCCAGCACAACATATGTGAGGGTTTTGACTGGTAGCTCTGGACACATATGTGGGTCTTAGTGTGGACCAAACAGGCAGAGGCCACAGGGAAATCTGCACAGTGAGGGACTATTGCTTCATGTGTGTCTCTTGGTCAGCAGACCACCCTTGCTAATCTCTATTATTACAAAGAGCACAGAGTTTGGACTCTGAAGTTGAATGTGACTCTTTCCCTGAAACTAAGTATATCACCTATTTTAGGACTTTTTCCTAAGATTGGACATAATATCTGCAGAACACCTAGCACAGGGCCTGGGACTTGGTGCCTATGCAGTTGGGGCCAGCTGTTGGCATCAATAGCAGAGTACATTTGGGACTGGCCTGGCTCAGCATCCATTTGCAAAGTACTTGCACCCACAACTGAGGCAGTTTGAAAAGCAAGAACCCATACCAAAATTACATGTTCCACCACCAGTACTTCCCAAATGGTAGCAGTCAACCTTAATTTTTCTTACCAAAGTATCCCACCCTGACTGTGGTAGCAGTACTCACATAGCAAAGCTCACTCATTTATGTCCTGGAACTCAAAGTCAACATTCAACAGCACAAGTGATGGACCAGATTACTAATGCAACTTTGAGAACTGGACTGAAGACAGTACAGATAGAATGACAAGTGAATGCGAACACTGAAGAAGAGATGAGGAAAGACTCAGAGGAGACATGACCATGACATGGAACATACAAATAATCAGGATAAAATCCAGTTGCCAAATGATGGAGAACACCAGCTCATACCTGGGCATCTGCAGAAGCCTTCAGAGGAAATCAGAGTAAAACCAATGTGGTGACAGAAAGAGGGGAAAACTATCCAGCCAGGTGAAAATGTTGGGGTAAGACAAGGCACAGTGGCACTGCTACACTAAGCCCTGATGTGCTCATTCAGCAATTACACTAGCAGGTGCATGTTGTGCTCAGACAAAACTGCTTGGCACAATTCTTATTATCAAGAGTAGGTCTCATCTAGAAGTCCCTTACTAATAAGACTGGCTAATAATACCTAACTTAGTTTGATTGCGGGGTTAAATGCAAAGCCACTGACATATAGCAAGTGCCTTAAATGCTTTACATAACTTTAAAGGCAGTTGATAAACTCTAAAAGGGGGAAAAAAGACATTTTTTTTCTGTATGCCCTACCAACCAAATCTATATAGACTGAAATACTCCAATATTTCCAGAAAAACTATGGTTTTATCAGTAAGAACAGTCAATGCCTTTCTTGGCCTATTTATAAGGACTATGTGGAAATGAATGAAATGCTTATCTTCAAACTTTTGTAGAAATTTTAATTGGCAATTAATAGTCACATTATTGTAAACATAAGATAATGTCAATGTAATTTTCAAGCAAGAAAATCAAGAGGTCACAATTTAAACTTTAATCCTAAAATTCTAATTTATGAAAATGTTTTCTTTTACCAATATTAAATATTTTCTGACAACACATTCTCACTACATAGTGATTTCATTTTTCTATTTCTCTCTAATACTTAAGCAACATATATACGTTTTTACATATTAACAGTAAAATGTACATATATTTTTTTTGCTATTCTTCTCTAGTTTAACATCATATTTCTTAGAATCATTAACAAACAAGACAATTTCAGAGAGTGTTATAAGAGACTTATCAGAATACAGATTTCTTAGTAGGATCCTAAACTGACCTGCTCCCATGAATAGAACTAGAAAACGCCCACATCAATATGATAGGAAATGACCTGAATACTAGCAGAATAGACTCTCCACAGTTAAACTTACAGAAGAGGCCACATCAAAGAGGATAGACAGAACAGAGACATTATCAGGTGCTAAATGGACCCATGGAACTGTCCACAGTGAAGATGGATGCTGAGAGTACAAAGAGAGGAAAGAAACATACCCTTACACCAGGAACCACAGGCCTGGCAAACCCACAGGGAGAAGACAGATCCCCATAACATTTAGCTTTGAAAACCAAAGAGGTATAATTTTACAGGTTCTTACAGTCAGTGGGATTGAACACCTAGAACTTTAAAAATCAGTGGGCTCAGCTCTGGGAGAGACATAAGAGCAAGAGGAAACTGAGTCCCTACCCTTAAAGGACTCTGCAACAAACAGCCCTGTAGAAATACAGCATAGAAGCAGCAGTTTAAAAAATCCCTAATGTATTTGGGAGGGATATTTATTTACTAATCTCAGAGCATGCTGGAAAGGCAGAGATCCTTAGGAGACTTCGCCAGAAACCAAGAAACTGGTAGGTGCCATTTCCCTGCTCAGACCCCCAGCTGAGATGTGAGGACACCTGCAGGAACAAGCATAGCACATCACTCTCCACATAGTTTGCTAATAGCACTCCCACTCCTGAGTGCTTCAGTGGGTCTGCCCCATCCAACCTGCCTCAGTGAGAATTTTCCCAGGCAGCAGCAGATGCCTTCCAGGCACAGATCTTGCTGGCACTGTGTGTTCCTACCCTGGACTTACTCCTTCCAGGCCTGTAACAGTTTTCTAAAGCATCTCCAGTTTCACTCCCATAGCATATCTACACAAGCCTTGCAAACAGCACACCCCACCCCAATGTTATCCTGTGGACCTGCATCCTTGAATATGCCCTTGGCCGGAGCCAATCCAAAGCAGTGCTACAAACCTGGCAGTGTGCAAGTAGTTCAGATAAAGGTGAAGACCACCCAAGTGAAAGAGGAAGATGACCACACACACCAGTTCAACTTTTTCCCAGCACTGGGCTGGGGGCAGCCAACTAGTCTGACTGTAGGTGCTGCCCATCAATTGAAAGCTTCTTGAGGGACAACACAGGGAAAGAACCCTGATGTACTATGCTGTTTTATCTCTGGAAAATACCTAGTCTGACTCAACTCAAACCCCAAGAGGCCCCCAATTGGCAGACTAACAATACAGGAACCAAGCCCTGCCTACAACAGACAAAGAGAAGCATCGCAGACCAGTGGATTGAAGGCAAAAATGGCTCAGCCACAACAGTAGGGTGTAAGCAACACACATGGGAGATTCTGGTAAACAGAGGACATTGTACTATAGGACCTATTCTTCATAAAACCACTACTTTCAAGAGCAGATCATGTAGCTGATTTTCTGCATCTAAAACAGACAGACAAAATGAAGAGACAGAGGAATATGCCCCAATTGAAAGAATAGGACAATATTACAGCACAATAGCTAAACAAAACTGGGATAAGTACTATACCTGATAGAGAATTTAAAGAAATGGTCATAAAATACTCACTGGACTTGAGAAAAGAATTGAGGACTTCAGTGAGACACTCAATAAAGAAATAGAAAATAAAAAATCATTCAGAGATGAAGAACTCAATAACTGAAATTTTAAAATTCACTGAATGAAATAAATAGTAGATTAGAGGAACCAAAATAATGGATCAGTGACTAGGTAGTCAGAGTAATGGAAAGCAAGCAAGCTGAACAGGAGAAAGAAAAACTGATACAAAATGAAAATAGACTCAGTGGCATCTTCAAGCATAATAACATTCCCATTCCAGGGATCCCAGAAGGAGGAAAGAGAGATAAAGGGGCAGAAATTTTATTTAAAGCAATTATAGCTGAAAACTTCCTGAATCAGAGGAAAGAAATAGATATCCATAGCCAGGAGATGCAGAGAGACCCCGAAAAATATAGGAGGTCCGTACCAAGACACGTATTAATTAAAATGGCAAAAATTAGTGATAAAGAGAAAATTTTAAAAGCAGCAAGAGAAAGCAAAATAGTTACATACAAGGGAAACCTCATAAGGCTATCAGTTGATTTTTCACCAGAAACTTTGCAGGCCAGAAGGAGTGTCCTGATATATTAAAAATGCTGAAAGAAAGAAAAAAAAATCCCTGCAACTAAAAATACTTTATCTAGTGAGGCTATCATTCAGAACAAGAGAGATAAACAGTTTCCCATACAAACAAAATTAAGGGAATTCATTATCACTAAATCAGCCCTGTAAGAAATGTTAAAGGGGACTCTGAGTGAAGAGGAAAGACCATAATCAAGAAAAGGAAAAGTATGCAATACAAAAGCAGTAAAATTAAGTATATCTATAAAAATCAGTCAATTGATTCACAAAATAAGAGGATGTAAAGGATGACACCTACCTACCCTAAACATAGGGTGAGTGTGGAGAGGAATAAACAGATTCAAATTTAAGGAAGCATCAACTTAATAGACACTGCTATCTTCAGAAGATGTTATATATAAAGCTAATGGTAACCATAGATTAAAAACCAGTAATAGATATGCAAAAGATAAAGTATAAGGAATCCAAGTTTATTACTAAAGAAAGCCAGCAAAGCATGAGAGAAGAAAGCAAGAGAAGAAGGATCAGGGAACTACAAAGCTACCACAAGACAAATAACAAAATGGCATTAAGTACATACTTAGCAAGGATTACTTTGAATGTAAATGGACTAAACATCCCAATCCAAAGACATAGGATGAAGGAATGGATTAGGAAAAAAAAAAAAAAAAGCAAAACCCATCTATATGCTGTCTACAGTAGACTAATTTCAGACATAAAAACACATGCAGATTGAAAGTGAAGAGGTGGAAAAGTATTTATCATACAAATGGAAGTGAAAAGAAAATCAGGGTAACAATACTTTAAATTGGACAAAATTAACTTTAAAACAAAGACTATAACAAGACACAAAGAAGGACACTACATAATCATAAAAGGAACAATCCAACAAGAAGATGTAAAATTGTAAATATTTATGCACCCAACATGGGAGCATTAGATACATAAAGCAATAACAATAATAACAGCATAAAGGAACTAGTAGATAATACAATAATAGTAGAGGATTTTAACATCCCATTTACATCAGTAGACAGATCATCCAATAGAAAATTAACAAGAAAATAATGGCTTTGAAAACACATTGGACTAGGTCTATCAAACCAATATATTCAAAACATTCCATCCCCAAACAGCAGAATACACATTCTTTTCAAGTGCACACAGAACATTCTCCAGAATAGATCACATATCAGGCCACAAAACAAGTCTCAGCAAATTCAAAAAGATTAAAATCATATTATGCGTATTTTCCACAACACTGTGAAACTAGAAATCCACCACAAGATAAAAATCTGGAAAGAAAACAGACATGAAGCCTGAATAGCACACTTGTAAACAGTGAATGATTCTAAACCAATAAATCAGAGGAAGTAAAAACAAACAAACAAACATGGAAACAACTGAAAGTTAAAGCAAAATCATTGGGATGCAGCAAAAGCTGCTCTATAAAAATCAGCAGATAGATCAATGGAATAGAATAGAAAACCCAAAAAATAAGACTACAATTATATGGCCAATTAATCTTCAACAAAGGAGGCAAGAATATGCCACAGTGAATGACAGTCTTCTCAATACATGGGCTGCGGAAACTGGACAGCTACATACAAAGAAATGAAACTGGACTACTTTTTTAACTATACTCAAAAATAAACTCAAAATGAATTAGAGACCTAAATATGAGACCTGGATTCATACAAATCCTAGAAGAGAACACAGTAATTTTTCTGACATGAGCCATGTCAACATTTTTCTAGAAACATCTCCTGAGCCAAAGGAAATAAAAGCAAACATAAAATTGGTACTACATCAGAATAAAATAAAATAAAAACTTCCACACAGCAAAGGAGACAATCAACAGAACTGAAACAGAACCTACAGAATGAGAGAAGATATTTGAAAATGACATATCTGTTAAAGGATTAGTATCCAAAATATATAAAGAACTTATACAACACAACACCAAAAAAAGAAAAATCCAATTAAAACTGAGCAGAAAACATGAAAAGACGTTTCTCCATACAGATGGCCAACAGACATGAAAAGATGCTTAACATCACTCATTCATCAAGGAAATGCAAATCAAAACTACAATGAGATATAGCCTCACACCTGTCAGAATGGCTAAAATCAAAAACCCAAGAAACAAGCGTTGGTGAGGATGTGGCAAAAAAGGAACTCTCTTGCACTGTTGGTGGGAATGCACAGTGGTACACCACTGTGACAAACAGTATGGAAGTGCCTCAAAAAGCTGAAAATAGAACTACCGTAGAATCTAGTAATTTCACTACTGTGTATTTACTAACTCAGAGAGATACGTGCACCCCAATGTTTACTGCAGCATTATTTACAATAGCCAAATTATGGAAGCAGCCCAAGTGTCCATCAATCAATGAATGGATAAAGAAGCCATAAAAAAAGAATAAAATCTTGCAGTTGCAACATGGATGGATCTATAGAGCATAATGCTAAGTGAAGTAAGTCAGAGAAAGATAAATACCATATGATTTTGCTCGTATGTGGAATTTAAGAAACAAAACAAATGAACAAAGGGGAAAAAAAGAGAACAAAGGGAAAAACAGAAACAGATTCTTAGCAGCAGAGAACACATTGATGGTTACCAGAGGGACGTGGTTAAGGGGATGGGGGAAATAGGTAATGGGGAGTAAAAACCACACCAATCATGATGAGCACTGAGGAATATATAAAATTGTTGAATCACTATACGGTACACTTGAAATTAGTATTACACTGTATGCTAACTATACTGGAATTTAAAAAAAACACACTTTTACAAACTCTATTGCTTTCATCTTCACAAAAATTCTGTTCATTTAAAATTGGCTAATGTTTACTGAGCTCTTACCATATGTCATAATCTGTGCTGGGTGCTTTAATATCTGATGTGATCCTCTCCACCTAACCCTTCTTCAAGGGATTTTGTCTCTAAAATCCCTTACTTGTTGTATTGAACAACATTCATTCAAAGAATCAGAATAAATACATAATTTATTTTCTACAGGGAGAGAAAAAAGAATGACCAGAATAATAAACAACCTGTTTTAAAGAATGAAACAAATTTTTATAAAGTACCATTTTCTTAATGAACATAATGCTCAGATTTATAACTGTGATAGTATTTACTTGTCTTCCTGCCTTTTTTCCCTTGTTGTATACATTTTAATACTTTAACAAGTACCTACATGGAGTCAGCACAAATCTAAGGAAGTAAAATTAGACAGAGGTCTTGCGCTTGACTTTTTATAGCTCCAAGGCAAACAAGGCGTGTGATATCCTGGTAGACAAGCAGTCAGACATTACAGGCCATGACCTAGCCATAAAGAGTTTTGAATGCCATCAATAAATCACTCCCTAATTAACCTTCCCAAAGAGCAGAATGCAATACAGCTGGCGAAGTTTAGGGTAAAATCACCGTAAAAGAATGTGCATAATCAGAGCTGTTTGGGAAGGGATTGGTGTATTTAGCAATATGCGCAGTAATAATCACTCCAACAATCAGCTATGTAGAGTTACCAACAAAACACTTAAACTATATTTGTATGGATCTCTGCTATTGAAATCCCCGATCAGATGTGAAGCATTATTACAACAAAAAGTAAACATGAATTAGCTCCAGGGTAACTGAAGGAGAGGTCAGGTTTTACCAGATAAAGAATCCTGAACATGGATATTTTACTTAATATATATGAGCATCATACATGGAGATGATGCCTGTCTCATATTACCGTTGAAAGTATTAATTGAATAATACATTAGAAAATCATTCTAAGTTCTATATCCATATATAGCATCATTTTGTGTTATTTAAGGGATCATAGATTATTTACTTTTTTAATCTTTCACATCTTTATTTACCAAAACACTCACTGTAAGTAATACATAAGACATTTATGTTTAGTGCAGTTCTTACTTGCTGACATAATTATATGTATAAAGGGTTGATTATGAATGAAGGGAGTTTATTTCAGTTTTTCTGTATATGTATTTTGCTATAGTACTTCATTATGTCATGATTAGCTCCATGAGAATTAACTCCGAGATGGAAATAGTGGCATGTAAAATGTAAATTATGTAATAATATTGCTCCATTCCAAATTATATAAAACTTACTATACCAGAAATTTCCTCATTTACTTCATCTCAATTTTTGTACCATGGGTATATTTTTACTAATTCACGGTGAAGGAAAAGTAAAACAAATTTAGTGCAAAAAAGTGCAGAATTTTTAAAAGATCATTATTAACTTTTTTAATGAACTGAAGTTTGTAATTCTTTTTGCTTACAACAGAGAAGTTAGAATTCTTGAAATTCACCAAACAAAAATACCATCTGCGGTAGACCAATCTAAACCACATCCAGATGTGTCCTGAGAATGGTGAGGTCTCCAGGAATAAAGATTGATGAATAAAATGTACAAAACTGAAGATATTTAGACTGGAAAGAGAAGGCTCAAGGTTTGGTCAGGGGGTGGTAATCAGGAAAGAACAAGGCATCAGGTGATGGGCACTTGTTTAAAAATGCATTGAAAACTCAGTTATAAAAGAATACTTAGACCAAAAAGGACAGAAATAATAAATAAAGGATACAGGAGAATAACAATGGCTCATTTAAAACTCTTTTCAAAGGGCAGAATGGAATAATAATAAAGAGTGGAATCTATTGCAAAAGCCCAAGATATCAATACAATATATAGGATCTTATAAGCCAGGTGACTGGATTTTATTTAAGGTCCTGTTTTGGTTTCCTTACATGTAAAGTAGTGTCGCACATGGTATCTCTATAGTATCTGGGAAAATTAAGAAAGGAAATGTAGATAAAACACCGAGAAAGGAGACAGACACCCACAAAGTGGTCTATAAAAATTAGACTTACTGCAAATAATGAGCAGTAAGTCTTTTACCAGAGATGTTAAATATATATTTTTATTAAATAAATGCAAATATATTTATATATATTTAAGGTAATAAGTCATATATGTGACTTATATAATAAGTCTTTTTATATAATAAAAGAAGGTAAACACATATTGTTTTCAAGTAAATAAATATTGATACCAGCAGAATATATTGTCATTGTAAACATCTTGGAAATACAGAAAATACAGGAAGAAAACCACCTCTGATCTTACATTGTTCTCTGAATCTGACTTGTTCTGATGAACTACATTGAGAGCATAGGGCATATAAAGTTACATTTCAATAGTTTCATTGAGCAATGATGTTTTGGGAGCATAATCCTAATGGCTTTCTGGTATCTCTTAATATAGGTATAAGAATAAGAAGGGCCACATTATTTGCTAGTGCATTGCTGATCATTCTCCAGTCCTGTAAGACATGCTAAGAATATTTGCATCTATTTTGTGAGAAATTGTTGTTGTTTTTTTCTTGTAATGTCTTTCTCCGGCTTGAGTATCAAGGTAATGCTGAACTCATGTGATTAGTGTGAAATTATCCCTTCCTCAACAATTTCCTGCAAGAGTTTGTGCTGTTTCTTCCTTAAACATTTGGTAGAATTTACCAGTGACACCAGATGTGTCCAAAGTCTTTTTAATGAAAAAATTTTAAACTACACACTTAACTTTTAAATAGTTGTAGGACCATCTAGTTAATCAATTTCAAAGTTTTCTGGAGAAAGTTTTTGTGGTTTCTTTCCTTCGATAAATTGGCCTATTTTATCTAAGTTGATTTGATTAGCATAAAATTGTTTAAGTATTTATTATTATTCTAACATCTGTAGAAGTTGTATGCTACCTCTTGTATTCCTGATATTGATTCTTGTGGTATTATATGTACAATTTTAATGACTGTTATAGAATTTTTGTGCATTATTGTAGCCAACATTTTTGAGCACTCTTTTCCTCTCTGATAATGTTTTTGGTCTATCAGATCTGAACATACTAAATATCAAAATCATGACCTCTGCTCTGTTTCTTCATAGTTAACTAATATATCATTGCTCACAATTTTAATGTTTGTGCTTGTGCTCTCTTTGCCTTAGGTTTGTCCTTTTAGAAGACTTGGATTAAAATTTGCATTTATAGCTAATCTGAAATATCTTTGATTATAATTTTATTTAATTTGTCTTTTTAAAATTGTAATTGCTAACACGTAGAGAATGCACTTTCACTAATAGTTCTTTTCATACAATAACATTCAGCCCTCTTTTGCTGTCCATTGTTTTCCTACATTAGCAATTTTCAAATTGGTAATAACTTTTCACCTCCTATCTCTTTCCTGTATTGGCCAAATCGAAGAAATAGCATCTTCCCAGTTAATTCCTATGTGGTAATCAATGCAGCATTATTGGATTTAATTATGCAGATATACTCACTATATTCCAAGTTTTGCTAATTGTGTGCTGTGTTTTCTGGTCATATATTTATAATGTTTTCTTCATTTTATACTTTATTTATATATACTTTATATCTGTAGTTATTTTTTGAAGGTCAATTTGGTGGACATACATCCTTGGCTTATATTTTCCTTTCCTGATTATGTGAAATATAGTATTTTACTGTCTGCACACATCATTACAGCCAAAACATTGTGATGTCAATTTGATTTCCTTCCTATTATAAGTGACTTAGTGTTTTTGCTTGATATTCCTTAAATATTACTAATGCAATTATTAATGTATTATAATACGATAATGTATAATTAATAATTAATAATGTATATATATTTATAGTCTAATGATAAAATAAATTATTTTTTAAGATTTTATTTTTTTTATTTATTTGAGAGAAAGAGTGTGTACATGAGAGTGGGTAGGAGGTACAGAGGGAGAGGGAAAGAGAGAATCTCAAGCAGACTCAGAGCTGAGCCCCCATGTGGGGCTGGACCCTATGACCCCAAAATCATGACCTGAGCCAAAATGAAGAGTTGGATGTTCAACCGACTGAGCCACCTAGGTGCCTCAATATAATAAATTATTAGTAAGGTGCCTGTTGTGGGTTGATTTTCCCAGGTGTGCTCTATGTTCTTTCATCTTGTAGTTTCAAGTCTCCTTTTATCTCAGAAACATTTTTGAATTTTTGAATTATTTCTTCCATTATTGCTTTGCTTTGGTTTTCTTCTTCATTAGCTCCTAATATAAGGATGTTAAACCTCTCTTGGCTATTTTCTACATCATTCTCTCATGCCTTTTTCTGAATGTCTTTCTTCATTAATAATGCTTTTCTTTATATCTTCTAATCTACTGAGGTATAATACCTGCTGCTTACTTGTCTGCTTGCTTTTGACATCCTTTTGGTAGACAATTTATTTCTGAATCTGAAGAAATTGTTCTTTTCCTTTCCTTCTTTGTTTTATAATCATTTCTTATGGTATTTGACCAAAACACTTTTCTTTTTTCAAGTTTGATTGTATTTGGTTTTCTGATGCTCTTAAAAGGTGGAGGTGGACAGAATAACATTTTAGCTTTAACCCTAAAACTCTCTTTTCTATTGTTGTCATGGAATGTTAAAAAAAATACATGTGTGATTGTCTCCTTCTAGAGATTTAGAGAGCAGAGGCTTTGTTCCTTTCTCCTTCAATGGACCCTCTCTTTCCTTGGGACCAACTGGATCTAGTTGGATCACTCTTACTCTACTCACAGCATTTTCCATTAAGGGCCAGCCTTTTACATGGAAAGTAGTTGTAGTTGATTCATTTTGGTAATTCATAAGTCCCAGAATCTTCCAACACTTTCCAGCCTTTCCATGCATTCATTCTAGTGGATAGAGACTAAAAAGTCCTTCCCAGTTTCATCTGCCCACAGCTGACATTTCCACTGAGTGATGGTGAATTTTGAACATTCTTCTTCTCATGGATTTCAAAATTCTCCTTTCCCTGCCCCAGCAAATCTCTTCCATTATAAAAGTAACACTCCTCCAGCTCTATCTGCTATTGAAATATCTCCAGTGCCTTCATTATGTCTATATGTATTTTTTTTTCCAGAGCTTAAAATTGTTAGCTGAGGCTTTGTTTTATACGAAATATTTTGCCATTACCAGAAGTAGAACCTCTACTTTTTTTTTTACCTAAATGCTGTTTTTTAAATTATGAGACATTATTAGATTAAGAATATTTAGATTACTGTTTCTGATGGAAAAGACATTTCCTGAAAGCAAGACTAAAGTAGATAGAAGAATTTTAGAAGAACCACTTACATGGAACCCTGGAGGCAATATAATGACTACTTTTCTAACAATTGGATTCAGTTGAATTTAAATATTTATTGAATATTTTTGTTCTTTTTGTCAGACACTGTTCTAGCTGGAGATACAGAGATGAATAAGATTTGGCCATGTCTTTCAAGAGCTCAGATCTTAATGCATATATCAAACATACATAGAACTAACTCTACTACATGTCACAGGTGAGTTGTACTGTGGATATTTAGAAGGTAGATAGAGTGATTTTCACCAGAATAATAATACCGACTTGCACAAAGTGAGTAACAAGTGATCTGGTCTTGCAGACTGTATAGGATTGGAAGATTAAGAAAAGTATTCAGATTGAAAATAGATTATGATCTGGCATTAATATCTAAATAAATTCATGATAATGAGGAAACTCAAACACAACAAAATAAGGAGACACATCAGATAAACCTGCA
This sequence comes from Canis aureus, assembly GCF_053574225.1. Classification (NCBI taxonomy): domain Eukaryota; kingdom Metazoa; phylum Chordata; class Mammalia; order Carnivora; family Canidae; genus Canis; species Canis aureus. The sequence goes on from NC_135622.1 coordinate 62,280,890, forward strand.
ATCAAGAGTCATGACTTATTTTCAATTCACCTTGAACAGGTTACAATAACTTTCTGAAACATAGTTTGCCTCTTTCTGAGGTCTTATAATACCTAAGTCTTAACATTCCTATGAAGATTATGAAAACATACATATGTTACATAGACCATAGATCTCTGAGCCAAGATATAAAAACATCATCCCCGCACTGCATATACACAGGCTCACACATGGATACATGCAAACACACATGTACATACTATTATATGAAAAGCAGTTACAAATATTACTGTATTTATGGTTCTTATTTCAGACATTACACAGATATAAATCTCCCTGTCCTCTGGATCAAGACCTTGGGAAACAGCGGATGTTTGGTGATGCAAAGTTTTCATAGTAACAACTGAAAATTAGTTTATTAAATAGATGCACTGTTTACATGCTGATTCATCCACTGATGCCCAAAAGCAATAATATAAATTGCCCTTGAGAAAATATTTGGAGACAAAAGAGCCCTAATCTTTGATATGGCCTCATAAAGCACTGTGTGCTCTCATTTTACAGCTTCACACACACACACACACACACACACACACACACACACACACAATTCCCAGCTGGCTCGGGTCCTAGAAGCTCCTCACCAGGGAGGCCAGGGAGCCTTCACTGGATTTCATCTTCTTGGTGAAGCTGCACTGAAAACACGTTGACAGAGGGTTCTTCTCTTGGGGCTTATCAAATATTGCCGGTGGAGAGTTCGCTTGCTCTAAATATTTCCTCTCCTCGGGTACCCGAGAATACCATGTACTTTGTAATGATAACTAGGATAATGAATGCACACTGTAGTCAGCTATTACCAGGAGTAATTGGTGTACCTTTCATCTCCTGTCAAGCAGAGTGGTTAGGATTAGGACCAAAACGCAGCTCTCATCTCTCTCATTTCCTGACTCAGACAAAAGGCAAGAAAAGGTGCCTGCCTGTGCTGATAGGTGTCTGATCAAAGCAGCTGAAGGCTGTCAGAAGCCAGCCAGCCTCCACAACCTGACTATTTCTTAATGCAGCTTTGCCTTTGATCTGTTGGCCGACGAACTGCAGTTCTATTTATGTAAAAAAATAATAATCAGGGTTGTAATTGAACAGAAGAAAGTGCCATTTTCTGTTTGGATGCTGGTTTTGCAGTCTGATAAAGCTAGGACATGCAGATTAGTTCTGTCCAGTGTGTGTATGTCTGTGTGTGTGTATGTGTGTGTGTCCACAAGTACATGAACATGTGTTGCAGCTCATTCAATAAAATAAAAACTACAATAAAATGCCTTTGAACATTCATCAGATAATTCTGGCGTGAGCTGGAGTCAGAATGCTGGTAAAAAGAAATTATTCCCCTTGGGCAGTTAAAAAAAAAAAAACCTTAAGTAAAATTGCGACAATGTTGGCATTCTTATTATGTGTTTCAGCAAAATCTACCAATTATAGGTGTATGAAAGGAGAACTTGTCTTGGATTTAAAAGATTTGGTGTCAAGTTTCAGGTCCGTCACTTACTGGTCATGTGAATTTAGACTTATTACTAACTACACGTGTGCTTCAAGCTCATCATCTGGTATCTAGATGTGGTGCATCGCTATATGCTCCATCCTTGTGAACATCGGATGAAAATGCCAGCAAGTTTTATTGTAGGCAGCAGAGGAGGGATCCTGGCCAGAGAGCAGATGGACAAGTATTAATACCACTTAACCCCTCCCTTTTCTAGGTTCCAAATTTCTAAAATGAGTATAATCATTTATGATTGAATTAAAGTATGGAAAGCATTTATTTCCATGTCTGATACATAGCAAGACACCAATAAATGTTCGAACTAGGTGTTGTTGTTTATATTACCTACCTACAGAGGGGTTTTGGATCAATACACTCTCCCTCAAGGAGCGGCTGCCATACGTTCCATGTGACTGCCACCCTCTCAATGGATACAGCCAAGTGTCTTTCATCTCCGTAATAAAGCTTATTGAATGAGTAAACCAATAAATAAATGTGAGCAAGGAAGTAATGACATTTTACTTGGAGAACCAGAATAGTACAGGGATAGGTTCCAGAAAAGCTATATTTATGTCTTGATTACCATGATTCCTAGTGATTTATCTGCAGTCAGACTAGATATTCAGACACACAGATGTACACACTCACACACATAAACAGGACACAATTTTTTATTCCTTTAAAAGTCTCTGGCAACCTCATATCTCACGCAAATTGTGTTCCTCATCCTCACAGATGGAATTCTTAATCAACATCAGTAGTCAACTTTCCATTGATTCTTCTACTGAAGTCTGGAAATTGCTGCATAATTAATTAATTCTCTTTCCCACTCCTTGTGAGCTGAAGCATCCGGTGTGATAAGTTGATACCAGGGTTGCAAGCACTGCCTGTGGTTGGGGGCTCCATTCCTCTTTCTTGAGGACAGACAGGCCTCACGACCTCCATGCCCTCTGCCACCACCTCCCTGGGGAGACTGCACTGTTTTCCCCACGGCTGCCACGGAGGACAGAGGCAGGGCCCTGAGCTCCTGCCCAAATGCTGCATTACAAACACCTGGTAAGTTATCAGTCAGTCTCCTGAGTTCTTGACACTAGAGCCCCTGCCCTTTCCTTTCTGCCCCAGCCCCTAGTACAATGCCTGGCCCAAGTAGATACTGCTAAATGTCTGGGACTGTTAGCCTAGGTAAATATGCTTCTAAGGCAATTATTTAAAAACTACAAAATATCACCTCCAAGAATCAGGGCTTTGCACCATGCCTAAAACATCTATAGTACACAATAAATGTTTCTTGATAGAGTTAGTCATTCTTAATATTCTCACACAATTTTTAAATATCTTTTATCATAATTATTTGGGTTTCTCCTTTATCGTAGCCTGGAAACTGTGCTCCTCGGTATCAGGGATCCTGAAGCACACCTCGTCTGGCAAGGACTATGTGTTTAAGCAACGTCTTCAGAAGGGATTCAAATATCTGTAAAGACATACAAATCATTAGAGACCCACGTTTGTTGTGACAGGAAGACTCTGGTCAGATACGCCCCGTTGGGGGCAGCAGAGCAAGGCCGAGACTTGGAAGGCTCAATTTGGGTCCTTGAGTAAACAATCAATGAGCTACACCAGAAAACCATTATCACCGGATAATTTCCGTATTTGCCTTGGGTACATTTTCAAGGAGTGTAATCAACAGCTACAATCCAGGCTTTTTGAATATCTGAGCTCAAGAGGGATTTTTAGGTCAATTCCACTCTTGTTTGCACTCACTGCTCTCCCAGGGAACCCAACTCCTCAAACCTCTCCGGGGACCCACAAGCTGGCAGGAAAGTGCTGTGCTGGGTGGTCTTCAGGCTCAGCTCAGACCTGTGCCTCTGTGCTGGACTCCCTCCCTACATTTTCTACAGTGGAATAGCAGAGAAGACTCAGCAGTATGTCTCTTCAACTTATTTCTGATATGATAGAGAAGAAGAAAACGAACCTTTCAAGAATAATCAGTATAATGTCACAGGGTGTGAAGTTCTATGAGGAGCAATGATTTATTGACTGTGCATGTGTCTCTGTGTATAGTGCTTTACATTTACATGACTGGACTCTCCCTGAGTCCCGCCTTCTGCCCACCATGTAGATATGGGACTTGCCAGCCACTTTCACATCGTATTGGTTCTGCTTCTCTGGGGAACCCTGACTAATATCCTCCCGGTGTTTTGAGACTTTTGCACTATTCCTTCCTCTCACATCCACACCACCATCAGCACATGGATGACCTGTGTGTTTGCCAAGACTTGGTCATCAGTCCCTGAGAGAGGGGAGTGGGAAAGAGATTTTTCTAGTCCCTGAGTTCCTGTGTTTTAAGGTTGGAGTTTAGGAGCGCTGCTTGAAGCAATACTTTGTAGCTGCCTGGAAAGAGCTGGATGCAATAAGAAAGAATGAGCAAAACATACCCAGAAAACAAAGTTAAGAAATGGATGGAGATAAAATTTTTAGAGTTCATGGTTCCAACAAGATCTAAAGCCAAGTTGTCATCCTGCTTCCCAGTTATGTGAGACACATACTTTCCTTTCTTATTTAAGTTTATTTGGGTTAAGTTTCTGGCATTTATAAATGACAAAATAGTGTTAAGAGAGTTTTTTTTTTTTTGAAGAGAGATTTGCTGGGGAAATTAAGAGAGAAAGAAAGGGGAATTTGAAGATTAAAATCCACTTTCAAAGTTGTGTGCATGGATAAACCTTGGCATCCAATGTCTAATAAAAAAAAAAAGAGTGTGGAGAGAGACAGGGAGGGAGGGAGAGAGAGAAGGAGAGCAACACATGGAGGGAGAGAGAGAAGAAAGAGAAAGGGGGGAGATAAGGAGAGAAAGAGAGAGGGAGATGGAAAGAGAGAAGGAAAAAGAGAAGAAAACACTGGCTAGCATATAGATAGAAAGAGGATGAAAGTCTACACCAGAACTTTTGGCAATGTTTTTCTATGGGATAGAATATATATATATATATATATTCTATATATATATATAACCTCTCTATCTATCATCTATCTATCTATCTATCTATCTATCTATATATCTATCTATATATCTATCTATCTATCTATAGAACCTCTTTCCAAAGGAAGCAAAAATAATTCACACATGGAATGATGACAACCGTAAGATACAAGAGAGTGGAATGAGATGCCAGCCAAGGGCCAAGATGATGTAAGGAATTTAATTTAAAGCAGCTAAAGAAATTAAGGGGACAGGAAACACCTCTGTTTTGATGCTTAAGACATCCATGTGCCATGTTTTACAGAGCATAGTGTCAGCTGACAGCAGGGCCAGAGCCCAGATTGCTAAGAGTTAATGAACAGACAGGAAGTGGGAGCTGCCAATTATTTGCTTTAAGCCTTTGGTGGTAAGTAAATTCAGGTGTTAGAGAAAAACAAACAAACAAAAACGTCCAGCGGGAAAGGATCAAGGTAAGGGTTTGGTGAGAACAGAAATGCCAAGATAGCAAGATTTGGACACAGAGGGAGGGAGAGGCCTGATTGTTCTGCTGAGGAATGAATCTTATCTGAGGCAAGAGTGAAGAGTGAGGGAGACTGAGGACACAGAGAGACTCTGAGAACAACCTGAGTGCCCTCTTTCTGCCCTCAATACATCCTACCATATTAGAAACCTGCGGCCACCCTGCGAGCACACTGTAGACAATTGTCCAAAGAGGGTGTATCGCTGATCCCCACGTACAGGGATGGAAGTGCCACATATCCCTTCTGCTGTGCCATGCAGAGTACCCTTCTGTCAGGATCACATTCCTTAGGAATAGCCTATAAGGGAGAGGGTGACTGTCACCTGATGGACCGTTTATGAATCACGTGGAAGAGAAGATTGCAGGCAACTTACCCCGTCCCACCGTTTGCTGGAAACCATGTGCAGGAGGGAGGGGAGTCAAGGGACCCTAAATAATGTAAAGGCACTTCATCTTCACCATTCTGATGCTAGGATTTCTCTTGAACATGAAAACAAAAATGGATGTTCACTTAGTTTGCTGGCAGCAGCAAAATAAATAGGGGCTCACGTTAATACTTTGAGGATGAAAAGAACAAGGGTAAAGCCCCAATTCAAGTTTGACTAGACTTGTTGTTGAAAACCATAAATGTAAGTAGAGGAGTGTTCAAAATCAATAGAAATTGATGAAGCTAGCCTGAATATAGGCAGATAAAGACCTATGAAAACACAATCAGATTATGTGGGCTCTGTGCAAGAGCGCAAGGTCTGTGTCCAGGTAATGTGGTAATAACATTTCAGAAAAATATATCCTCACGAAAAAAAAAAAAAAAAAAAGCAAACAAAAAGGGTGTGGGCTCCTGAGATCCCTAACTCAGAGAAAGGCCTAAGAGGGGTGCAAAGAACATTTAAATTTCCTGCCACAGGACCCAGGAGTGAGAACAGCAATGCCCTGAACCACAAAGGCTAGATCAGATGTAGCGCATTTTGTTCACACCAGCTAATCCTTTGCTTCTCATGAAAAGAGCATCCAAAGTTATTTTCTATGAAAGGGCAGATGGCAATTGGAGCCGTCTATTGAAAAACAATTTCCTCTGGAAATGTCTACGATGATGGGCAAGACGTTGGCTGTTGGGGAAGGTTTTGGCTGGTGGGCACCATGAACTTAACACCTTTTTAAAGTTCACAATAGGTTGAACTAAATGATTCTCATTATGTCTGTTGATGCTACAAAACATTTTATTTTCCTTTCTCAGGATGAGTCAATCTATGATTTAATGGTTTCAGATTCCTACATCCCATAAAGACACAGGGCACACCTGGTTCACCACATATTCTTGATCTCTTTTCTCTTCAGCTCTTCAAAATACAGTTAAACTGAATACAGAGAAAATAACCCACTCGTAGCCTCTTTGTTGAAAAACAAAGATAAAGCTAGTGAAGGAGTCACAGCTTTGAAGGCCATAATTACCTATAGTCAAATCAATACAAATGTATCCTGTACTAAACGATCCTTGTTCCACAAAGTCTCATTCAGCTTTTGAAATCCACTTGACCATAAGCTCCTTACCCACCCCACCAAATTTCCCTGCCACCAACATCTAGAAGAAAGAAGGTGTTGACCTCTTTGTCATAAGCAGCTGGAATTTCCGATGAAAAGAAAAAGAATTTCAACCAGTAGAGAAAGTTGACAACTGGTTTCCATACATCCATAACATAAACCTGTATGTCGGGATGAAAATCTAGTCTCAAAATATCTTAACTCAAAGTAGTCACTTTGATTCATTCAAACTGGTGATGAGAGAAAGTGTAGCATAATGGAAATTAGGCTTAGAGCCAGGGAGATTAAGATTCAAATCTAAGATCAATGTACCCGTGTTTTTGGTGCATAATGGGGACCTAGTGACTTAAAATTGCTGAGCCACTGTTTTCTCATCTAGTAAATGGAGTTAATGACATTTTTAATACAGACTCAATAGAGTAGGTAGTCCAGAAAAGATTGCTAATCATGGAGAAAATGGAACTCAGCATTCTTAAAGTAGTTATGTGGTTATTGCGATTCCAAAATGAATTGAAAAGTATTTATGGTAGCTACATGGTCTCTCTAACAGCATTTCCCAGTGAGCTAATATGTTCAGCCAACAGGCAAATCATCATACAAAAAAGAATGAGCACATCATTACAATGCTTTTGCCTATTTAATATTTATTTTGGGGGAGTACCCATGTAGGCTGTCTGGAAAACAACACAGGATACAGAGTATGAGAAGGATGGGCAGAGGGGAGGGAATTCTTGTGGTGCCTCACTTTGTGGCTGAACGGGGCACCCAGGAGCAGCCAAGGAGAATTTGGAATGGAAACAGGGATCTGTGCATCCGATTCTGCTGTTAAATACCACGAGGCCCCAGACCGGGCTCCTGAGTTTCCTGGTCTGACTTAGAGTTACTCATCTGTGTGGACTAAGTTGTGGTTAAAATGGTTTCCCCCAGGAGGGCTCTAACAAGATGGTTAGGAAGTTCGCCATCTTTGAGGGAAGACCAAGCAGCCAACAAGCAGTAAGTGGCTAGGTGACTGTCAGGAATCTAGAACACTGTTTTTTTTCCCCTTGAATTCATAGTTCTGCTATGCAAATACAAGTGGATTTCCATGTCCTGTAGCAAGGCTGTGAGGGATGGAGATGGATAAAAGTAATGTCAAGATCAGTAGGGAAGTGAGGACCCTGATAGTGAGCATCTCAGGCCCTTGCACATGCTCAGCCTCCATCACCCGCACGGCTGTGGTGCTGGCCCAAGGAGCAAGCAGTGATGCCAGAAACGGTCAAGTCAATGGGGTTGTTCATAGAGTGGTGGGTGGTGCAGCCATTGCCTTCATATTCTTTCAATAAATACTTACTTCTGGAATCCCTTATGTTTTAGGCCTTGTCCTGGGCACCGGGGATGTAGCAGTGAGCAACACAGAAAAGATCATAGTGCAGAAATAGTTTATAATCTCATGGGAAATACAGAAGAGTAACTGGCATACAGGTATGAAAATAGTTGTTGTTGTTGTTGTTGTTGTTGTTGTTGTTTTTCTCTAGTAGACATTTTTATCACCATACCACACTTATTTGAAAGCTTGGGGAATTCAGAAATTCTGGAGGGGTTTTTTGTATTGAACCTTGAGCTCCCACTCTCCTTCCATCTCTTTGAGCTTCTGAACTCGAGGGATAATTTTTTCACAATTTAGATCCACCCACTGACACAGGGACAAACTCAGTATCTAATATACAGTAGGGACATCACACATATTTACTACAATCCCAATCTGAAAGTGCCATCATTGTTAAGAGCAATAATGTTAATGCCATAGCTTCATGATCTCAGGACCTAAGTTCCCTATTTATATTTTGTTCTAATCCTCACAGAGAGCCAGCAGTGTGAATGTTATTTTCCAGTCAATCATCTCAGGTAACTAAGGAGATGGAAGCTAAGCATCATGAATTAAATAACATGCCTCTAGCATCTGCAGAGCTGGGATTCAGAGCTTGGGTTGATCTTTCTTCAAAGTTGTGCACTTTCCACAGCAATGTTATGGCCCTCATCCTTTCTGATCCTGGGTATCTGCAACGTGACCCTTTATGTTACCCCCTGCTCCTCTCTGGCTGCTGTCTGCTCCAGCAGGGTGAGTGGCACGGGTTCCTTGTCCATTCACTTCAGGTTGTTTCTGCTCGTTGGGGAGGAGTCAGGAGAAAGGAAGAAGGATCAGTTCCTGATATCTCCTCCCCTAGCTCTCCCTCTTCAGGGTCCTCGGGTGAGCTTCACTCCTCCTAAAGCTCCAAACTTGGCCAGGTGCCTACTCCTCTGCTGTCAGCCTCCTGCCCTTCTCCCTCGAGGTCCAGGTGCCAAATGGAGTTATTAACCTCAAGAATGCCAACATCCCATCCCTTGTGGTTCCCTACTTCTTACCACATAGATGTAACTACCCAGTTTCACTGCATCATCTGTTTTTTCCAGATATAACTCTTATAGGTGAAGGTCCAAGTCATGCAAAATTGATGTCAGATTGAATTTTCCTGGAACTCATGTAGGATGGACACCCTAAAGTTCTACAACACTTCGCCCCCATGTAAACCGAGTACCCACAAGTTTTAGCTTGGACCCACTATTTCTTAGATCTACCTACACATTCTCTCCTTCCACATACTTCTTTACTATACCCTCTCTCTCTCATCTAATATATACAAGTGCACACACACACACACACACACACATCTTACATATGCACACACATACATGCACACAGCTGTGTTGCTCACAAAAGAGCTCCCAGCATTGGTTTTCTCTAGAGACAAGTGCAGTCAATTCAATTGTTTATTTCAGAATTATTTTGTGTGATATAATTTTAATGTCACTTTGATAAGTTTTATTTTTGCTTTTTTTTGAATAGTTCATAAAAGACAGTATAAACTATACTAGGGGGAAAAGTCCCAAATTATTATCTCAGTTGCCTTAGTTACATAACCAGTAAAGTACTATCAACATATCAGGAACAGCATTTTAGTTCTTGAGCTGTTTATCACGACCAAGTTAGAGTTCACAAATATCTTTCCTATATTTGATGTTTATGAGGAAACTATCACCATAACTCCTATCTGTAGTGAAGTCATTAGAGCTCAGAGAGTTTATGTGACCTCCTTGAGAACACACAGCCTCGGGACTCAGGAGTTAGGACTTGAGTTAGGACTTGCACCCAGGTCTGATTGCCTGTCCCTCTCTCTTTCCATTGCACATTACTCAGTGATATCAGAGCAAGAAATTATTGATTTTCTCATATAAGACTCTCACTCATTTGTTTCAAAGTCCTGTCATTATGTCAAGGTGACCGCTGTTTACATATGGGCTGGGAACTGTCTTTTCTTTCATTATACGTACTCTTCCAGAAAATCAGAGGAAATGTCTTACCAAACAAGGCAGTAAGGCAAATGACGGTGCTTGGAAGGGGGGAAAACATGCAAATCTGTGTCAGTTCATTTTAAATGAAGCAGTCCAAGGCACACAGAAGGACTCCACCCTTGGCCAGAGATCTTGTAATAAACAAAGGCTGGATAAAATGGGATCAAGAAACTATATGCCTTCATTTCCAAGGTTTGGGTTTTTGGCATTGATGAGGAGCAAGAGTCAAGTCTGTGTAGGTAATCACAGATTCCCAGCTCAGCTAGGATTCCCTTCAAAACCTTTAAACCTTTTCTCCATTCCCACCTGTGAAGAAATAGTAAACATTCATCACTAGAGAAGATTTCAAAATATATTTAATTAGCATTTGGAAAGAATGGTATGATTCCCAATGCAGTATACTTTACAACTGGAAAGGAACCATCAAGATTAATAAGTAAGTAAAGGCTCTAGCTTGAAACCAAGGCTTCAGTACTGGCCACCTTACCTAAATAAATTGGTTTTGATTGGGTTTGTGCAATAAACTCACATGTATATTTGCAAATAAAGTCTATTAGGAGAAATTGTTTTCCTTCTATTTACCCCTTCTTCCTTTCACAGTTTATACAACATATATTCCTTTCCTCATGAAAACCTGTGCTCTCCAGTCAACTAAGTTTTTCTAGGTGTTATCCAAAACCTAGTCAGCAAAGGTAAAATGTAAAAGAATCTGAATTTTCAACCAAGTAATGTCAATGTCTGTCTTGCAGAAAATTTTTATGGACATAAGCCTATGTGCTCATATTCTTCTGGAAATTCTTCTCCCACACATCAATCATCCCTCTGTGCAATAAGTCATGTGCTTTGGCAATCCGAACACTCTGCCCCACTCCCAGGACTTTTCATATTAAAATCCCTGGCCTTTGTCCCTGAGACTGATCTAATGAAATACCATACCCTGGTGGCTTATAAACAGGAGGCGTGTATTTCTCGCAATCCTAGAGGTTGTAAGTAGATCAAGTCTCCTACAGATTTGGTATCCAGTGTGGGTATACTCCCCCTTTTATGGACAGCCATTTCTGCATTGTATGTTTACAATGCCAGGAGTGATGGAGATCTGCAGGGTCTCTGTCACAAGGGGCACCAGTCCCCTTCATGAAGGCCCACCCCTATGACCTAATCACCACTCAAAGGCCCTATCTCCTAATACCATCACATTGAGGGTTAGTTAGGATTTCAACATACAAATTGGGGAGGAACAAGCATTTAGCATGTGGTGCACTCCAACATTTGGTGTTATCTTGAAGGCCCTCCCTTTCTGATCCTCAGTTTTCTTATCTATAAAACCTGGATCTTTGATGGAATTAACTCTATGCACCTTCTAGCTTGGACTTTGTACAAGAACAGGAAGTTTCCTCACCATGCCACTCCCCACCTCCCTCACTTCCTACCCTCCAAGCATCCCAGCCCTTGCCCTCTGCTAGGCTTGGACTATTCCTCCAAGTTCATGTAAATGGAACATATCAAAGCCAGTAATCCATTCTGGCTGAATGTGACTCTTTACAGACAACCCCGAAATAAACCGGCTACTGTACACTTCACACATGAACTAATAGAAGATATTCAGACTTTCATCTGCCTACACATTTTTATTTCACAGATATATTTTAAAGACAACATCTAAATTACAGATATAGTTCTATCCTGTCTCCTGGTCTAGAGTGCTTTGCAATAACCAGTATTAACAAGTTCACTCTATGATACCAAAATATCCTATGCTGCCTCAGCATCATCAAAATAAATCTATTTTACCTCAGGGTACTTTGAAATTAGTATATATGGTTGTGCATCCCTTCTTTGGACTTATATTAGATATAGTCTATCTGATAATATTTATTTAACCTGATGTCCAAATTTCTAAGAGGCCACTGAATGCAATTCAATGATATAAGAAGTGATATGAAATCTAATGGAAAGTCTCGGACACTGGGTAGATTGAAATGGTTTATTCAAACATTGAAGATTTTGGTTCCTTCCAACTTCTCTAGTGGGAATCTATCTGCTTGGGTCTTCTCAGTATCCTTCCTTCCTCCTTTTGGTAAAAGCCCTTGGTTCACTCCTTGGGAAACTAGCCATGCTCCTTTGGAAGGATTTTGATGACCCCTGGAAGCTGAGTTTATTAATGCCGCTCCTGGTCAAGGCAATTGTAGATGACTCTTAAGCACCAAATCAAGTAATACACTTTTCGGGGGACTGGGACATGGGAATAGTGATAACAAACAAATATGTAAAGCTAAATAGTCCTGGGAAGGCATCCAATGAGTCCATCTATTATTTTCTGCCGACCAGATCCCTGGACTATCCAGGACTCCATACTCTCTAGAGTCTGCTTTTTCTTGTCTTCACTTCTTTAGACTCTTGCATAGTCTTCTAATAATTCTGTTTTTTTTTAATTTTATTGTTCTTTGCTAGTTAAAGGAGAGTTAATTCCTGTTGGTTGCATCCCCAAAAAAGATTGTTACCTATTCATTTATTTAGCACATAATTCCTAAACAGAGAGCATGTGCACAACAAATTTCAGACCCGGAATGCCTAAGTGATGATAACGTCTAAAATCACTGACTGAAGTAACCTCTCCCTACATGAAAACAAAAAGGACCACCCAGATATCATGCAACAGTCCATGTAAGCCATTCTGCATCGGTGCCCAAATATGAGGAGGGGTTACATGTGAATTTTTGGTGTGGGATAAATTTAACATCTTTCCTTTCCGAACCAGGGAGGAGAAAAATGCTACCTTTTTAAGACAGACCAACAGAAGCAGCCAACCTTTCAGCCCTTCTGCCATCCCCACCCAAAACACCAGAAGTCATTCCCGCAGTATACCATGTTTCCACTTCATGGTAAGTACTTTATGAAAAGAAAAACATGAAACTCTTGGGACAAGAAAGACAGACCTCAAGAAGCCAAAAGCCACATTTGGCCTTGAAGAAACTGAGGTCTGTCAGTTGATAATCTGGGGGAAAGAGCTTGCTCCTGAGGGCTCATCCATGAGATGCCAGGGGTGTGTTTGACCCAGAGTCAATTATGAGATCTTCCTGCATCTCCTGGTGGAATTGAAGTCTTCCCGAGGGAGAGGTGATAATTGTCTGTAAGCATGATTTTAAGCTACTTAGGTTAAACACTAGAAATGCACACTGCTGTTCCAGTGAAAATCCCCCAAATATGATGCAACCTCTACTCCCAAGGTCTAGATCCCTGGAATTTGAATACAATGGTTCACAATAAACTAATAAGATATTTTCCCTTAAGAAATTATAAAGACAGTATTTTTTGGACAATAAGCATTCAGCGAGCCAAAATAAGACAAAGACCTGGTGTTATAATGACCACAAAACAACTTTCTGCCTCAACTCTCTCCTCTTAGCACACTAACCTGTGCTATTGGAGAAATTACTAGATTTACAATGATGTTGCTAAAGAAATAGCCTTCTAAGTATGTACTCATGGTACAAAAATTCCCTGGGGGCATTGGCAAGAGTTTGTGGAATTTAGTTGGACCCAGGAGGTTCGGCTTTCTTTATCTGCAGATGTTACAAAGTTGAACAAAGTGCAGGCTAGATACCATTTGTGGGTTTGCAGATATAACATATTTCTAACCATGTTCAGGGGTGAGTTTTGTTTTATAGTTTATATGTTGCTTTTTTTGGAAAAAAAGATATGCATCAAAATAAATTTTTGTTGTTTCACTTAATAAATTTAGCCATTTTAATTGTACAAATAAATCAGGTTTTAAGAGAAATTATAGGCAATCACATTGACAAATAAAGAACCCTTCTATTAATTGTTAACTACTTTGCTTATTTATTTCTTTATTCAACCCATATTTATTGAGCACACATTCTTGGCTCTGGGGTTATGCTGGTCAACTGAGTTCCTAACCTGCTGACATCCAATTTCTGATGAAGAGAGACTCAAACCAGTAACAAACAACAGTACCACCAACAACCGTGTGTTTGTGTGTGTCACAACAGCACATATATACACATCTAAATAACATGTTTTGTAAATTTGAGGTTTTTTTAATGAGTCATATGGTGCCACCACCATCAAGTTTCCCACCGATCTCTCATTTAACCACTTATCTTTCCCTCAGCTGCTCCAAGCCCTAAGTAACCATGCATATTTAAAACTGTTCTCCAGAATTCTGATGGTGAAGAACTGTGAGTCAGCTGTTTATGGGATTGAAAGTGCTTTTCTTCTATTTGGTGGAGGGCTGTAAGGGTCAGATGCATTGGATGCCCAGGCAAATCCCTCCTGGAATCTGCTCATTGTAGTAAAACCACTATGATTTGCAACATCGACTCAGTCGCTGTCATGTGGACATCCTAGAATCCTACGTTAATGGTGAACAGTGGGCCCACTGCCAGAACCTGTTCTAAATGATTTTGATCCTAAAGAGTGTACACGCCAAGGATGAAGGTTAGTTTTAGCACACCCTAGTTTTAGTTGGTGTTTCACCTGGAAGAAAACCTATTGTCTTTGCTTCTGTCTTAAAAAGGTGATGACTCAGTGTATTACATTCATTGGAAGACTTTGCATTTATTTGACACTTTAGCTCTCTAGCCAAGGATTTAAATATTAGGCTTTGCATTTTTCCATTTAAAGTTCTTTTTAAAAATATTTTATTAAATAAGATGTTCTTGCTTTTAATATCTCTTGGTCATAGATGACTTCACAATACCATCCAACAGTTAAAAGAACAATAGGGAATTTAGCTTGGGTACAAACATTCTACTCTGTCACTTATTGGATGTAGATTTATGGTTTTGAGATACATACAGCTGAGAGTCCCAGAGGTGCTGGGTCTCAATCAAGGCTGTTTATCTCCTTTATACACACTCTCAGGTGGAAGTAACCTAGACAGTTTTAATAATGATAAGATCACCTAAGTGGCTATTAAACAAGTTCAACACGTTCACACCGGGAGGGGTGTTTATGGTAAATAGAAATCATTAATGTGGCCTTCAGACTGCTGAGCCACCTTCTCCGAGTCCCACACAGAACATCACAGCACTTCTTGCCTAAGACACTTCACTACTCCCTAAAACCCCAAACTCTGTATCCACGAGCCAATGAACTACACACCATAATTTTTCATGTTTGACTTGTTCGCTTCTCTTTTCCAAGGATGTCTGCCCCAGTTTCCATTTTTCCTGGGGAACTCTATTCATCCTTAATGGCCAAATCCAATTGACCTATTTTTATTACGTCTTCTCTGACTCACAGCAAAACATATATACTCACTTATCTGTGCCCCAGTGCACTTTGCACACCTTCATTACTTTTTTCTTTTTTTTTTTTTGCACACCTTCATTATATGGATGATAACATGATGATATGAAACCAGCACTCACTGATCTTTATTATATTAATAAAGAGCTTATAGGCTAGTTTGTGAAGTCAACTTAATTCACAAGGCAAGCAGGAAACAGTATGAAGCAGAAATGACCTCCAGCTAGCCCATAGGACACAAAGAAGTCCCGTCTCTTGTTCTAGAACAGCAGCAGCAAACTTCTTCTCTAAAGGGCCAGATATAAATACCGTAGGCTGTGTGGACCACGTGTCACCTGTTCCAACTGCACAATGCCATTGTTGTAGCATTAAAGCAGCCTTAGACAAATTGTAAATGAATGAGTGTAGTGGTGTTCCAATAAAACTTTATTTGCAACAATAGGCTACACACCAGACTTGGCTTGTGAGCTCCAGTTTGATGACTCCTTTACAGGAAGGAGTATAAAAGACAAAACATGTAGCATCAATATAACCATTAAAAAATATCTAAGACTCTCTTATGTAATTCATCTGGTCTTGCTGACACGGTACTTCGTCTTGCAAGGGGTAAAAATAGAAGCAAAGTTAGGAAAATGAATATAATAGAACTCTAGCATTCGTGGATTGCATTTGCTTGTAAAGGAGGCAATAAAATCCAGAGGATGATCTGATTTATCCATAAGAGTAGTGTAGATCTTGGGCAAAGCATCTAACCTTTCTGAACTTTGTTTTCTTATCTGTAAAATGGGGATATTAATGAGTACTTCAAGGCTGCCTATGAGGAGTTTTGTGATAGTGTGTGTAAAGTGCTGACATGTGGTAAGCATCCAGCCATGCTATTTTTCTTGTAACTTCCCCCACGGAGGGTTAGGGAATGACAAGCTCTGTGGAAAGCAAAGACCTCTCAGGATCAAATACCAACAGGAAATTCTAGGCAACCAATCTTCTCAGGTAGAACTCAATATGAATAATGTATAAATATATATCCCTTCATTTTTATCTTTGAAAAGCAGATTTTCACAAAAGAAGGTGACAAAGAATGGCAAAATGTGAAGGGGCCCCAAAGACAAATTTTGCTCTTTTGAGAGTACTGTCTGAAGCCAGCTCTGTTGACAGGCACGGAAGGAACTTAAGCATTTAGATAATTATGTTTCTCCTTCAGGCAAGTTCTTCCAGGGTCAGTAGAAACCGTCTGTTTTCTACCATCAAACAACTGACCCAATCAGGTAGCAAACATGTAGCTCTGTACCCAGGACAACAGTTGCATCTGCTAGCTGAGGCCTCCACGGATGGTATAATCAGATTAACCCTAGATTTAGGAAATGTCTAATATGTGCCACACATTCCAATAAGTGTAAAGATGACAGGGATGAACAAAACATATTTTTCCTTGGAAAAGCAACAGCTTAGTAACGACGACTGATTATGAAGCCAGTAGTGACAGAGGAGCTTTTATAAATGTTAAGATCAAGGAATAAAAATTCTTCTAACACTTTTCCTCATGGGAAAAAGCTCTGATGTAGAAATTAAGGACTCAGATTCAAGACTTACTTCTGCTATTTACTACGTTGTAACATTTCAGACTAAGTTGTGTACTTTGAGTTGCTTCACCTGAAAATAAAGGTATTACAGCTTTGCTTACTTATATCTCTTAAGTCTTTGATCAGGAATAAGAAATATATATAATTTAAATGAAGAAAATAGTATGCATTTAAGAGGATTGTAGTAAAAACTAAGTATTAAAATATTTATAGAAAATATCTTAAAATTCTGAGGTGTTAGGCACATAAATTTTCATTATCTTAATCAGCATTTACATTTATCAACTCTACCCACCTGAAAATATTTTTTTCTTTTAATCATGCCACATTGATGTACACATACTGGTTGGTTATATCATGTTAACTAAAATAAAAGTATTTCATAGGATTTGAAACTTAACAGTTCATCCAAGCTTATTTCTGTCCTGATTCTTGAATGTATTTATTGAAAAGGATATTTCTAGGACACAGAGAGCTAATTTAATCTCAATCAGACAACTCTGACCTTACCATTTTTTTGTTTTCTTTTTGTTTAATAAAAATGAGTTTATTTTTTTTTTATTTTTATTTATTTATTTATTTATTTTTTATTGGTGTTCAATTTACTAACATAGAGAATAACACCCAGTGCCCGTCACCCATTCACTCCCACCCCCCGCCCTCCTCCCCTTCTACCACCCTTGGTTCGTTTCCCAGAGTTAGCAGTCTTTACGTTCTGTCTCCCTTTCTGATATTTCCCACACATTTCTTCTCCCTTCCCTTATTTTCCCTTTCACTATTATTTATATTCCCCCAAATGAATGAGAACATATAATGTTTGTCCTTCTCCGACTGGCTTACTTCACTCAGCATAATACCCTCCAGTTCCATCCACGTTGAAGCAAATGGTGGGTATTTGTCATTTCTAATAGCTGAGTAATATTCCATTGTATACATAAACCACATCTTCTTTATCCATTCATCTTTCGTTGGACACCGAGGCTCCTTCCACAGTTTGGCTATCGTGGCCATTGCTGCTAGAAACATCGGGGTGCAGGTGTCCCGGCGTTTCATTGCATTTGTATCTTTGGGGTAAATCCCCAACAGTGCAATTGCTGGGTCGTAGGGCAGGTATATTTTTAACTCTTTGAGGAACCTCCACACAGTTTTCCAGAGTGGCTGCACCAGTTCACATTCCCACCAACAGTGTATGAGGGTTCCCTTTTCTCCGCATCCTCTCCAACATTTGTTGTTTCCTGCCTTGTTAATTTTCCCCATTCTCACTGGTGTGAGGTGGTATCTCATTGTAGTTTTGATTTGTATTTCCCTGATGGCAAGTGATGCAGAGCATTTTCTCATATGCATGTTGGCCATGTCTATGTCTTCCTCTGTGAGATTTCTGTTCATGTCTTTTGCCCATTTCATGATTGGATTGTTTGTTTCTTTGGTGTTGAGTTTAATAAGTTCTTTATAGATCTTGGAAACTAGCCCTTTATCTGATATGTCATTTGCAAATATCTTCTCCCATTCTGTAGGTTGTCTTTGAGTTTTGTTGACTGTATCCTTTGCTGTGCAAAAGCTTCTTATCTTGATGAAGTTCCAATAGTTCATTTTTGCTTTTGTTTCTTTTGCCTTCGTGGATGTATCTCGCAAGAAGTTACTATGGCCGAGTTCAAAAAGGGTGTTGCCTGTGTTCTTCTCTAGGATTTTGATGGAATCTTGTCTCACATTTAGATCTTTCATCCATTTTGAGTTTATCTTTGTGTATGGTGAAAGAGAGTGGTCTAGTTTCATTCTTCTGCATGTGGATGTCCAATTTTCCCAGCACCATTTATTGAAGAGACTGTCTTTCTTCCAATGGATAGTCTTTCCTCCTTTATCGAATATTAGTTGCCCATAAAGTTCAGGGTCCACTTCTGGATTCTCTATTCTGTTCCACTGATCTATGTGTCTGTTTTTGTGCCAGTACCACACTGTCTTGATGACCACAGCTTTGTAGTACAACCTGAAATCTGGCATTGTGATGCCCCCAGATATGGTTTTCTTTTTTAAAATTCCCCTGGCTATTCGGGGTCTTTTCTGATTCCACACAAATCTTAAAATAATTTGTTCTAACTCTCTGAAGAAAGTCCATGGTATTTTGATAGGGATTGCATTAAACGTGTATATTGCCCTGGGTAACATTGACATTTTCACAATATTAATTCTGCCAATCCATGAGCATGGAATATTTTTCCATCTCTTTGTGTCTTCCTCAATTTCTTTCAGAAGTGTTCTATAGTTTTGAGGGTATAGATCCTTTACATCTTTGGTTAGGTTTATTCCTAGGTATCTTATGCTTTTGGGTGCAATTGTAAATGGGATTGACTCCTTAATTTCTCTTTCTTCAGTCTCATTGTTAGTGTATAGAAATGCCACTGACTTCTGGGCATTGATTTTGTATCCTGCCACGCTACCGAATTGCTGTATGAGTTCTAGCAATCTTGGGGTGGAGACTTTTGGGTTTTCTATGTAGAGTATCATGTCATCGGCGAAGAGGGAGAGTTTGACTTCTTCTTTGCCAATTTGAATGCCTTTAATGTCTTTTTGTTGTCTGATTGCTGAGGCTAGGACTTCCAGTACTATGTTGAATAGCAGTGGTGAGAGTGGACATCCCTGTCTTGTTCCTGATCTTAGGGGAAAGGCTCCCAGTGCTTCCCCATTGAGAATGATATTTGCTGTGGGCTTTTCATAGATGGCTTTTAAGATGTCGAGGAATGTTCCCTCTATCCCTACACTCTGAAGAGTTTTGATCAGGAATGGATGCTGTATTTTGTCAAATGCTTTCTCTGCATCCAATGAGAGGATCATATGGTTCTTGGTTTTTCTCTTGCTGATATGATGAATCACATTGATTGTTTTACGGGTGTTGAACCAGCCTTGTGTCCCAGGGATAAATCCTACTTGGTCATGGTGAATAATTTTCTTAATGTACTGTTGGATCCTATTGGCCAGTATCTTGTTGAGAATTTTTGCATCCATGTTCATCAGGGATATTGGTCTGTAATTCTCCTTTTTGGCGGGGTCTTTGTCTGGCTTTGGAATTAAGGTGATGCTGGCTTCATAGAACGAATTTGGAAGTACTCCATCTCTTTCTATCTTTCCAAACAGCTTTAGGAGAATAGGTATGATTTCTTCTTTAAACGTTTGATAAAATTCCCCAGGGAAGCCATCTGGCCCTGGACTCTTGTGTCTTGGGAGGTTTTTGATGACTGCTTCAATTTCCTCCCTGGTTATTGGCCTGTTCAGGTTTTCTATTTCTTCCTGTTCCAGTTTTGGTAGTTTGTGGCTTTCCAGGAATGCGTCCATTTCTTCTAGATTGCCTATTTTATTGGCGTATGGCTGTTCATAATATGTTTTTAAAATCGTTTGTATTTCCTTGGTGTTGGTAGTGATCTCTCCTTTCTCATTCATGATTTTATTAATTTGAGTCTTCTCTCTCTTCTTTTTAATAAGGCTGGCTAATGGTTTATCTATCTTATTAATTCTTTCAAAGAACCAACTCCTGGTTCTGTTGATCTGTTCCACAGTTCTTCTGGTCTCGATTTCGTTGAGTTCTGCTCGAATCTTTATTAACTCCCTTCTTCTCTTGGGTGTAGGCTCTATTTGCTGTTTTTTCTCTAGCTCCTTTATGTGTAAGGTTAGCTTTTGTATTTGAGTTCTTTCCAGTTTTTGAATGGATGCTTGTATTGCGATGTATTTCCCCCTTAGGACTGCTTTTGCTGCATCCCAAAGATTTTGAACGGTTGTATCTTCATTCTCATTAGTTTCCATGAATCTTTTTAATTCTTCCTTAATTTCCTGGTTGACCCTTTTATCTTTTAGCAGGATGGTCCTTAACCTCCATGTGTTTGAGGTCCTTCCAAACTTCTTGTTGTGATTTAGTTCTAATTTCAAGGCATTATGGTCCGAGAATATGCAGGGGACAATCCCAATCTTTTGGTATCGGTTCAGACCCGATTTGTGACCCAATATGTGGTCTATTCTGGAGAAAGTTCCATGTGCGCTTGAGAAGAATGTGTATTCAGTTAAGTTTGGATGTAAAGTTCTGTAGATATCTGTGAAATCCATCTGGTCCAGTGTATCATTTAAAGCTCTCGTTTCTTTGGAGATGTTTTGCTTAGAAGACCTATCGAGTATAGAAAGAGCTAGATTGAAGTCACCAAGTATAAGTGTATTATTATCTAAGTATTTCTTCATTTTGGTTAATAATTGATTTATATATTTGGCAGCTCCCACATTCGGAGCATATATATTGAGGATTGTTAAGTCCTCTTGTTGAATAGATCCTTTAAGTATGATATAGTGTCCCTCTTCATCTCTCACTACAGTCTTTGGGGTAAATTTTAGTTTATCTGATATAAGGATGGCTACCCCTGCTTTCTTTTGAGGACCATTCGAATGGTAAATGGTTCTCCAACCTTTTATTTTCAGGCTGTAGGTGTCCTTCTGTCTAAAATGAGTCTCTTGTAGACAGCAAATAGATGGGTCCTGCTTTTTTATCCAGTCTGAAACCCTGCGCCTTTTGATGGGGTCATTAAGCCCGTTCACATTCAGAGTTACTATTGAGAGATATGAGTTTAGTGTCATCATGATATCTATTCAGTCTTTGTTTTTGTGGACTGTTCCACTGAACTTCTTCTTAAAGGGGAATTTTAAGAGGCCCCCTTAAAATTTCTTGCAGAGCTGGTTTGGAGGTCACATATTCTTTTAGTTGCTGCCTGTCTTGGAAGCTCTTTATCTCTCCTTCCATTTTGAATGAGAGCCTTGCTGGATAAAGTCTTCTTGGTTGCATGTTCTTCTCATTTAGGACCCTGAATATATCCTGCCAGCCCTTTCTGGCCTGCCAGGTCTCTGTGGAGAGGTCTGCTGTTACCCTAATACTCCTCCCCATAAAAGTCAGGGATTTCTTGTCTCTTGCTGCTTTAAGGATCTTCTCTTTATCTTTGGAATTTGCAAGCTTCACAATTAAATGTCGAGGTGTTGAACGGTTTTTATTGATTTTAGGGGGGGATCTCTCTATTTCCTGGATCTGAATGCCTGTTTCCCTTCCCAGATTAGGAAAGTTTTCAGCTAGAATTTGTTCAAATACATATTCTGGCCCTCTGTCCCTTTCGGCGCCCTCGGGAACCCCAATTAAACGTAGGTTTTTCTTCCTCAGGCTGTCGTTTATTTCCCTTAATCTATCTTCATGGTCTTTTAATTGTTTGTCTCTTTTTTCCTCAGTTTCCCTCTTTGCTATCAACTTGTCTTCTAGGTCACTCACTCGTTCTTCCACCTCGTTCACCCTCGTCGTTAGGACTTCTAGTTTGGATTGCATCTCATTCAATTGATTTTTAATTTCTGCCTGATTAGCTCTAAATTCTGCAGTCATGAAGTCTCTTGAGTCCTTTATACTTTTTTCTAGAGCCACCAGTAGCTGTATAATAGTGCTTCTGAATTGGCTTTCTGACATTGAATTGTAATCCAGATTTTGTAACTCTGTGGGAGAGAGGACTGTTTCTGATTCTTTCTTTTGAGGTGAGGTTTTCCTTCTAGTCATTTTGCTCAGTGCAGAGTGGCCAAAAGCAAGTTGTATTGGGAAAAAGAGAAAAAGAGAGGAGAGAAAGAAGGAAAGAAAGGAGAAAGAGAAAAAAAAAAAAGGGAAGAAAAAGGAAAAAAAAACGAAAAAAAAAAAAAGAAGAAAAAGAGAAAGAAAAAGAAAGGAGAAAAAAAGGGGGTGGGGGAAGGAAACAAATCAAAAAGCAAAACAAAACAAAAACAAACAAACAAAAAAAGAACCACGGGGGAGTATCTTCTGATTCTGTGTACTTTAAGTCCCTTGGCTTCCCCTGGAAGTTGTCCGTCCAGCTGGTCTTCTGGGGGAGGGGCCTGTTGTGCTGATTTTCAGGTGTTAGCAGTTGGGGGAGCTGCTGTGCCCCTGCCTGGTGCAGGGCTCAGTGGGGGTTGTTTACCCCGTGAGGCCGCAGGAGGAACAGCCCCAGTGGCGGGGCAGCTCTGGAAACCTGGATTCAGCCCCCGCAGGAACTCCGGGGCTCTCCGTCTGCAGGGCCTGGAGGCTCCGGGTCGGGGCCGCTGATCTCCTCAGCTGGGGCAGGAGCGTCCTCGCTGTCCTGGGCCCTCCCGGCCTCTGCCTGTCCCGGGGGAGGCGGGATCCTGGGCTGTGTCCCGGCGCCCTGTGCTCCGGAGCCTGCGCTGTTGGATTCGCGCTCCCGGGCCGCGCAACCCCCTCCGCGGAGCCGCCGCCCGAGCCCCTCCGAGCTGCTCCTGGAACCGCGCAGGCCCCTCCGCACGGAGCCTCTTCCTCTGCCCGAGCCCCTCCGAGCTGCTCCCCCCCGCAGCCCCCTCCGCGGAGCCGCCGCCCGAGCCCCTCCAGCTGCTCCGGGTCCCGCCGGGTCCCGCCGTGCGCGCTGCAGCCCTTAGGGAGCTCGGCGCACTCTCCTGGGCGCGCAGTTGCTGTTACTGTCCCCGGGAGCCCGAGGGCATCCTCGCCCTCCTGGGCCCTGCTCCAACTCCCCGCGAGCCCCTTTCCCCCGGGAAGGTCGGTGCAGCTCCTGCTCCTCCGGGACGGGGCTCTCCTGTCCTGGGGACACTCGCCCCGGCCTCAGCCCGGCTCCTCGCGGGGCCCCTCCCCCTTGGAGGCCTTTGTTTCTTTACTTCTTTTTTCCCCGTCTTCCTACCTTGATAGAAGCGCGAACTCTTCTCACTGTAGCATTCCAGCTGGTCTCTCTTTAAATCTCAGGCCGAATTCATAGATTTTCAGGATAATTTGAAGGTTTTCTAGGTAGTTTGGTGGAGACAGGTGATTTGGAGACCCTACTCTTCCACCATCTTGCTCCTCCCCCCCTAAAAATGAGTTTAATATAAAATATCTTACAAAAATATTATTTTTATTTGGAAAGTAATTTTATCTCAGTGTTTTTTCTCATCTGAATACAAGCCCTCCTGACATTGATAATGTTAACATCTGCTTTGACATGAATATACAATTGTCCACACCTTAATCTGAATTTCCCAGTACAATTGTATTTTCTACTTTGATTATATTTTATGCCCACTTTATTCCTTTGCTGTGCCTGGAGAATAATGTGACCCCATTTATCTCTAGTATTTAGGCTAGGAAAATCTGCTGTATATCAATCACTTTTTTTTTTTTTGAGAGAGAGAGAGTTCATTGATATTCAACATCTCCATCCTCTTCTTTTAAAAATAGTGTCAGTTACTCATTTTCTCTTTTTTTTATATGCACACCCTGAACATGGTGACACCAGATCTAGAGAACAGTAATGATGGAGCTGTAGGGTAGTGCTAAGAAAGGAAAGCCTGGGAATTAGAGTTTTGATGTCAGAACAGGACTTGAGTTTTCAATTCACAGAAATGATCCTCATTCATTTAATTATGCGGCTCGTCACACGTGTTCAGTAATCACAGGTACTGCAGCAAAGCCTATGAACTCTATATGAAATATTCTTCTGTTGTCAGTGCATTCAGTTAGGTATGGTCTCACACGTGATGGAAGAGGGGCTATAAGTGCTAGAAAAACCACAGTCAGAGGAATGAACCAAGGAAGACATCACATCACTGAGCATGAAGCATCAGCCGCCCCTGATCTATAAAGAGTTCTTGGGCCCTAATCTTTGTATGTTGTACGTGCATTTTTAGGTAGATATTTCAAAATGGCATCTTGGTCATTGGGTTAGGAGGCTAACATTGGACACCTGTGGCAGCCAAATTACAAACCTGATTCCCCGATCCCACTCAGTTTTGACTTCTAAAACACCAGCAAAAAAAAAAAAAAAAAAAAAAAAAAAAAAAAAAGAAAAGAAAAGAAGAAAGAAAAGAAAGAAGAAAGAAAAAAAAAGAAAGAAGAAAGAAAGAAAGAAAGAAAGAAAGAAAGAAAGAAAGAAAGAAAGAAAGACACATTGTTCAGTGTTCCACCCTGAGAGGGAACTCTCTGAGAATGACCATGAGGTTTTATTTTATGTTTTTGTTGGTCTTTTGGTTTGTGTATATTGGAGTCCATACCAGATTCCTATCTGTCCCTCACTGTCCTCATCTCCCTTCCACAAAATGAGGAAAATATATAAATTCAGCTGGAACTATCTCCTTCTCCAAGATTATAAATAACTTCTCTCAGAGAATGACCATATTAGCATTTACACCTTATTCTGAACATGCTTTTTCTTGCCTGTCCTGCAGAATTTGCACTACAAAATCCATTGTTCTTTTCCTTGGGAAAGGTCCTATATCCTCTTAGAAGGATTTCAGAAAGAAGTGAGACATTGGACTAGGATGAAGGTATTATCGTAGTTTGGGGGAGATTCTAAGTCCAGAATGGGAACTCAGTCCCATCATTTGGAGACCTTCTTATTCTGGGCTTACAGAGGCTACCTATTTTCTGCTGCTATTCTTGATTCTTGGAAATAGTTCCTTATGAGCCGTAGCATTTAAGTCATTTTTACTTTTATTTTAATCCCAAGTTAATTTAAGCCTAAAATCTCTCCAGAGTAATGGAAGTATTTTCTGTTTTTGTTTTTGTTTTTTAGATCATCCCTATTAGGAGTCTACCACATTGAAAGTTCTATTAAAGCAGCCACCTACTGCTCAGTCTATTGATAAGAACTTCTGAACACTGTCCATGAAAAGTCCTTTTAGACACTAAATTATGACAGTTTTCAGAAAGAAGGAAAAAAACATGCTATTCTGTGAGCACAGGTGTACTCACACACACCAGAAAATTGAAATCCAATTCAGAAGGCAATATTGGAAACAATTTGAGCCTGGATCCAATCTGGCCAGGGCTGAAATAGCACAAGAAATGACTTTGAAGATGATTCTCCCATTTTTTTCAGTTCATTCTATATAACTGCAGCCATCAATATGGAATGAACTGGAAAACTCGCATTAAACTCCTGCTATGTCATTTCAGCCAGAAGGTTACTTCCAGTAATTCTACTTAAGTCAAATGTTACTCAATGAAGTTAAAAAAAAAATTAAGAGACAAAATAAAAAATGTGTGTGCTCATAAAAGCTGCAATTACAAGAAACTCACAAGTGTACATCTTCCTAATCTTATGACAAGTCTACATCCAGATCAACCCACCAAAATGAAAAATATCGTTCAGTTGAAAATGTATCTGATCGCCTCGCACACCTGACATCATAACCTAGCCCACCTTAAACGTACTCCGAGCTCGGACATGAGCCTACTGTTAGTAGGATCATCTAAGGCAAAGCTGATTTTATAATAGGGTCGGGTGTCTCCTGGAAGTGACCGAATGCTGTCCCAGAGGTGACAACAGAGTGGCTGTCAGCGGATTGGGAGGTGCGGTCACTGCCCAGCATCACCAAAGAGGATCGTCCCACGTATTGTGGCCCCAGGAAAAGATCCAAATTCAGAATTCCAAGTACATTTTCCTTTGAATGTCTATCACTCTGCACCATTGAAAAGCTGGAAAAAAAAAAAAAAAACTAAGTCCAACCGTGTTAAGTTGGAGAGACTGTAGTTATTTTTCAGTAATAAATAGAAATGCCTGAATCAAACACAGAGAAAGTCTTAGACATGCTCTCATGCTGCTTGAGCTTTGATTATAGAAGAATATATTATTTTTTAAAATAAGTTCATTCTTAAAAAGGTGTCGTTCTCATTGTTTTGGATATTGGTTTTTCACAAAGTGGAATTGCATGATGCATGCATTATATGAGAACTGAGTATAAGAAAGCTCCCTTTGATAAAGGAAGCATCTTTCTGGCATTTATTTATTTGATTATTTATCAAATCCTGTGACTTTGTTTTTAATTCATACTTCCGCAGAGCCGTTAAATGATCTCTGAGAGTGGCCAGTATTTCTGGGTGAGATGCTCAGATGTAGTTGGAGGCACTGGGGGCTCTCCTCGCTGTGTGGGGCTCCCTTGAGCCTCAGCTTCGCCTGGAGACCAGAGAGCCGGGGACAGACTCCCAAGTCACTGCTGGGGGTCAGAGTCCTTTGTGTTTCCTGCTCATGAGTCACCTTCTAACCAGGGTCTGTTTCCCTGGGCCAGCTGGGCTTAGCTCTGCTATTCAGTTTTTTCGCTCTGTGAAAGAGCCCAGTTGTGATGAGAAATTACCTGT
This sequence comes from Canis aureus, assembly GCF_053574225.1. Taxonomy (NCBI): domain Eukaryota; kingdom Metazoa; phylum Chordata; class Mammalia; order Carnivora; family Canidae; genus Canis; species Canis aureus. The sequence continues at coordinate 62,307,785 of NC_135622.1, forward strand.
AACATGAAATCTTCACGGCTGACCCTCTCATCCACCAGTCTTTGGACCTACCTGCCCGACTTCCATCGCATGGGTGTTGTCCATTCTGCCCATCTTAGCTGAAACCTGATGTGAATTCATGCTCTTATGGTTCCAAAAGCAGACTTGAGAGTTTATTTGAATAAAGATAGGATCCATTTTTGCGTCATCCATCATTAATTATGCATAAACAGAATGTTATTGCCAGGAATGGATAGAAACTACTGGTGCCTCATGGTAAGTTTTGGTGTTTTGATTTGTATTTCTTTGTTGTTTTATTTTGTTTTAGCTTTACGTTTTCCCTTTCTGATACCTTATATTCTTCTTGTTCAAACACTCATTTTATGGAGTTTAAAGAGAATTGCTTTATGAGCAATGACCCCAGAATGAATAGTCTAGAAGAACCTAAATATTTCATCATCTTAAGAGACATGGATAAAATTGATCCTGACAAAAGACAAGAGACATAAACAGAGCAAGGAGCATGACTCAGGTGTATGCACAGCATGTCCAGAGATTCAGAGAATATCGAGACGGTGAAACCCAGGGCCCTGGTGGGAGGGCTCCTGTAGCAGAAGCACCTTCTATAGGTGTTGTTCCTAAAACAAGTTTTTTCAACCACGGCTGGCGATGCTGGGGATTCGGATCTCAGTGTAAGCTTTATATTGAACTCTGAAATCTTTAACTGATGAGATAAAATTTAACATCTTGGCCTTCCCTAAAACACACCCACAAGGTGATTGTTTGTCTGCCCCCTGGTCAGTTCTAATAAGGGAATCTATCTCTCCCTGCAGAAAACATTGACTTTTGAGCACTGGTAGCATTTAAACACCCCTTCCTACTCTCATAATGTGAACATTATCTGATAAGAACAGGTCCTCAGCTCCCGTGATTCATTTGGCTTATGTTAAGCTCAGTGATCTCACTGTAACTTACCTTTTTGATGAGAAATCTTCTTGATGTCTTCTGACTCTGCTTGACTACTGATTCACTACTTTGTCTTCTGCTTTTGAAATAGGAGTTGTTCAGTAGATCCATCTTTTAACATTTCTCCTTTGTTGCTGACCTCTCACTCTTTGTTTTGTTGAGATTTCATGAAGAGTGTGGGTTTCATTGATTTCATTGCTCCTGAGTGAATGCTGTGCTCAGTCCAGCCTGGTCAGGGGGCAATGGTCCTCGGAGCCCCACGTCGAGAAACCTGAGATCATTGAGCTAGGAGGGAACACAGCTTTTCTATTTTCAAAGTTCCCATGTGATTTTAATATTCTATAGTGACTGCAATCCACTGCTCTGATGGAACCTCCTTGTGACGATTCTTGCAAGATGCACTCTAGCTCTATAGACAGAAATGAAATTCCAATAATATATTGGTTGCCTTCTCACTGGAAACACATAATGACCTTTCCTATCCCACATGGTGGACATTACTGTGTCCCATTTGACTTTTACCTTCTAAGTTAACATCTCCCATATTTTCTTACTGTCTTTAATAATTTAAGTTTGTGACAGCAAAAATGTGACACATGATGTTATATTCTAATCATCTTTGTAGAGAAAAGTGGTTTCACACTCCCAACCTCACAGCTTTCCAGGTGCCAACACCTTGGATGAGGGTGTTACATGTCAGTTACTATGAAAAAGAGTTTTATTACACGAGCCTCTGATGAAGGAAATACTGTTGATTCTCATCACAAGTACAGGGAACAGAAGTCTCTAGCTGTTGTTAATATTGAAACGAAATACAACCTTTAATAAATTGAATTGATAAAATTATTTTGTAGGTTCCAGTTAATATTTTCTTAATCTTTCTTTGCTGGCCAATTGTCAGCTATTTATATAACATCCCTTGAATCCCTTCCACCTCCTGATGAAAAGATCTAGACTGTCCATCACACCCTACATTTTCCCCTCAATAATTTAATAAGCCTGTGTTGGGAACCAAGCCTATCCCCAATCAGTACGCAAAACTATGTCATTTGGAATCTGCAAACTTGCTGCTACTTTTAAAGTTGGTGGGTATCTATGCGATCTAAGAGCCATGGAAAAGCTTCTAGTTGATGCCCTGCAGGAAAATGCTCCTGGAGAGACAAAGACAAGCCTTTCTTCTGATTCTTTTTAAGATATGGACTGTTAGGGAATTTGGCAGTAAGGATAGATTTGGGCAGGATTGGATTTAGAGATGAAATGATACCATTATTATGCCACTGGTCAGTGTCCCAACTTTAAATATATTTTGGGGGGATCCCTGGATGGCTCAGTGGTTTAGCACCTGTCTTTGGCCCAGGGTGTGGTCCTGGAGTCCTGGGACCGATTCCCACATCAGGCTCTCTGTGTGGAGCCTACTTCTCCCCCTGCCTGTGTCTCTGCCTCTCTCTCTGTGTGTGTCTCTCATGAATAAATAAATAAAAATTTTAAAATAAATAAATAAATAAATATATTTTTTTTAAATGAATGTTGTCAGAGTCGGGATTTGTGTGGGAACAAACTGCTCCCAGTACTCCCAGTTAGGGAGAAGATTTCCCTTAGAGACAGGGTCCATCAGCTTCTGGGGCCCAGCAGGGATCTTTAGGCAGTAAGGCTGGGGGTGCAAGGGCTACGGTCCCCAAGCTTAGGGCAGCAGTGAGCACTTATGACGCTGACTCCAAGCACAGTGGAACAGAAGTCTCAAGAAACAGCCTTGAGCCAGTGCTGGAGGAACGCAGTCCAGCAGCAGCAATGACAGAAGGGCAAACAACAAAGATGTCCAACCTCCTAGACTCGGTTTCTGGGCCTTCCCTTGGTTCTTGCCACCAAGGTGCAAAGTTCTTGAATGATTCCAGAGACAGTAAAGAATGAATTCTCCATGATGACTGAATTCAACCTAAAGTTTAGATTTTATTTTGGTTAAAATAAAATTCTGTGATTTTTTTTTTTCTTTTCTCTCTATACTTCTGACCCTTACACCCCCACATACGAGAAATGTAAATGAGCTTGAGAACTGTCTTCTATAAAATACTCTGGAAAAACAGAAGATCCCCGACAAGGACTGGACACTAACATGTCTTTTTTCTTCATGTGAAGAGTTGTTAGAGTTCTTTTTTTAGACTGAGGGAAAGGATTTTATATTTGTGTCTATTAATTTGTATACTCTTCTTTAGGATTATTTAAAATTTTCTGAATTTTTTTATGTTCCTATTATTTCCCATAATCACTTCAACCTACAATTTATTAAAGTTTGTACTTTAATTACTTTATGTGTAATTAATATATATGATAGGTATATATATATGTATATATATACACACACATATATATATTTACCTGTTTATCCTTGATAAAGGACTATTCTTCCAGTTTGATATTCAACCTTTTTTAAAAAGATATTTATTTATTTATTTATTTATTTATTTATTCATTCATTCATTCATGAGACACACAGAGAGAGAAAAGAAGAGACACAGGCAGAGGGAGAAGCAGGCTCCATGCAGGGAGCCTGATGCGGGACTCTATACCAGAACCCCGGGTTCGTGCTCTGAGCCAAAGGGAGACGCTCAACTGCTGAGCCACCCAGGCATCCCTATATCCAACCTTTTGCCAGTACTTTTCAAAAATTTTTTTTAGAAAGCTGTGGCACCACCACATTTTGCTAGTATTCAGTGAATATTTGTAATGTTTTGCCCCTCTATTATATGGCACACTTCAACAAATATAATGTTAAAATAAATCCAGCTATATTTTTGCCCATAACATTTCACTGAGCCTACTAATCCAGTCATGTTTCCAATGTCAGGATGGGCTTTTAATAGTAGCACTTTGTTTCCTAAGGTATGGTAGGGATAGATAGATAGATAGATAGATAGATAGATAGATAGATAGATAGATAAATCCCCAATGATGTTTATGCCGTAATCCTTGAAACTGAACACATAGTGCAACACAGCAAAGAGGATCTAAGCTTGCAGGCAGAAATAAGTTGCTAACCAGCTGACCTTACACTGGAGAGATTACCCTAGATTAGTCAGGTGGGCCCAAAGTAATCAAAGGGTCTTTAGAAGAGGAAGAGGGAGGGAGAAGCAGTGAGAGTCAGAGAGGTCTGTGTGTGGAGGAGGAGGAGGGCAGAGAAACTGGACATAAGAAGTACTCCATCCATTACTGCTGGTTTTGGAGACAGACAGGACACTGAACCAAGGAAAGTGGGCATCTTCTCAAGGCTAGAAGAGGCAATGAAAACAAGAAGGAGGGGATCCCTGGGTAGCTCAGCAGTTTGGCGCCAGCTTTTGGCCTGGGGCAGGATCCTGGGGTCCCGGGATCGACTCCAGCATCGGGCTCCTGGCATGGAGCCTGCTTCTCCCTCTGCCTGTGTTTCTGCATCTCTCTCTGTGTGTCTATGATGAATAAATAAAATCTTAAAAAAAAAAGAAAACAAGGAAGATTCTATCCTGGCATTTCCAGAATGGAACACACCCTGTCACCTCTTGATGTTAGTCTGGTAAGATCCATTTTGGACTTCTGAGCTCCAGAACTATAAGATAATAAATATGTGTTAAGTCACTGAGCTTTTGGTAATTTGTTACAGCAGCAATAGGAAACTAATCCCTAAGGTAACTTTGTTCTTGGGATTATAGTGGCGAAATCCATCTTCTATTTTCATATGCAGGTTGATGCATGCATACTACATTTTGTAGACAGCAGTTAATGTTTCTTCCATTTAGTAACATTTAAACATAAACTATAGATATAAATCTGGCAAGTATGAAAAAGCACAGCAAAATGTGAGTGTCCAGATGGAAAACTTAGAAGCTTTCAGGATACAAGGCCATCATCAATAGAGCACAAGCAATAGATAACATCTAAGTGCTTGTTTTCCTTAGATAAATGGATTCATTAAAGTGTCTCAAGTGGAGACTTAATCCTCTGACTTCTGGGACGAAAGATTCTATATGGCACTATGAAATATTATAAAAATGGATTAAGGAAGGAAATAAACTAATAATAAACTAAAGCAAAGTACCTGATAACCAGCACTTGAAAGTCAAAGAGAGAGAGGAGAACCCCAGGAGGAAGATGGAGGCAAGGAAAGGGTGTGGACACAGAAGAAAGACCTCTCAGTATGCGAGCCAGGTTCACTGAGGTGTCAGTGAGTCTAGGCTGGAATGGGCTGGTTACAGGCTCACGTGAGAGGTAAGACTTCTTTAGTGAGAATAAACCTAAATCTAAAATAAATCTGACATCTTTTCTCACATTTCTTCTGACTAGGTGCTAGCTAGAAAGAGTGATTTCATGTGGAAAGCATTCTACTCATCAGACATCCTGTTTACCTCTGTTGGAGGTTAAGTCAGACACTTAGCCCTTTTCGGCTCCCCCATCATCTCTCCAATTCTCCATAGTTTTCAAAGATAACCCAAAGGCATTCGTCAACCTCACGTACGAGTTCCCTCTGCATTGATCTGAGGTATGATTCATTGTGGTCAAGACTTATTTTCTTGTTTGTTGTTGTTTTTCTTTTTTGTTTGGTTGTGTTGGTGTTGATTCTTTTGGTTGAAAGTGACAGAAATGTAAGCCACACTGGCCTAAAAGCATACACTCAAAGGATGCAGACTTTCCTGGGAGGATATCGAGCTTTGTGAAATTAAAATTAAAGGACTGGAAGTGGGAACTCAGTGACAAGTAGAACTAATTCTCTTTTTTTATGGTCTTTCATTCTCTCAGCATAAATGAGTTTTATATTCATGATAATCAAGGCAGTTTCTTGACTAAAGGGACTATAGAGAACTATCTCTTCAGATTCAGAAGAAGGTGCCTAGAGAAGGAACATGTGTAGCTAGAAGTTGGGATCATAAAACCTTCTGTGAAGAAGGATGGAATTATGTGACTGGCTCTTTCTGATCATCTGCCTACCTCCAAGTCAGAATGGGTGTCCATTTTCAGAAGGAGAGAGAAAATGGATACCACATAGATTTTTTTCTCTTATTTAGTTAACATATTTAACATATATTTTAACATAGTTAACAAATTTAGTTAACATATAATGTATAATTAGTTTCAGGGGTAGAATTTAGTGATTCATCAGTTGCATATAACACTCAGTACTTACAATATCAAGTGTCTTCCTTAAGGAACATCACCTAATTACCCCCCCCCATAGATTTTTTTTTAATTACCACTATTCAGTGCTCTTTCTTAATTAGCTCATCTGAGTGTCAGCTCTCTAATAGGAAATTTGCTTCACCATTTTCCTCCCCAAGATCCTTCCCCTTGTCAAAGAAGTCAGAAGCAGAACCAGACGACTTTTCCTCTATCAGTCTCCTGTCCACTGCTTCCATGGGGTCTCCTCCTTCCATGGGGTCTGTTGATTTCATGGATCCGCCTGCTTTCATGCCCTTTCTCCTCTAGAAATCAGTCATTTCTCATTTTCTTTGAAATTTTACAAACCCTCTCTTTGTCTAAGATTCAGATTTCTGGAGATGATTACTTTAAGCATGTTCTGTATCTTTATGTTCACCTTTTGTTACATACTTTCCTTTAAAAAAATTTCACTTTGAGGATGCCTGGGTGGCTCAGTGGTTGAGCATCTACCTTTAGCTCAGGCCATGATCGTGGGGTCCTGGGATCTAGTCCCACATCAGGCTCCCCTCAGGGAGCCTGCTTCTCCCTCTGCCTATGTCTCTGCTTCTCTCTATGTACCTCTTGTGAATAAATAAATAAATAAATAAATAAATAAATAAATTTTAAAAAAATTTCACTTTGAAATCCAAGAGCATGTTTTTGTGTGTGTAATAACACTGGTTTCATATCATTAACAGTATTTCTCTACTCTCCTTCTGAGCAGTTCAAAATTCTGGAGCCTGGGTTACAGAGCCTCCTGATTGTCCATATGCATCTCTGAGATGCCAGATATAAGTGATAAATTAATCACTGTACTTAGAACTTTTATGATGAAATCAGCTAGCAATCCCTAACGAAGATATTAAAACATCTCCAGAATATACTCAGTCTGCATGATATCTGCTTGCTTTCTTCCCCTATTGTATAGGACTGGTTTACAATTGGTGGCATTCCCTTCATTCACTCTAGATCCAGTGACGTATCATTATCAGAAACACAGCCCAAGACATATCAAAGCTTTGGTTTTGGTTTTGGTCTTGTGTTTGTTTGTTTGTTTTGTTTGTTTTTGTTTTTATTTATTTATTTATTTTTTTGGTTTTGGTCTTAAGCTAAGACCATGAGCAGATGGTATAAATTCTATTTAGTCACCATGTATAGCTACTGGGCCAGTTAAGTGGTTTTAATGGGAATGTGTGATCCATTATCTCCTTTTCTGTTATTATTCTGTTTCAATCTCTACCTAGGATTTCTCCAAATAAAAGTACGCCATGTCTGTGGCTTTCATGCAGGCATATAGATTATGCTATACATTGTTATTTGGCCTCCGTTCGACTTTGTCAGTGGAAGCCAAATAGCTAGCTTATTTGTATGTATATGAGAGATATACAACCTGTTTACATGAGTAGGTGATTGACACACTGAAGAAGAAGGCTGACCTCCCTTCAGAGTCCTGCAAGGTGACACTGGTTGGATGTGGTTTTCTCTTTCTCATCTCTGGCTTCTATTGCTCCCAACTTTAAATCTGCAAGGCAGACTCACTCTAACAAAACTTCTAAGAGTCTCACATAGAAACCAGAATCTCCAGACATGTGTGTTAGTGACATATGTAATTAGCCAGCTGCACCATGTTTGCATCTCAGTGGGTTCTCTCTACAGAATGCAAAGAGCTAAATGTTGAAATAGTGTATGGGAATGAGATAAAAGTACAAAGATTGAGCTGGAGGAAATAATGGCACTGAGCTGCTGTCATTAAGTGAACATATCCTGACTGAAGCTCTTACGTATGGAGTTGAAACAGTTTTGGATAAATAGTCCTAATGTCAAGGGTCTATTTCTTTAGTTTTTGAGCTGACCCTCTTTCTTGTCCATGTCTTACTATCGTAAGACTATAATCTCACTCTGTTATTCCTGCCTTAGAATTGGTAACCGCTTCTCTTTGTAGATGTGTGGTCCTTCCCTGGATGTTGACTCTCGTATTTCAGGCTCTAAATCCTCACAGTGCCTGGCTTTCACCGTACCCTTCTCTTTCTCAAGTTCTCTTTCATCATGAATACCCATGATATCCACTGTCTTCCAACTCTGATTACCCACTTCTATTATCTGCCGGAGTCTGGTGGTGAGTTCAATACCATCCCCTTCAGTCATCCAGCCAACATACTAATACCATTTCAAAGGCACTAAGATAGCTCCCCAAATGTAAACAGTTCTCAGAAGTGATGAGTGATTATTCACATTTCAGGTATTTTTATCTGCTCACTAGATTGTGGGGTCTCCATGATGAACAGCTGTTGCTTGCTCGAACTACAAAACATATAGGATGTAACAAGTGCCTGAGAGTGTTTTCTGAATTATTTTAAAAATTCCTTAGGAGGGAAATAGGATTGATATAAATGTATTCTTCATTAGTGTAATTCATTTATTTTTAATACTGGGAATGTAGGAAAGTGGTAATGCCATTGATGAAGCCGGGGCAGGATGGTGTGTGTGTGTTAGTGGAGAGGGGAGTGAAGATCAAAGATTGAAGAATGACGTCACAGTACAGGCGATATACCTCATGACTGGGTAGAGCTGTTTGATACAATTGAAAAAGGCAGCCTTCTGCCAGGTGTGAATGTTAGGATATGGTTTATAGTACGTTGAGGCTTTCAAAATGTTTTCTAGTCACTCACTCTGAATCAGACTCCTATAAAATAAAAGTTTAAAAAATAACCAAATCTACCTTTATTTCCCTGAGTCCACCTTCTTAATATTCCTGAACTATTGCCAACCAGTGTTGTTGACTTTTTTTTTTTTTCATTGAGCCTGGGTTTTTGAGAACCCCTTCTATAATCTGTATAAAGTTTGGTTCATTTTCTGTCATTTCCAGAAAACCAGTTCTTAGGCAGTCTCCAGTTTTTTCTAAAGACACTGGAGAATATTTTATGAATATGGTCTATAATCTGATGCAAGCTTTCTATGCTGCTTTTAAAGCATGCTTAATTTCTTTAAACGATTAACTCTCCTAAATTAGCTCTTCATCTAAAATAAATAAAATAAAATAAAATAAAATAAAATAAAATAAAATAAAATAATAAAATAAAATAAAATTAGGTCTTCATCTGAGAGCAGGTTTTGAAAAGGAGGGCTCCTCCCTACTTTGGGGGTGGAGTCAATGAAGATGCCATGAGAGAAGGATCAGGACCCCTGCAAAACCAAGCACGAATTCTTTTTCTGCACAGTCTGGCTCAGACCCCTTCCCCACACACCCGAGGTCATGTTCAGCAGGAATTTAAGCCATGGGGATTTCCTAAAGAGTAAATTCCTTAGGGGAGACAGCAAGATGCTTTATTCCTTATACTGAAAACTCATGGGTGTGGTATAATTGACAGTCCGTAATTTTACCACAGTCTTCCCCTCTTCTGCATCAGTTACTTATTGAAATGACATTCATAATAAAAAATGCAAGAAGTTATTCTTCCTAGTTTTTCTCGCTTCAATTAACACTATAGGTGAGCACATCAGCTACACAGAATTCCTGGGACATTAATCAGAAGGAAATCATTTGAATTCAGAAAGATTTATGGTTCCACTCTTCGCTTTAACAAAAATGACTATGTTAATCCTAATATAATTGATATATTTGGTACATTTCAAATTTCAATTTCAATAATGATTCAGTACCATGGTTTAAGGACTCAATCTATCCAATCAGCCACACTCCAACCAGGAAGAAAAACAAGGGCGATCGAGTGATACATAAGAGATTAATATCCACTTCCTTTTTCTTTCCTTCTACTTCACCCAAATCCTACTCACTCTCCAGAGAAAAGGACCATACTCTTGTCCACCCTCAGCCATACTTTCCTGCTGAGGGTCTACAACATAGCTGTGTGTGTTGAACTCACTCCAAGTCACACAACCTAGTTCGTTGTTGTGGTTTTCATTTTTATTTTCCTATTGTCTTTTTTCAATTGTCTTATCTCCAAAATGGATTTTCAGATTTCTTTAAACATTTCCCTGCCCACACCTCCCCCATACCACCCAGCCAGACTTTCGCCCCCAACGCAGTACAGGTATTGCTGTTTCCAGGCTGGCTGACATAAAAAATAAACAAAATAGTCCAATGCAGGGAAGTCCACCTACTTGTATAAAGTGCAGTGGTGGATGAGTAGATGTGGAAGGAAGTGGCGAGATCTTGGAGTCTTTAGTCATTTCCAGCAGCAGCTTTTAGTTGGTTTGGCCATTTTATCGATGTTTGCAATGATTAACTTCAGAATTTGTCTTAATGTAAAAAGTAGGTATACAAAAGTCACTTTGACATATAGATAAAAACCACCTAGAAGTTTGTTTGTCTGTGGAACTGTGGTTAGTATTTATATACAATTTTATCTAGATGAGCAATTTGAAAGCTGGATACCCAATGGACTGATTTTGTCTTTGTCTTGAGTATACACTTGGAATGAACATCACAAAGAATAACATTTTATACAAAAGTGTTTTACAAATTATTGACAAGTAATATTATGCAATATAAATTTGTCCTGCTTTATACAACCTACAAAAATTAAAATTTAGTGATATGTTAAGGATCATTTTACCAAATGTTTTAGTAGGTGATTCTGTTTTTAAAAATAGTTTCATAGTACATGCACAATTAGTGCTTCAGCAATTATATGACCTGCTGAAAACAAACAAAAAGATTGATGCACAATCTCCACAACATGTCCCTGGGTACATGGAGTTGTGGGAAAAGCATAAAAGCCTCAGCTGCTTCCAGCTAGTATAGTATCTAAAATGACATATTCTCATATTTTCTAAATGTTTTCTAGAAAGAAATGATCAATAAGAAAGCACTCAGTCTACCAAAATATATATTATTGCTGAGGAACACACAGCCCCAACCTTCTCAACACCAAGTTGTAAAAAGCAAATGACCAAAACCAAAAAAGCAGACAAAAGCAACACTACCTGCTGATGACAATGGTCATGAAAGAGGCTGTGCCTTATAGACATTTTAGAGCCCCTGTGAAGCTGACTACTGAGGACACCTACAAGGCTGACCCGAGACCAACCCCAACCCTCAAACATGCCCAGCCATTCCTCGGCATGTCTTTATGTCATGCTGGCTACCATGGGCTTTGGAGTAGTGGTTTCCATTCTCCTGCAGCCTCCAAACCACTTTGCTGCTGCCTGGACTCAGTACTCATGTTGGAGCCTCACAGTGTGCAAGACTAACTCATTGGACATTCTCGAATGCCTGCCACTTACTCTCACTGGGGGCCAGCCTTGGAGTTTCTGTGTCAGAATTTGTCTTTACTGTACTTTCTTCTGTCTTTATTGATAACCACAAACAGTCTTAAATACTCTGGTACCCAGGAAAACGTGTATGGGCGCACCCGGAAGTGCAATGATAGTCATCAATAGTTGAGATCAATCATGGCGTCCATTTGTTGCATAAGTGCCTCTGTGTTGTCGCTGATTTCCATCTGCATCAATCGTCTCTAAGCTTATGTAGATAATATTCATCTAGCATTTACCAGAAAGACATGGAAACATTTTCCCATTCATCCAATAATGCACATTAACATTGAAAAATAATAAATATTTTGGCAGCATGAGAGCTTATTGACTGTTGTAATAAATAAATCTGGTTATTCCAGATTGGTGATTCTTTCCCAGGACAGCCCTCAGCTCTTCTCCTGCCACCCTCCTTCTGAGCCTCTTTTCTGAGGCGGAAAGTGACTAAAGCATACCTCAAGTACTATTTTAAATTAAATGCACTTCACCAGTACAATGAAATACCCCCATCTAGCATATGAAGATCTCGTAGTCTTTTCATCATCAAAACCTTGATTCTTTGCCTTGCAGATAGACACAGACACACATATACACACACAAATGTGGTTTCACACCTCAAGGACAAAAGTCTCCCCCGCCCCCGGTGCAAGGGAATGTTACAAACTTTCCTATAGCAACAAATGATTTATGTTGTCGAATTAAATCCCCTTTTCTCTAGAACTGCAGGTGTGTGTGAGTGTGTGGAGGTGTTTGCTTGAATGGGAAGAGGGTGAGTCATGGGAGTTGCCCCAAACCTGACAGAGGAGAAGGCTGGGAACTTAGATGGACAGGTGCTTGTGGAATCTCTATTTTGTAGACAGAACTTCCAGATGCTGGAGAATACAAAGGCAAACAAAATGCATTTGAATCTGAGCTTGACTATCATTATCATCATTATTATTATTTATTGCTTAGCAAACTCCATCCAATGGACAGAAATCCCTTTCACAGCACTTCTAATCGAAGTCCTCTCAACCCTGCACATCGAAAGAGTTGGACAGTGAGAGTTGCCTGAATTACTATTATTAGTAATTTGCTTAGAAAGCTGCATATTTTATAGCAGAGTGCCATTTGCAATTTTTTCACTTTCCGGAATAAAATGAGCTAAGTCTGTTCCATTTCTACTATTTTACACTCTTATTCTTCCATTTGCCAAGCTAAAGATCCCTACACATCCCAACCTTCTTTCTTTAATGTTATTTTCATCCTATGACATTCCTTCTACTCATTACAAAGTATATGATTGTGTGACCTTCTCAATGTACCATGCCTAAACTAAACTTGTGGAAATGAATGAATTTTTCCTGGAGGGCGCATCACTATCATCTTTAACTTAATTGTCACATTAAATTATAGGAAGCCTATAATGACCTCCAATCTATTGATGAATAAACTTATGTTCAAAGAGGTAAGAGAGCCTTCATTCCAATGTCACCAAGCTCATATGGGATAAAGGTAGACTATGTTTCCAGGGCTGTTCAGTCTAGACCCTTTACTCTTCCCCCCACACTCTGCCATGTGACTAATGTTAGGGACAGAAGAGAGGTGACCAATACCATCTGAGCACCAGTCACCTGAGCCATACAACAAGCTGAAGTGGCCCTTGTAGAGCTTAGAGCAAAACAAGACAGGTATTGCTTGCATGTGTTGGGCACCCAGTGGGCTCCTGGAACCTCCTATTTGAGGGTCTCACCCTTGAACCAACTGCCTCAGAACAGATTCCAGAAGTAAAGAGAGTTCAAAAACTAAAATGTGTTTTTAAGTAGTTCATTTTTCCTAATCTTGACATCTAATTTGGTAATACTTCACTTACCTAAGAAACATGCCAGCATTGTGCTAATTATTCAGTCCTTCCCAAGCTTCTGCAAGCTTTAATTAGTACAAGAAGTTTTCAGGACAAGTTATAATTTGCACGCCAACAAATTTGTTTATAAATTACACAGCAAGGGGAAAGTTTGGTGGTGCAGCTACTCCCTTCATAACAGTCAGATTTATTATACAACTAGATTAGCCATGTCTTGTACCTGGATAGGCAGCCATGAAATTTGGTGAACATTTTGTTCCATTTTATTTCCCAACTCTAGAACTCCAGTTCCCATTTCATTTGGATATTTTTGGGTTTTTTTGTTTTTTGTTTCTTACTGTAAATCTCTATTTGTGATTAGTGACATCTCAATTCACAAGCCAAAGTAACTATGCCCCCAAATTATACATATATTGTCCTTGTAACCTCAGATATTTCCATAAAAATAAAATGGGTTTAGACATGGTCTAGTAGAGTACTTCTCACCTAGTAAGTAACAAATATAATATCAGATTCATAAATGGATTTTAAGAGCCAGACTTATTTCAGGAGGAAAAGGGAAGAAGACTCACCTTAAGTGAGACCAGCTTTGCCATGGCATCAAGGTCCAAGATTACACGGTATGAAGTTTATGTTTTATCTACTTATTTTAACAGAAGTGCATTTCCTACGGTGCACTCTGAGTTTCTAACTCTCAATAAAGTCATTTATGTCCATTTATAAAAGCATTTTATGTAACTTACATATCCTTGGAAAGCCCTCTTAAAAGTGGGCTCTCCAGGAGGGCTCATGCTCTTGACTTCAAATTTTGCTTTAAAATCAGCTCCTCAAAACTATATCAGGAGATGCTCTTATGAATTTTAACTAATCCCCAAAGTAGACCTATTCCACAGTATGACCCTACCTGCCTCCGTCATGTCCTCTCACCCAAGAGACCCTGTATACCTGGATGAAGAGCAGGGGCATGAAGAGATATGGCAGGAACCTCACTAGTAAGTTAAAGTGGAATCCTGGTGTCTCTTATACTTTGTTAATATTTTTGTGGTTTGAGGAAAACTTCGGATCTCAAAGGCCATCGGATTAAAGCAAATGTCCAGAGGTTTCAAAGGAACAGAGAGGCACCAAACAGTACCTGGATTACCAGTACTAGGCTCAGAACTCTCCTGCTTTGTTTGCTCAGAACTTCCGCCCATTTAGCATTAACGTAGCTCCTTCCTTTTTCAGTTGAGCTGCTTCTCTGCACAGAACTCTGACATTGGGCTTTTGGTCCAGAACACAGCACAACAGTAGAGATAAACTCCAGATGCCAGGATCTGTTTAAACCTTCTTTTCCCTTCGGGGAGCTTCAGTATTGTCAGTGTTCCCGACGTGAATGCCCATTCTCTATAGATCTTGGAAACTAGCCCTTTATCTGATATGTCATTTGCAAATCTCTTCTCCCATTCTGTAGGTTGTCTTTTAGTTTTGTTGACTGTATCCTTTGCTGTGCAAAAGCTTCTTATCTTGATGAAGTCCCAATAGTTCATTTTTGCTTTTGTTTCTTTTGCCTTCATGGATGTATCTTGCAAGAAGTTACTGTGGCTAAGTTCAAAAAGGGTGTTGCCTGTGTTCTCCTCTGGGATTTTGATGGAATCTTGTCTCACATTTAGATCTTTCATCCATTTTGAGTTTATCTTTGTGTATGGTGCAAGAGAGTGGTCTAGTTTCATTCTTCTGCATGTGGATGTCCAATTTTCCCAGCACCATTTATTGAAGAGACTGTCATTCTTCCAATGGATAGTCTTTCCTCCTTTATAGAATATTAGTTGACCATAAAGTTCAGGGTCCACTTCTGGGTTCTCTATTCTGTTCCATTGATCTATGTGTCTGTTTTTGTGCCAGTACCACACTGTCTTGATGACCACAGCTTTGTAGTGCAACCTGAAATCTGGCATCGTGATGCCCCCAGCTATGGTTTTCTTTTTTAAAATTCCCCTGGCTATGTGGGGTCTTTTCTGATTCCACACAAATCTTAAAATAATTTGTTCTAACTCTCTGAAGAAAGTCCATGGTATTTTGATAAGGATTGCATTAAACGTGTAAATTGCCCTGGGTAACATTGACATTTTCACAACTCAACACCAAAGAAACAAACAATCCAATCATGAAATGGGCAAAAGACATGAAGAGAAATCTCACAGAGGAAGACATAGACATGGCCAACAAGCACATGAGAAAATGCTCTGCATCACTTGCCATCAGGGAAAAACAAATCAAAACCACAATGAGATACCACCTCACACCAGTGAGAATGGGAAAATTAACAAGGCAGGAAACCACAAATGCTGGAGAGGATGTGGAGAAAAGGGAACCCTCTTACACTGTTGGTGGGAATGTGAACTGGTGCAGCCACTCTGGAAAACTGTGTGGAGGTTCCTCAAAGAGTTAAAAATAGACCTGCCCTACGACCCAGCAATTGCACTGCTGGGGATTTACCTCAAAGATACAGATGCAATGAAACGCCGGGACACCTGCACCCCGATGTTTCTAGCAGCAATGTCCACAATAGCCAAACTGTGGAAAGAGGCTTGGTGTCCATCGAAAGATGAATGGATAAAGAAGGTGTGGTTTATGTATACGGTGGAATATTCCTCAGCCATTAGAAACGGCAAATACCCACCATTTGCTTCAATGTGGATGGAACTGGAGGGTATTATGCTGAGTGAAGTAAGTCAATCGGAGAAGGACAAACATATGTTCTCATTCATTTGGGGAATATAAATAATAGTGAAAGGGAATATAAGGGAAGGGAGAGGAAATGTGTGGGAAATGTCAGAAAGGGAGACAGAACATAAAGACTCCTAACTCTGGGAAACAAACTAGGGGTGGTGGAAGGGGAGGAGGGTGGGGGTGAGTGGGTGACGGGCACTGAGGGGGGCACTTGACGGGATGAGCACTGGGTGTTACTCTGTATGTTGGCAAATTGAACACCAATAAAAAATAAAATTTTTTATTATAAAAAAAAAAAGAGAATGCCCACTCTCTCTTCTTTCCTTAGGAGAACTACCTTAGTACGACCCATGGGCACTGCCACCACCCTTCCCTTGTTAACCAGAATCATGGTGGTGAACACAGAAGTCTCTACTCTCTCTGGCTTCTGCATCTGAGTTCAAATTGGGTGCACTTCTGTAGTTTGTTTGTTTTACCTTCTTTGTATGACCAATTCTTACTTTTTTTAAAATTTTTTTGCTTTAGATTAAAAATTTTTTTAATTACTTTTTTTAGGAAATTCCTCTTTGCTTTCCCAAAGTGAGGTGATCCAGGTGCTCTTTATGGCGATGGTATAATGCATCTTCATTGTCAAGAAACTGAGAACACATCATATTGTAAATGCTACTTTAGAGTAATAAGGACTGATCCTTTAAAAAAAAAAGCAAAAATAAAATGCCCCCTGAGTTAGCATCCAGTATGGCAAAGTAACTAACAAAGTCTCTCCCTCACTAAAAAATAATAAAAATAATAAAGCTGGACAATATTGCCAAAATTATTCTGCCAGGACTCTGGAAATTGAACAAACACTGAACAAAGAAGTGGAAATTCATGAAGGAAGGATCCTGATTGGACAGAAGCAAATACAACTGTTTTTACTTATAGATGTCACGATCCTTCAAAGAGAAAATATTAAGAAATCCATAGAAAGAACCTAGAACCAATGAGTTCTGCAGGGTCATAGGCTACAACATCATTTTATAAAAAATAATTATATTTTTATTTTTTAGCAAATAACATACAACTAAGAAAAATATTCCACTCACAGTAATATCAAAATGATAGTATCCTCAGGTATAAATTTCATTTCTACAGATTTCACACAATTCCTATCCAACCCTAGCAGGCTGTTTCGTAAAAATTGACAGGCATAAGCTAAAATTTATAGTGACTATAAAGACAGAGAAAAGGGGAGCCCATTTTGTAAAGGAAGTTGGAGGAATTACAATAACTAATTTAAAACCTTACTACAAACATATAAAGTACTCAAGACAATGGGAACTTGCCTAAGGATAACATTTGCATAAGAATTTTTACCAAGTGAGATATACACGTGGCTAATTTGCATGAGAAGATGCTTGACATTATTGGTCTTTAGAGAAAAAAAATCAAAACCACAGTGAGAGGATACTTACAGTCAATAAAATTGCCAGGACAGAAGGAGGAGGAAGAGGAGAGGGGGAGGAAGAGGGGAGGGGGAGGAGGTAAAGAAAAGGAAAAGCATTGGTAAGGATGTGGAGAAATTGGAGCCCTCCTGTATTTCTGGTGGGAATGTAGAATGGTGCCTCCAATTCAGAAATACTTTGTCAGTGTCATTGAAAAGTTAAAAATAAACTTACCAATAATCCAGCAATTCTATTCCTGATTATCTAACCAAGACAAATGAAAACATACGTCCACGCAAAGATTGATAATTGGGCCTTCAGAGTTACATTACACATAATAGGTAACCTCTCAAAACACGCCAAATGTCTATCATTGGTGAATAAATAGACAAGATGTGGTATAGCCATTCAGTAGAATACTGTTAAGCAATAAAATGAAATTACTGATACAGGTAAGAACACGGATGAACCTCAAAGACATGAGGCTAAGGGAAAGTAAGTAGAAAGAAGAGTATATTGTTTAATTCCATGGATAGGAAATAATCGTAAGAGAGGCAGAAGGAAAGCAGTGGTTTCCTGGGGCGAGGGGTAGGAGTCAGGGCGTGACTGTCAGGCAGGCACAGGTGAGCCCTAGGGGTGATGGAATTGTCCCCCTTTTTTTTTTTTTAAGATTTTTATTTATTCCTGAGAGTCACAGAGAGAGAGGCAGAGACAGAGGCAGAGGGAGAAGCAGGCTCCCTGTGGGAAGCCTGATGAGGGACTCGAACCCAGGACCCCGGGGTCACGACCTGGGCCGAAGGCAGACGCTCAACCCCTGAGCCCTGGAAATGTTCTAAAACTACACTGTGGTGATGGTAGCACAACTGAATTTAGTTTTTTTTTTTTTTTAAACCATTGAGTCGTACACCTCCATTGTTTATAATATGTAAACCATGCATTGGTCAAACTGTAAAAAAGATACCTGGCAAGCATTAGGGCGTAGCAGGGTAAAGATGAAAACCATCTGGCTGTCTGTTGATAATTATTTCAGCAGCACCATGGTAAAGAGCTTGGTAATTAGCTGTCTTTACTGGAGGTGGATTTAAGAGCTGGTTCGGGGCAGTTGTGCACATTTTAACCAGACGACTTTCTCCTCCTTGTTACAGACCCTAGCACGTCTCATCCCGTCATTACAGACTAGGAAGCCCTGTGATGATCGAGAGCTGGCGAGATGCTCCTGACTCACAAATTCTGCTTAAAATTTCTAGGGATCAGACGAAGTCACCTTCACGGGACCCCCAATGTGCTGAGCATATTCGCTTTTATTGCCTTTTATTCCTGTTTTCATTTGTGGTACCGGGGCCTGTCCCTATAACAACCCTGAAAAGCAGGATTTGCTCTCCTCAGTTCCAGAGATGAGGAAGCACAGCCCCCCGGTTCAGCTGGCCTTGTGAAACCACGCCAAGACTGAAGCGGCTAGTTAAGCCCGAGGTAAGGTGAATTTTTTTAAAAATATTATTTATTTATTTATTCATGAAAGACACAGAGAGAGAGAGAGAGAGAGAGAGAGAGAGAGAAAGGCAAAGATACAGGCTGAGGGTGAAGCAGGCTCCATGCAGGGAGCCCAACGTGGGACTCGATCCCAGGTCTCCAGGATCATGCCCTGGGCCGAAGGCAGGTGCTAAACCTATAAGCTAAACAGCTGAGCCACCCGGGCTGCCCACGGTGAACTTTTTACCAGCAACCTTCGAAGCAAGTAGCTTTTCTCAAGTGTACGTTGGAGAGTCTGTGTGAGGCCAGGGGTGCTCACCACCCCCTGCGGCCTCCCACCCTCTCTCCAGCCCCAAACTGCTCTCCCCTCTGCCCCAGGCCCCACCTGGTGCCTCCACCTGGGGGACCAACAGGCAGACACTTGTCCCCAGGTACGTGGGCATTTTCTCCAAAGACACAAGAAGAAGGTGGGAGCCCCAGGCTGTCTGTCCACACCCGAGGAGGACAGCGTGGGGCGCGGGGGGTGGGACGAGGGGTCCTGATGCCCGTGGAGCTGCCAAGGAGCAGCCAAGGTGGGTCCCGGGCTGCTTCGGGCAGGGAGAGGTGATAAACAGAAGAAAGGGGAAACGGGCTTTGCAGGCCCTTGGGATCCTGTAGAGGAAAAGCCCAGGAGCGCTCTCCCCAGGACGTGGTTTACATAGCACATTGGGTTTGAAGAAGGTGAAGCTGGGTCTTCAGCAGGTCTTTATTGTAGACACCGCGTGGGGATGGTGGGGCCACGGCTGCGTGTCCTGGGGACCGTCTGTGCCCACGCGGGCCCAGGGAGGCCGGCCTGAACCCGCTGCTCCTGCTGCGTGTCTGAGGAAACGTGGGGACCCTGTGGCTTGGCTCCTGGCGTCTGGCTTTCCAAGACGGCTCTAACGAGGTGACGCCCCTCATAGCCTGCATGTGTACAATATTCTTACCCACAAGCAGAGGCCTATAAAAACCTTGACTATTCACACGCAACATGGAGTGACGTGCTATCAAAGAGAGAACAGTGATCTTCCCTGTCATCATCACAAGACAGGGCAGAGGGTGAAGCAGCTCTCCTTCCCTCTGCACGCGCTCCTTGGGCCCACACACGGCCGCCTTCCCTGGAAGCCTGACAGCCCTCAGTCTCTGACTGGCCTGCTTTCTCTTCAGCGTCCTCCAGTCTTCCTCGATTGCCTTAATCCCTGGGTTTGCTTCCTGGCGGCACGGGGAAGGGGGCTGTAGGGAGGAACCCACACTTCCCAGCTGTATCCTGGAAGAGACAGTTAGCTCGGGACAGTCTGTCTTTCCTGGAAAAGGCTTAGATTTTTCTTCAGAGTAGCAGATCTAAAACAAAGACTCTTTTAAAAAATGCACTACTATTAATTTTGAAACATCCATATGTTATCATGTGAACACTTCTTGTGTCTTACTATACTTTGATCATAACCCCCCTCCGCACCAGGAGGTAAGAGAAGACACACAGGCCTCCTCAGCCACATACTCACCTGTGCTTCCCGAGCACCTTCGGACACTGTGGAGGACCAGGAATTCTTAGATGGAGATGCTGGCATGCTGTCCCTCAAAACTTTGCATTAGTTTGGAGTGGGGCACGGGGGTGTCAAGAACACAGATAAGTGTAGCATAGGCTGACGTGAGCCAGGACAGAACCGAGCGCTGGGGACTGTGGGAACATTGAGCATGGACGGTGTTTTGTTTGGCTTCTGTTGGAACACGCGGAAGGGCTACTGGTCAGCTCAGATTCTCTCGTTCATCTAAGGCACGTCTACTGCGTGGACACCGTGGCGAATACCACCAGGTCCTGGGAATACAAATATGAATGAACTCGGGCCCTGGCAGAAAATCTCAGGATCTAACTGGGGAAGCAGAAACATGAAAAAAAAACATCACATATGTCAATGGCTTATGTTCAATTTACTCTCATCCTACAGTTCCAGGAAAATACAAAAATCCTTGGAAGCGCTTTACTAGTAAGAAATCCAACTGCTATAAATTTCCACTAAGATGGCTTCTAGGGAAAAGAGCTTTCTGAATGAAGGAAGCCTGAACATTTTCACCTGTACACATGACCTAGCTCATCGGTGTGTCGTGAGGCTACGACAGAGTCATGTCTGCAAAGAGAATAGTAACAGACTACTTATTAATATTAAACATCGTTTTATTTATACTGTTATTCAGACACAGCATGCCTTCAGAACTTCTCTGCTCGAATGAGAATAATCAACACAGCTTAGACCAGATCATTGGATAAGCTTCGATTTTATTTTATTTTATTTTTTTAAGCTTCGATTTTAATATAAGATCTACTAAGCAAGTAGTTGATCTTTTTATCAGTTTGGAATCAAATACAATAAGCATTTTTCCCAATAAATTTATCCAGATAACAAAATGGTTTCAAGTACCTCCATCACTAGTCACTTGACCTGCTTCAAATTACTAGAGGTTTGTAAAATTCCCTCAGCCCAAAGTGGACACAAGGATTACTTTACTTTTTGATGAATATTAGTATAATTAGATGTACATTGCTCTGCCTGGAAGAGGTGGTAGGTTCATTTCAATGTTAAGTAATAATCAAAGCCTTAGAAAACTATAAAACCTTCATAATCTCAGAGTCATCACCATTGTGCTTCCTTGTCTCAAACTTTTAAAGACTTATAAGGGGCAGGTAGAGGCCTGGTATAGTTTAAAAACAACAACAACAAAAACGAAATTCAAAATAATAATTAGATTTAAGAGATTAGGTAAACTTGAATGGTCCCACTCTGAAGCAACAGTTATTTTTTCTTAACATGACTGATGTGACACACATGCTGTAATACCCCTTGGGTTGTTTTTTGGACTTTCCATAAGCCTTGGGTTACCATTTTAAAAATTAATAATTATGGATATTTATAGATCTTATATATCAAATGCTTTTAGAAAAATATAAATTTAAGTAATCAAAACATTCCTTCCCCTGGCCCGATTATGTTGATTGTATTTCCAATAATTTTATGTTTGTCAATATTTATACGACTCTTTGTTTACATTACAAGAAGCAGTAAAATAATAAAAGTTGATAGTTCTTTTAAAAACTTTAATATGTTTATTTCTTCTGTAGCTCTAGAAAGAAGGATTCAAGGCATTGCACTATTGGACTCACCTAAAATTTTTGCCTAAGGCTACTTTATTCCACATACTTGTAATTACGAATATAGTAATATACTGGTGCTTTCTGCTGTTTGCTACTTTTTTTTTCTCATTCCCAGCTTTGAATTTGTGTGACTTCTCCTTGCAGATGAAATATGTTTTAAAATACTGCTAATAATAAAGCTGATTGTTTGAAGCAAGTAGAAGAGTTTTAACTTAAAGAAAGAGGGAGCAAGGCAAATTCTATAGTCTTGCTCTTTCTAAAATGGAAAATATTCTTACCTTCCACATGCACATACATGTTTCCTGGTTGATATGTGTCCATTCATGATGCATGGACATCATCAATGCACAGGGTACGCACTGCTTTCTTTCTCATATTAGCCCTTTATCACGATGTTTTCTCTTGAGTAGTATTGAGGTGAAATTTCCTGGGCTCTTGAAACTCAACTCCAGTGTCCACCTATGTTTCCTCAGAAATTCTGTCAATGAAGGTAGAGTTTGATACAATATGCTGAAGGACCGTAGCAGAATTACATTAAAAGTTGGCAAGATTCCCCAAACTAGAAATATTTTTAAAGATTTATGTACTTATTTTAGAGACAGAAAGCACAAATAGGAGGGAAAGAAGGAGAGGGAGAGAGAATTTCAAGCAGTGTTCCCACTGACCATGAGCACAACACAGGGCTCGATCTTACAACACTGAGATCATGACCTGATCCCAAACCAAGAGTTGGACACTTAACTGACTGTGCCAGCCAGGTGCTCCAAACTAGAGGTATTTGAACAGAGATTATATTAATTCAGTCAAAGATATAAGGATTTGCACAATGAAAACTACAAAATACTGTTCAAAGAAATTAAATAAGAACTAAGTAAATGGAAAGGCATCCCGTGGTCATGAACTGGAAGGCTTTGTAGAGTTAAGAAGGTAATATTTCTAAAGTTATCTACAGAGTTAATAAACTCTGTATCAAAATTCCAAAGGCCTTTTTTGAGTAAATAGAAAAAAATTATCTTATGATTTATATGGAATTTCAAGGAGCTCTGAATAGCCAAAAAATATTGGAGGGGTGGGGTGGGGAGGAGAGTAAAGTTTCAGGATTCATACTTCCCCATTTCAACTTTTCTACAAAGCTATACTCATCAAATCAGTATGGTACTGGCATAAAGCTAGACATAGAGATCAATGGAATAGAAAGTCCAGAAATATACTCATACTTTTATGGCCAATTGGTTTTCAGCAAGAATGCCAAGACATTCCAATGAGTGGGGGGGAGGTCTTCCCAACAAATAGTGCTAGGGAACACAGATCTCTATGTATAAAATAATAATAATAGAGATAACACCTCACACCATCTATAAAAATTAACTCAGGGATCCCTGGGTAGCTCAGCGGTTTGGCGCCTGCCTTCAGCCCAGGGCATGATCCTGGAGACCTGGGATCGAGTCCCACATCGGGCTCCCTGCATGGGGCCTGCTTCTCCCTCTGCCTGTGACTCTGCCTTTCTCTCTGTGTGTATGTCTCTCATAAATAAATAAATAATCTTTAAAAAAAATTAACTCAAAAAGAGTTATGACTGAAATATAAAACCCAAATGTATAAAACTCTTAGAAGAATACAAAAAAAGGCAAATCTTTACCATCTTATATATTTGGCAATGATCTCTTAAATATGACACCAAAAGCACAAGCAACAAAAGGAATAATAGATAAGACAGATTTCATCAGGATTTAAGAATTTTGTCTATCAAAATATACTATCAAGAGAGTAACATGTATCCTACAGAATGGGAGAAAATATTTGCCAATCGCATAACTAAAGGTCTAGTTTCCAGAATTTATAAAGAAATCTTATAACTCATTAACAACAAGCCTTTTTTAAAATTTTTGGTCAAGGACTTAAATAGAGATTTTTTCCAACATGTACAAATGGCCAGTGAGCACATGGAGAGATACTCAGTGTCATTATTCATTAAGGAAATGCAAATCAAAATCACAATGAGGAACCAGGTGACACCCACTAGGACGACCATAATTTGAGAAGGAATAGAAAATAACAAGGGGATCCCTGGGTGCCTTGGCGGTTTAGCGCCTGCCTTCGGCCAAGGTCGTGACCCCAGTTCCTGGGATCGAGTCCCTCATTGGGCTTCCTGCAAGGAGCCTGCTTTTCCCTCTGCCTGTAGACACTCTTCTCTGCCTCTCTCTGTGTGTCTCTCATGAATAAATAAATAAAAATCTTAAAAAAAAAAAGAAAGAAAGAAAAGAAAGAAACTTGAACATGAATGTTCACAGCGGCTCTGTTCACGATAGCTTAACCATGGAAACCACCTAATCTGTCCATCAGCAGACGAATGGGTAAACACACTGCACTACATCCATACAGTGGAGTATTATTCATACAGCTATCGAAAGCAGTATAATCCTGGCGCATGCCGCACCACGCATGAACCTGACATTACACTAAGTGAAATAATCCAGACAGAAAAGGATAAATATTGTCTGAGTCCCTTAATGCAAAGTACCCAGAACGGTCCAACTCACAGAGACAGAAGGCAATTGGAGGTTGCCAGGAGCTGAGTGGGGGGAAGAATTGGGAATGGCTGCTTCATGGGTTTGGGGGTGATGAAAATTTTTGGATAGAGGTAGTGATAGCGGTTGTACAACATCGTGAAGTTACTTAATTCTGCGAGACTGTATAACTGAATGGAGTTACATTGGCAATTTTCTATTAAGTGTATTTTACCACAATAAAAATATGTTTTAAGTGGATAAAAAAAATAGAACAAAGTCATTGACTGAGAATCTGGTACATACGGATTGCTCCAGGGCCTTCGCGCTACCTCCAGGGACACAGCAAGGTTCAGTCCTGGTACTTGAGGTTCATGTTGTACTGTGGGAAAGAGCACCTAAACATGTATAATACAGGATTTTACTTTTTTATTTTTATTATTTGTTTAGTAACTATGAATTTTTTTAAAAGTTTTATTTATTTATTCACGAGAGACACAGAGAGAGAGAGAGAGGCAGAGACACAGGCAGAGGGAGAAGCAGGCTCCATGCAGGGAGCCCGATGTGGCACTCGATCCCAGGTCTCCAGGATCACTCCCTGGGCTGAAGGTGGGGCTGAAGGTGGGCTGCCCAATACAGGATTTTTAAAGCAGACTATAGATAAGATTTAAAATGCTATGGGAACACTGAGAAAAGATGACTTAATTCATTCCAGGATGGCGGGAGGTACTGACTACGGGAGAATAAGCAAGACTGTAATTTTGCTATAATAGTGAATAATGAATAGTGCTTCCTCCCTTAGGAAAAGCAGGGGAAAGACATGTCAGGTGAGGAAAAGAAATTAAAGCAAAACAGCAACAATGTATAGAGGCACAGGCATGGAGCAGAAACACACCTTCAGTCCACGGGAAAGTCATTTGCTGTTGCCCTAAGAGCTGACGGTTTACAAAGTCCAATTATGTGGTTTTCATAACAGCTCAGACAGGCA
This sequence comes from Canis aureus, assembly GCF_053574225.1. Classification (NCBI taxonomy): domain Eukaryota; kingdom Metazoa; phylum Chordata; class Mammalia; order Carnivora; family Canidae; genus Canis; species Canis aureus. The sequence continues at coordinate 62,333,271 of NC_135622.1, forward strand.
GGCACGATCATCGTCATTTCTAATCTACAAAAGGCAAACTTGCAACTGAAAAGAGATTAATATTGCACTAATATTGCAATAGGAGGCTAGAGACGCTGAAACCACAGTTTAAACTGAGTCCCAACAATGCCAGTTTGCTCTTTTCCCGCATGGTGCTGTGCGACAGGTGGAATAGGGACTTGACACACAAGCAGACACTAGAGGAGGTGAAGTTATTTGGGTTTTGTCCCCTTGGAAATGATAGCAGTGGGATGGTGGGGGCGGGGGGAGTAAGTGGATGTGAATGTGGGAGAGCTGTTCCAACAGAGATGGGGAGAAACGAAGTATCACCTACTCCTCCCTGGGATACCTGGAGCTGGGGGAGGGAATGAAAGGGAACCACAGAGGAGGAAAAAGGAGTGAATGTGTGGACTCACATACTCCTGGCATCTTATCCTGGATCTTACTTAATTCCAGTAGTTATTCGTAAGGTCTAGGATTCTAGCTTCCATTCTATGATGAGGTACTTCAAGTGTAAGAGAACTTTAATCACCTGCATAGGTCTCCTCACTGGAAAGTCAGATTTGGTATCAAACCCAGGCTTTTTACCAGCAAAGTCTCTGCTTGTTTAGCTGTGTCACAACATATAAACCATTTTCTGATCTTACAAGTGGGGTGTAAGTTTGCAAAGAAAGCAGACCCTGCAGATTTGGGTCCTGCAACCTTCAAGGAGTACCCCATCTGAGCAATGCCTGCCATGCTGTGAGGAAGCCTCTTTCTCCTGTCCCTCCCTTTGACTCACTTCACTCCAATTGGATTTAACAGTTCAGTGTCCCTGCTTGTGTAACTGTGAGGTGGGTGCTGTTTTCATACATATCCATCAAGTGTTACCTGGTCTTTCTAGCTCAAGAGCACGATGGCCCATTTCTTTGCCTGTCAAACTGCCAACTAAAAATGATTCCACTTATTGCTACTTCTTTATCTCCATAACAACAACAACAAAAAAAGACTGAGTCATCAATAAATATATAGTTATTCCAGATGCTGTATATTTCAATTACTTTGCCTTCTGGGTGTGTTGTGTTACGTGTTTCAGTTCGCCTTGTGGTTTTCACACTAGAGATCCCTTTGTGTTTTCTTCTCTTTCACAGAAGAACATTTTGACACTTTACCAAGAAAGGACAAAGTATTAAATGATTTACTTTTAAAAACCCTCAAAAGTTTTATAATTTACTTTGGTAGATATATTTCAAGTGTTCTGAGTTTCAGTAAAAAAAAAAAAAAAAAAAAAGCAAAGCAAAACAAAACAAAACCTTAGACTTCAACTTCAAATTCAAATTAACAATTATCATTGCAGTCTTAGATTAGTAGGTTATGATATAGAGGGCCTCATACTGTCACAAGGTATTCTGTAGTTAAAAAAGTTGAAAATAATGCTTTACCATTTTCACAATAGTCACTAATATGGGTAGAAAACAAATTTAAAAAGCTAAAACTAAGAGTGTCATCTTTTAAGGAGAAATAAAGAGAAATTATATTTACCATTTTAAAAGTGTGCAGTATAAAATAATACATTTTGCCTAGAAAAGGAAAGATGTGAATGTTCTAGATGTTTAAAGCATCTCTGCAGATTCTTGGGCTAACTTGCAGGGATCCTAACTGGTAGGTTTAGGGTTGTGCCTGAGGATCTACTTGGTAGACACCTCAACAATTTTTACCACATCTATTGAAAACCACTGACCTACTTAGGATAATAACCTGGGAAAAAGAACATTTGGAGCTCTTCTTAAAGCTATCTACCTCTCTTCAGACTGCTGTAATTCAGATCTCCAGTTAGGATTCTTTGGAAATGGTGCTGCTATTCACTTAGGTACAGAGTTAGCATTTCTGAGAATGAACAAGTACTGCAGGGTATTTGAAAAACATAATCTTAGGGCTTACCGGGAGATGGAAAGGCAAATAGTTTGCAGACTCACAAGTGAAATCAGCTATATAAAATAGCTTTGTCCATCTGTGGATAATAGCACCAAATGGACTCACACAGAATCAAAGAAAATTGAAATGGAATACATATTCAGTTTAAAATGTAACTGGATGCTTCATTAAACACCAGCATTGGTTTCTAAATCTTCTAAAAGTGAAAAAAAAATTGAAAAAATCTTTTAGGCAGTTCGATTTAATATAAAATTCACTGAACAAATATTTGGAAGCCATGGGTTAGAATCTGAGTCAAACAATTGGTTTTCTCTTACCTCCAATGAGCGCATCTGCTGAGGTTAGGTGCAACATTCTCTTCCCAACCTCCAACCATCTAACACATGTGTGAGGCACCATCCTCTTTTTGGGTCCTGTAGTAGGAGGTAAGTTGGAAGGTATGAGAAGTCATGGTTTCACACGGCTGGCAACTGGCTGCACAGAACAACCAACCAGCAGCAGGCTGTCATTGGAGAAACTGATCTTGAAGGGGAAGCAATCTGAGAAATTGCTCAGCAGGTGCAAGTGGACTTGTAGAATATTCTTCTAGGAGGTATTTTGTTTTGTTATTGTTGCATCTTGAACATATTTTTCCAAGACATTTTTTATAATTTATGACTTGCCCACAAAGAATATCATGATTGGTGAGGTTAGTGTGAGATTATACATATATATATATATATATATATATATATATATATATATAATCAACAATTATACTAAAAACACACTGGATGCACTAAATTTTCCACTTTCTTGGAGTCTGCAAGCCAAGACAAATATGGAAACAGATATTCCCTCAGGATCTTTCAGACCTAATGTTTAAGAACCTGTTGTTCTAGATTCTAGTGATATGATGAATGCTTGAAGAGCTGCTTCCTATATTATTGACAGATGGTCATCTTGATATTTAGCTTAGTGTGGGGAATCCTTGAAATCATTTCATAAGTGGATTGTAGGTAAACTATGTTGTAATCAACTTCAAAAAATTAAAATTGTTGATGAGAAAGTAATAAATAAAATTGTTGATGGACTTCCTGTTTCAGCTCAGATATGTAGAGAACTGGAGCATGCCACTCACCTCCTTACAACGACAACAAAAAGCAGAAAAAAAAGTGCATGTTGATGACTTTCTTGAATTCATCAAAAACCTGGTATCACAGGAAAAGCTAATAACCTAAACTATTAGGGGAGACAGCAGCCACAGTGAGAAACAAGTCCCAAGTGATTGCAAACCCAAGACAGAACCTACCAGACAGCACATAAGCAAGGAAGGAAATTTAGCTAAATTTTATATATTCTGAAAGGCAGAGTGAGCTACCATGAGAGGATGAAGTTCCTGAGGACCAGCCCTCACGGCTTTTTCTGCCATTTGCTGGCTTTTTCCACATGAATCCAGGCAGGCATCCATGTGGAAGATGGGGATAAATTTAAGAAGGTTTCCATCTTGTCCACAATGGAAGGGTAAGACCAGCCTAGGCCCAAATTCTTCTGCGATCCACCCTCCTTATGTCCAATAAGAAACAGGAAATTTAATCTTCAGGGAAAAAAGGAATTAAAGGCTGTCACCTTAGAGAATTGTGGAAATCCACTGCAATTGGAAGAAGGAAACAGGGAAAATCTGTACCTCTAAGTGGAATAGGAATACACATGTGACCTAGTAGGGGTATGTGGGAACTCTCTGTACCTTCCTTTCAATTTTGCTGTAATTCTAAAATTTCTCTAAAAAAGTAAAGTCTTGGTTTTAAAAAAAATATATGTCAGTGGTGCCTTGGTGGCTTAGTTGGGAAACATCTGCCTTTGGTTCAGGTCATGATTCCAGGGCCTGGGTCCAGGATCAGGCTTCCTGCTCAGCAGGGAGTCTGCTTGTCCCTTTGCCCCCTTCCCTGCTCATATTCATGCATGTGCACTCTCTCTCCCTCTCTCTCTCTCAAATAAGTTAATTAATTAAATTTTTAAAAATTTAAAAATGTATGTTCACATAAAAGCTTATATACAATGTTTATAACTGCCCTATTCATGAGTATGAAAAGTTGGAAGAACTCTAGATGGTATCAATGGGTCAAAGAAAAAAGAAACTATGATAATATACAAACAATAAAATATTATTCAGATATAAAAAAGAACTAGGTATTAATTCATGAAAGAAAATGGGGGAATCTTGAATGAAGCTTGCTGAGTACAAGAATGCAGACATTCATGTGACATCCTGGGAAAGATAGCTATAGGAGAGAAGACGAGTGGTGCTCAGTAGCCATAGCAGTCATATAGCCAAAAACCTGCTTGCCTTGGTTTGGGAGAGAAGAGGCAGTCGACAACAAACAGAAAACACAAAGGAAGGTGCAGGGTGAATGGACATCCTGCATGGGACTAGGGTAAAGGATATGAATTTATGCAGTTGTTCAAACACCTAGAACACTTAGACACAAAAGCTGAATTTTATGTGTGCAAATAGAAGAAATTAAACTGAGATTTCAGGGAACTCAGAATTAGAATTCAGTCTGCTATAAATAAATCTGACATTATTGCAAATGTAGGACACAACTGCACTAAGGAGTTTGGGGGTAGGGGAAGCAAGTCAAATAACTTTGGGGATTTTTCTTGATAATATAAAAGTAAGACAAGGGGTGCCAGTATGGCTCAGTTGGTTGAGCATCTGGCTCTGAGCATCTCTTGACTCTGGCTCAGGTCATAATCTCAGGGACATGAGATGGAGCTCCACATTGGGCTCCAGGCTCAGTGCAGAGTCTGCTTGGGATTCTCTCTCTCCCTCTACCTTTGCCCCTCTCCCTTGTTTGCACATCAGAGTGTTCTCTCTCTGATAAAGTCTTTTTTTATTTTTTTTATTTTTTTATTTTTTTAGAGTCTTTTTTAAAAAAGAGTAAAGACAAAAGAAATGGACATAAACATTCTACATTTGTTGGTAAACTGTCCTTTCCTGGGGTATATATTAGCATCTTTGAAGCTAGAATTAAACAAATAACTATAGTGCAGATAACGAGAGCTTGGTTACCCATTGACAGAGAGAAAGTTACAAATAAGCAATGAGGGAGGGTAAAAAGAGGTTTATGGTACTGGATTAGAATCAGGGATATAATTATGGCCTCATGTTTCTTTTACTATATATCAGTAGAAAGTTTTTTTTTAAGAGCCTATTTATTTATTATGAGATACACAGAAAGAGAGGCAGAGACACAGAGAGAGAAGCAGGCTTCCCGCAAGGAGCCGGATGTGGGACTCAATCCCAGATCTTGGGATCACGCCCTGAGCTGAAGGCAGACGCTCAACCGCTGAGCCACCCAGGCGTCCCTATCAATAGAAAGTTAAATACATAAGTATAGACATGGGTGCATACACAGGGTAGTATACAGACATAGATTGCCCAGGTCTGTCTGCTGTCCGGGGCCTAGAAGCAATGACTCTCCAGTGGCAATGAACACACTTATTGCTCAGATCTTGTTTTCTAAGTATCATTCTCCAATAAAAGGTAGCTAGGGCCCCTTGAAGCAAAGACTGGCGTTAAAGCTGGGACAGGGAAAATGCAAGACAATTTGGAGCACCTTGTCAGTCAGAAAGTAAGGAAAGGCTAATGAACAGAGGATGTGCTGTGTCAAAGGTAGCACCAGGCAGACTAATACAGCAAGCACCAGTCACAAGGCTGGGCCACTAGAACAACAAAAGAATTAATAGTATCATGTAAACTTATTACCCAGAGAATAAAAAAAATTATACATGAGTCCAAACAATATGAGGGTGTGCTTGAATAAATAAGTGAATGAGAGAGAAAAGACAACTATTTTATAGAATAATTCTAATTAATAAATGTAGAAGGAATGAGGGAAATAGAAAATCGCCATTAGAACACCATAGCAGTAATTACTGCTGGCAAGGTTGTTGATGATTGCCATCATTAGTGGACAAAACTCTAAAGAGAAAGACAACATTTTCATAGCCTCAGAATCTCTCCTACAAAATATTGTTGTTGTGGTTTTAACATATGTCTACAAATATTTTATAATTCTTCCTCAGGAAAAGCGAATTCCCTCCCTTTGGTGTGAGGTGTACTTAGTAACAGGCTTCTAGCACATACAACATGAAAAGGAAAAATAGCAAACTTACAGTGCAGAAATCTGACAGAAATGATATAATGAAGTGATGAAGGTCACCAGAAATAAGTCACTTTGACATAAAACACCACTGTTATGGTGTGATGAGTAGGGCGTATCACCTCTGTGATCTGTGTCATCTGTGGTCATCTCAAAAACCCATTAGTTAGCCTAATTATGAGAAAACATCAAGCATACCCAATTTGAGGTACATTCCATAAAACAATTATTCAAAATTGTCAAGGTCATAGAAAACAAGGAAAAACCAAAAATCTGTCTCAGATCAGAAGAGATAAAGGAGACATGATGACGGCATGCAGTGTGAGGTAATGGATTGAATCTTGGAACTGAAAAAGGCTATTAGTAGAAAGAGCTAGGGACATTTGAACAAAACCTGTAGATTAACTAATATGGTGTCAGTGTGACTTTCTTGTGGAATTTCTTAGTTATGTATTAACATGAGAAGTTGGGTGAAAGGTACATGGGAATTCTATACAGTTATTGCAACTTTTCCATAATTTAATATTCAAAATTAAAAATGTAAACTGTTCATATTAAAACTACTGATATCTGCACATATGTAATTTTTTTTGTCCATTTATTCAGCATTTTGTTTGTTCAAAATGTTTTAAAATATTTCTTACATGTAAAGTACTTATTTACTCATTTATTGAGTTCCGTTATGCCAAACAAGAGAAAGTATGCCAAGGAAAAATATCCATACAATGGGAAAATGAGCATACAAGCACATATTTTGGAGAAAAAGAGGGAGTTTTCTCTGTCTGGGCGGTTCTGCTTTAGCTTCTCAATGTATGAAATTTATGAGGGAGTTCACTAATCTAGGAGAAGACAAAGATGTCCAGGTAAGGACCAGAGGTTTGAGAGAACTTGGTATGTTGAAGGAGCTTCTTTCCTGAGATGATAGAAGAGCAGCGCCAGCGGCCAAGTGAAGAGTTCCACCCCTCGAGGTGGGATTGAGAATGTAGACTGGTGTAAAGGAGGGAACGATCTTTGTCCTGGAATCAACGGTGAATGACCAGAAAGGAGAAGGAGAATGGGGTGGGATCGGTCTCTTCTCCAGATTGATCTGGCTTCAGGGGGGGACAAGAGTAGAAGGGGCCAACGTCAGACACAAGCTAGAAGACACCAAGGTTTGGGGAGAGCATGAGTAAACGTGGGGCTGACGTGGAAAGGAAAGGAAATGTCCGAGGTTCAGAGGTTAGGGTTAGATCAGTCCATGACGCGGCTGTGGCACTATTTGTTATGGATTTTTTCCCACATCTGTAGGATCTCTTTCTGATATTCCCTTACGTGGCTTCCCATATGAACAATTAGAAATTATTTTCAAGAGACTATCTTTTCTATGTTGTCTTCTTTCATCTTTTGCTTCTCCAGCCAATGTTACAAACAGAAGTTTGGACAAATACTGTGGAGATCCTGGGGAATGTGAATTTAAGATGTCATTTACCAGGGCACCTGGGTGACTTAGTCTGTTAAGGATCCAACTCTTGATTTTGGCCTAGATCATGATCTCACTCACTCACACCTAGCATGGAGCCTGCTTAAAGAGTCTCTCCCTCCCCCTTCTACCTCTCCATGCCACACACAGGTGTGTGCTCTATCGTTCTCTCTCTCTCAAAAAAAAACCAAAGATGTCATTTGCCAATCTCGTCTCTATTTGGAGGTAGGATTTCTTTTGTTTTTATTATGTAGGAAAATATTTGAGGAGTAGTAGGTCGTGGTCTTATGAGTATGAGCTTGCTCTCAGTGAGACGGGTTCTGCCCCAGGACACTGCTTCCAGGACAACCTCTAACTTGCTGGGGACAGCCCTCGCATACCCACCACGGTCCCACACTTTGATGCACTCAAGGCTTTTATATTTCCTAGAAATGAATGTGCTTCCAAAGCATGAGACAGGAAAAAAGCTAGGCTGGTTTTTTGTTAATTACTATTTTTTAAAAAGAAGAAGATATTATATGTGATTATATTATACACATACACATATGACACTGGAGTTCAAGCTCCAATGGACATTGCTGGCCTATATGGAATTTTTTCAAAGCCCAAATGCAGTTGCTTTGAAGTCTTTCTGGAGTGGGTGGAAAGACACAAAATAGACACATCTGCCTTGAATGAAAATAAATTGAAGATCAACCATATTCCATCAGCAGAAACTATTTGAAGTTGTTCTAACACGATTTCTTGCTGGACATCTCACTCTCCTTCAAGGCAATCTACAACTTTCTCAGCATTTTACTCACATTTCAATCTTCAACAATAGATTACTGCACTTGCCTTTATTTACCTTTGAAATACGTCAAGCCAAAAATGAGGAAATGCACGTTGCCCAACTGCAGGGCTTTGAAGAAGTGTCAGCGACCACAAATTTCTCCCAGATGCTGTGTGTACTCACATTTGTGAGGAGTATCTATGAACATGGAATTATCTGATACACTTCGTATTTCCATCTATAGGAATATGTGATGTTTAATCAACTTGGAAAGTACTGTTGACATTATGTCTTAGTAATGTCAAAAATTAAACTACATGAGAAGAAAAGGAAGGAGAAAAAAAAAATATTTCTCCCTACCACCCAGCACCTCAGCATGGTCTCCTGCTATTTTCAAAGCCTGCACCTTGAATCTTTCGTTATCCCTGGACCAGTTCAAATATTTGAGGTTAATAACTCTCCCTCACTTTTTTAATGAAGTAAGTTGTACTTCTAAGGCAATTTGGAAAAGCAAACTTGGGGCGTCTGGGTGGCTCAGTCGATTAAGGATCTGACTTGATTTTTCATGATCTCAGGGTCATGGGATCAAGCCCCGAGGCAAGCTCCCCTGCCCAGTGCAGAGTCTGCTTGAAATTCTCTCTCTCTCCATCTGCCCCTCCTCTCACATGCTCTCTCACCCTCTCTCAAATAAATACATAAATAAATATTAAAAAAAGAAAAGTAAACTATGTTTCTCATTACCTCTGTGTATCCACACAGTGAGTCTTAAAATGTAAAGATATAAAGGCCCAGATATGAATGCTACAGTTGAAGGCAAAATGTGATAATAAAACAAGAGTAGGATCTATTGACAACTACTCCAGAGTATGAATTCTAAGGTGCACTCTTTATTAACTATACATTAAGCTGATTACTTGTTATAATTTTAGTTACTACAGTGTATCTAGAAACTGAATGTAATTCTAGTAATTTGGTGCTTGTTGGGTTGATTAAATGATATAATGCAAATCACTTGTTACGTAAAGAAGTTTAATATAGTGGTTCAGTGTAGGATCTATAGTCAGGTGTCTGGGTTTAAAGTGTATTTACTAGTTACTAGACAGTGATGGCAGCCGACTTACATAAACCGGTTCTTAGCTTCCATATCTATGAAATGGGGATAATTACAGTGTATCGATACCACGGCACTGATAAGGGGCTTAAGTGAATGTATGTGTGTGTGTGTGTGTGTGTGTGAAATATATATTAGGATAGTACCCAACACAGAGTAGAAAATAAATATCAACTGCTATTACATTTATTAACAGCTCAATGTTACTCAATTTGTTCATTTCTGAATTTCATTAATAAATTACTTTATTTTCTATTTTCGGTACTGTTGGATTTATGGCTTTTGAAATTCATAGCATTTAAAAATATATTTCAAAAAAATAAATAAAAATATATTTCAAAAAAATAAAAAATTAAAAAATTAAAAATATTTCAATAGCATTCAATTTTTTTTCAAATATTTATTTGAAAGTTTTATTTTATTTTATTTATTTTATTTTAATTGAAAGCTTTAAAATTAAAGGTATACCTTAATAGGAAAGACTAAATCTCAGGCCTCTGGCACTCATGTCTAATAGCAGTCCCTGAAAGGAGACTGTGACCCACTGCCAGTTCCTAAAGGGGCTTTGTTATCTACGCCAACAGTGTTGGTTCAATAATGTTGTCTAAAAGGTACTGTGCTTTGAACATACAAATAGTTTTTGCAAGATGAAAAGAGGGAAGTTTCTTGAACATGACTGGATCTAACGCTGTGTGTTCAAAAGTGAAAAGCTATATATCTATCTAATTATATTGTTAAAATACAGATTCTTAGAGCAGTGAATTGCCATTGTGTTATCCAATTTGTCCCCAACAATTCTAAAAAGTTTTAAATGACGTTATGTCAAACCATCGCAAGATTTTGCCAAAGAGAAGATTAAGCACAAATTCACAAAGAGGATTTTGGATAACCAATCTATATGAAAGTGATTAATGCTAGAAGAATTTTTTTAAATATTTACATATCAAAATCCAAGTGAATCAGAACCATTATGGAAAACTTTTAATTAACGAAACACTTTCTGTTCTGTATTTGTAAAGGAATTGAGGGCATATAATGAATTAATTAAAACGTACAAAACTTCCCCAGTGCCTCTCAGCCAAAGCACAAACCCTTCTACATGTTTATTTTCTATAAGATTACAGCCCAGGTCATAATTTGAGGCATAAGTAATGACCAATAAATAGATGATAATTCATGGGAAAGTCCAGAGTCAAGTCAAATTTTACTTGGTTTATCTATACTGTAATTATTAAAACAGGTAAATACAATTAACATATTTAAGAGTTTTTTCTTTTTCCCAAACCTCAAGTTAAAATAGAAGAGCCATTGGTTAACCCCCAGGTATCCAAAACATTCTAACTTGCCATATACCATTTTCCCCAATATTAGAACTATTGGATTTTGACAGCCTGTGAAAAGAGCACATATGTGTTGATTCATGTAGTCGGGGATCATTGAACATCTCGTCAACATTCAGGGCCAGAGAGGGAATATATGAGGGACCACCAGTGCACATAAACACCACCCACACAAAGTACAGAGTGGTCAGGAAAACATAAGAGGTTGATATACAAGGGAAGTGTATCTTGTTGAGAATTTTTGCATCCATGTTCATCAGGGATATTGGTCTATAATTCTCCTTTTTGGTGGAAAATTGAAGACCAATAAAAATAAATTTATTTAAAAAAAAGGGAACTGCAGCACACAGGTGTGTTTGCAATACTGAGTCTCATAGAAATGAGTGAAGAAGAAATGCATCTTGTGTCAAAAACAGTAACCACTCTCTCCCTCTGGGGATCTGTATGGCTGACTTTAAAATGGCATGATTTTTCCATATGTCTTTGTGTCATTAGTATCATTCCTACTCTGGTGCATGCGCTCTTCTTGCGTCCATTGGATTTTTCCAATTGCTTGGAAGCAGGTACTATCTGGGGAGATCGTGGGGAGACCGCAGTCAGATTAGGTAAATAACAGAGACCAAAATGGGGCACTGGCATTTTAACATGCCTGGTGTCACAGCTGTGAATGCAGAGCCCAGATTTGAACCCAGGTCTATGTGGATTAAAAGCTGATTACTGTGAAATGCTGCTTCACAAATTAGAAAACAAATGAAGAACATAAGTCAGAAGAAAGGAGTCACTTAAAGTAGACTCAGGAAGATAGCAAGTGTCACTTAGTGGGATGTCACTAAATGAAGGAAGAGGTTCACGTAGATTGGAGACCTCTCTGGGGCCTTCGTTGCCCATCCCCTGCTACTCAAGGAGGGATCTTCATGTTCCTCCCTCAGTAACCCTTGGGGATTGGAGAAAATGTAGACTCTGGGGCCTCAGCCCGGAGCTGCTGAATCAGAACCTGCATTTTCCCCGAGCCCCCCAGGTTGACCTTCAGCACCCCTGAGTCTGAACGCTTATCTGTACCATCACATTGTCCCTAAGGGTGGTCAATGACACGTATGGAGTTTGTAGATCAAACAGGAGTCTTCAGACATGTGATGACATATATGGTCACACTTCTCGTGTGGAAGTATACGTGACATCACACTCATGGATGTGCCCCTATGATTCGGGGGAACAGATGTATATTTTGAACTAGAGACTACCAACCTGCCTCTGTGACTATGGTGATATTGGTGGAACCACCCACAGCCATTGACAAAATCCAAACAAGGATGAGGAAGAGCAAGGCTGGCCAGCCTCCACTCCCACGGCCCAGGCCAGCCGGCTGAGTCAGGGCTGTTCTTGGACGCCAGTGCCTCCTTGACGGAGCCACGCGGAGCCGGAATTAGAGGAGGTGCAGGTGTGATCGCCCCCACCCACACTCCCCCCCACCCGTGCCCGCTTACCTCAGCTCTGCCGCAGGCCCCCGTGCTATTTGGGGACCGATGACTCAAGAGCAGTCATGACTGATTCTCAGCTCGATGATGGCATCCCGCCTCCCTGGGCCTGAAAGCCAACGTCTAACGTCTCTGTAATGTGTTTACCTCTCCCTCTAGCAGGCTACAGTATAACCCAGAGGTTTCCAGAACTGACAGCCATGCAGGTCTTCTAGGCCTCTCGCCACCCTACAGGCTCTGATTCCCAGGGTCTGGGGTTGGGGGTGAGACTCGGTGCTTCCAGCATCTCAGAGGCCCTGGGTCTCTGGCCACGTGGGGCGCGGTGGCAGGGGTGACCATAGCTAAATCCAGGAAAACCGTGTCTGGGAAAAGTTGCTTGGAAGTAAGTATCAAGATTCTTTAAACATACGTTGACATTGTGATTGTATTTGTAATGAATTTGTGCTAAATTGGTGTTGAGGCATGTGTGCAAAGTCTTACGGAAGAGGATTGTCCACCTAGGTATTGTGATATCAGAAGTGAAGGTAACCTGACTGTTCTCAAAATAGGGCCTGGACCCCAAAAAACATGTAATCTGAATTTACTGACATAGGTCATTGAAGAAATGCCCTGGCAAGGAAAATCATGTGACATATAATTTAAAGAGAAAAATAGGCGATGAAATTGTATTTGGTTAATCTCACATTTCATTACTTTATCTGAATGTTAAGAACTACGAGGATATTTAGGAGTAGTAAAAGGATATGCAGTAAAAGTGATTGAGTCACATCTGCAGTGTTGCATCAGGGACAACTTCTTGTTTCTCTTTTTTCAAAAACTGCAAAATTCACAAAAAAATAAATTTAATAGAAATAAAATGTCTAAGTTGTACATACATGAAACTATTGCCACTTTTAAATATCCTTTTTTTAAAAGATTTTATTCATTTATTCCTGAGAGACACAGAGAGAGGCAGAGACAAAGGCAGAGGGAGAAGCAGGCTCCCTGTGGGGACCCCAATGCGGGGCTCGATTCTGGGACCCCGGGGTCACGCCCTGGGCTGAAGGCAGACACTCAGCCACTAAGCCACCAGATGTCCCTTAAATTGTTATATATTCGCTGTTATATGCAGATAATAACCTGTATTACATCATCCTCTATGTCATAGCTTAATAACGTTTCACGGCATAACCTAAAACCTGAAAATGTCTTTCACAGACAGCCATCCTGGGGGACCCCATTCTGACGCCCTGGTGGGCGCTGTCCTTGGCCCGTCCTCAGTTACTCTGGGCTGAAGCTGCCTCATCCTTACCCCTGCTCTCTTCTCACCCCTTTCCTCCTGCCCTTCATTTGGATGGTGCACCTGGGGTTAACTCCACCCTCCCCGAGGAAGATCCCTTGGGAATAGCTGCCTGGAGCCCCTGCAGGGCCGGCTGTGGGCGGACCCCCCACGGGCATCTGGGTTCCTGCCTAGACGTGGAATCGCAGGCTGCTGGCTGCGGGGAGGAGGGATGAGTGAGCCTCCTATTTCGTGGAGTGTTTGCTGTGGGTGACGTATCCGGCTAGTGCCACCCCCTTTTATACATGAACCCCCTACAAGACCCCCACAAAGTGGGTCTTTCCTGGCCTCAGGATCCCCACTTTACTGGCAAGATGGGGGTCATCAGCTCCTTGGGTGGCCAGACACGGGGCGGGCGTTCGTCTAAGTCTTCAGGTTCCTGGTTGGCTTTCTTGACGTGTTGAACAGGGAAACAACAGGTAAAACAGAGGATGCTCCGGCCAACTTGAGCTGCAGATAAACCACAGATAGTTCCTGCAGTGTAAGTATGTCCGTACAGGATCTGAGGTGTATTTAATATTAATGGGGATCCCTGGGTGGCGCAGAAGTTCAGCGCCTGTCTTTGGCCCAGGGCACGATCCTGGAGACCCGGGATCGAGTCCCACATCGGGCTCCTTGCATGGAGCCTGCTTCTCCCTCTGCCTGTGTCTCTGCCTCTCTCTCTCTCTCTCTCTCTCTCTCTGACTATCATAAATAAATAAAAATTTTAAAAAAATTTAAAAAAATAATAATATTAATGGATGTGTCCTCCTCAAATTCAGATGTTGAAGTCCTAACTCCCAATCTGACGGAGGCTTTGGAAGGTAATTAAGGTCAGATGGGGTCATGAGAGTGGGATTCATGTCTTATATGAGAGAGAGAGAGGGTGACATCAGGGTGAGGACACGGTGGGGGGAAGGCAGCCCTGCAGCAGGGGCAGGTCCTCCCCAGATGCCCAGCCTCCAGCTGCTCTCATCTTGGTCTCCCTGCTTCCAGAACTGTGAGAGAGGCATCTCTGTTGTCTGAGCCACTCAGCCTTTGATCCTGTCTTATGGAAGCCTGAGCAGACAAATGCATTATACTTTTAAAAAATCGTTGTTTATCTGAGATTAAAATTTAACAGAGACCTTCTTATTGTCATTACCATGTCAACCATCCCTCTTCCTGCCCCACCTCCAGTATGAATCAAAGTCAGATGAGTTTTCAGTATTGTTTCATAATTTCCGAATACCATGAGAAGTTCTGAAAGCATCTCTAGGGGTCCCACTATCACTCAAAAGACCCAGATTATCATGATAAAAATTAGGTTGGCTTCACAACGGTCTTCAGACAGACTTCATGGTGATCCTGTTCCTACCACTGAGAGCTGCGGGGTGGTGACAGCAGGCCTGGTGTAGAGGGCGGAGCGCAGGACATGTAGAACAAACACATGACTGTGAGTGTGTTGCTCAAAGGCAAGGTGGCCTCTTTCGCTGGGTTCCAACAACCATCAGGTTACTAGTTGGTATTTTCTCATTCCCTTTTACCTTCATTTTCAGCATGATGATTGACAGCTGAATACAATATCAATGTGGCAGTGTATTTTTTCCAAGGCTCAAATTCCAGAAGCTCATCTATCAAAGGAAAAGGAAGAAAGGTAACCTTCAATGAGAGACTCTCTAGTCGTCGCTTTCAACAAAGAATCTGTTCTAATCAACATACTGGATTTTACCGTGAGGCTATGTGTAGTGTCCAGCACAGTAGGGACACACAACTCACTCGGGAATGTTGGGAAGCACACACATGTACCACACAGGACACCCTCCTGGCTGTAGGCCTTGGGTGTCTGTCTTCATAACCTGCTCCCAGGGCGACTCTGATGTTATTCTTCTACAGACACGCCCCAGACACACTGTGCTAGGCAATGCTCTGCAAGCAAAACCAAATCATGAGACCATTTGGTATTCGTGTAAGGCAACTGGTCTAAGGTCTGGTGTGTGCAACCGGTATAACAAATGCCCAATAAATACTAGCTTAAGTGCACAGAGCCTGTCAAATAGCCTATTTTACTATTTTCATGCAAGAAAGGGAATAACAGGGGCATTTTTACAGTTTTTACTCAAAAATAATATCGCAAGTAGGCAATGTATTTAAATGTTATGAAGTGTTTGATTATCTTTCGACTTTCTCAGGTCAATGTGATAATTGCAGAAGATGGGACAAGGCAAGTTGAGAAGGTCACTGAGCTTCTCATCTGTGGATCAAGTAGTGAGCCCAGGGGTGGGGGTTGGGGTGTTTGGGTGACTGGCATGAACGAGGGCCCCTGATGTGATGAGCACTGGGTGTTACATGTGACTGATAAGTTACTGAACTCTACATCTGAAACTAATGATGTACTATATGTTGGTTAATTGTATTAAATTAAAAGAAAAAGATAATTGAGTTCCTTACCAGTATTTAGATATCCAACTTTAAGAGTATTATTAATCCTGCAAAGATCAGAGCTAGAACATTTCATTTAAGGGGATTTTTTTTTTTTTATTTTCTTAACGTGCCTTATTCCAAAGTGTGGAGGATTTAAAGGTGTGTTGAAAGACTTAATCAGTTGTTCAACAAAACTATGAAATGTTGATTTTTTATTCTCTGTGTTAGAATTTTTCAAAACAGCCAACTGTCTCATCCCTTTAAAAGTTACTTTAAATATATTTTAAAGATTTTATTTATTTATTCATGAGAGACACAGAGAGAGGCAGAGACATAGGCAGAGAGAGAAGCAGCCTCCACACAGGGAACTCGATGTGGGACTCGGTCCTGGGACTCGATCCTGGGTCTCCAGGATTACGCCCTGAGCCAAAGGCAGGCCCTCAACCACTGAGCCACCCGGGCGTCCAAAAAGTTACTTTAAATATTAAGTGAATAGGGGATCCCTGGGTGGCGCAGCGGTTTAGCGCCTGGAGACTCGGGATCGAATCCCACGTTGGGCTTCCGGTGCATGGAGCCTGCTTCTCCCTCTGCATGTGTCTCTGCCTCTCTCTCTCACTGTGTGCCTATCATAAATTTTTTTAAAAAAGTGAATAAATAAATAAATGGAAAAAATATGGAAATCTAGTCAACTAAAAAAAACAAATAGCAGCAACAACAACAACAACAAAGTAAGCCTGGGACCCCAGACTAAATTCAGTGTTCCTCGTGCTGGGCCACATCCTCCCCAGGTGGACACCATGGAGGTATCACAGTACTTTGGGAAAAGAGTTTTGAAACCAAAAAATGCTCGATTTAAATCATACCCTGCCACTTATTAACTGACCAGAGCTGGGCAAGGTAATCAACTTCCCCACATCCATTTCCTTGGCTGTACATGTGGGATTGAGCCGAGGAAATTACTCATTCAACAAACATATATTGAGCTTCCACAATTTGTTAATTTAATTAACAAAATTAATTCAATTTTGTTAAATTGAATTGACAAAATCAGTTAAGACCCTTCTTTCATGGACTGTACCTTCTGTCTCACAAATTTGTCTTGAATGTTAAAAATTAAATGCTTAAAGCAATCCATAGGGCTTGGTAAGCAATAAATGGGCACTCTGTTGCGGGAGAGATTGCTGGGTAATCACGCCAAAGTGATCCTTTTTTTTCTACTAAGGTATTTTGGAAACATAACTGTGCTGCATGTTTCTTCCCACATTTTTAGGTAATGGAAAAATCTCCTACAATGCTCCACATACCAGGAAGGGGAAAGAACAAGAACACAAAACAAAGGGAAAACTAAAACAAGAATCTTTAAAATATTAGCTCACGTGAGAATAAGGGTTTTCACCCTTGGTTCCTCTTATTTCTCTTCTGATTTTTCAGGAAGCTCAGCAGGCCAAAGCCATAGCTCTGGAGTCCTTTCTTTTTGAGATGAAGGAGGCAACAAAACGTCCTTTTTTTCTTTCACCTTGTCTCAACATCATCGTTGGTGACAACTTGTATTTGCGACTGGGCGTAAGAATGGCTCCATCACGCTGCCCTGGTTGTACTGTCATTAAAGAACTTATTATCTTTAAGATAAAAAAAGAGTCTGGGCTGTGCCTCATATTGGGGGATACGTTCAAACAGAGAAAAAAAGCACCGGGGAAACCAGCATTTTTCACTCTGTCAGTGGCATATTTATCTTCCAAAGATTAAAAATTGCAATCTCCATAGCTGTCCTCTATTTGTCCTCAAAGTTAAAATGTGAAAATATTTCAAAAGAAAAACACACCCCTTTAAGCCTGCTGGCATCATGCTTGCCCTCGGCATGGGCTTACTGGCAACGTGCAAGCAGACGAGGCCATCAGCCAGCCACGGGCTTCATGGAGCAGAACACAAGGCCCAGAAATAAATCCCTTCTCGTAAAGTCAACTACTATTTGACAAGGGAGCCAAGAGCACTCAGTATGGAAAGGACAGTCTCTTCAATAAACAGTGTGGGGAAACCTGGGTAACCACATAAAGAAGATAGAATTCTTATACCACTCAAAAAAAAAAAAATCTAAATGGTTAAAATCTCAACTATAAGGCCAGATACCATAAAGGTCCTAGAGGGGACATAGGGAAGAAACTCTTTGACCTTGGTCTTGGTGATGATTTTTGGGAATGATGCCTAAAGCACATGCAACAAAAGCAAAATCAAGAGGTGGGATTATATCAAAACTGGCAATGGCCTTAACCAGCCATTAGGGAAAAGCATCTTGCTGCAGAGGGAAAGCCACTCTGAATGTCATGTTTACTTGAAATGAGGGAGTTATTCAGGCCAAAAGGTTTAAGATCTGACTTAGGGAAAACACAGAATTCTCTTCATTTCTACATCAGCCAGTGGGGACTGGAACCAGCTTCCCCAGCCTATGAAAGCCCATGTCTTCAACTTTTAAGAATTTTGTAAATTAGTTGCTAAACACAGTCATTATTTAAAAATAAGTTGTATAAACTTTCATTAAATAAGCTATTCTAAAAGCAAAGCCAATAGCTACTGGAAACACACCACTTTCCAATTATTCTACCACATCCTAGTGTTATCTACGCTTTTCAGGGTAGAAAGATGGTAACCTGCATTATGGTACATCTCTTCCCAACACCTCACTTGGAGATTTTCATGTTGGTTGCTTCAAATTGGCCATGGTCAGAGTGTTAACATCATGAAAAATGGCAACTAAAATAAATGAGAGACTTTTTTTTCTGGAGAGTGGGTTGTTAAACATTTACTTACCAGCACGGTTTTGATGCCATGACATCAGTCGAAATACTGTCACATCCAATTTATGTGTGCTGTGGAGAAGAAATAAGGAACTAGCTATTTTCAACAGATAATGGTTTAAAGGTGTTTTGGTTTGTCTTCTCTCTGCACTGTCTCTGTCTCTCCAGCCCAAACAGGCACACGTATGCAACACAGAAGCCAGGGTTCTAGAACTTTCTAGCTGCATGATTGTGAGTCTCCTCAGGGTTACTATTCCCTTTGTCCACCATAAATAATTTCTATTTATGATTAAGGATCTGGTCCAGCTGCTATGTTTCCATGAAATAATTTCCCACTATCCAGGCATCCCCTGGAAGTTCACACCTTTGCACTACCTTCTCAATGAGCCCCCCTCTGACAACTGTATTTAAAATTGTGACTGGCCACCATTACCATCCTCGTCATACTCTTGCTCCCTTATTGTTTTATCGTTTATTTTTCTTCAAAATCAATTACGGTCACCTTCCTACCCACATAAAATTTCCTTTTTCTTATCATGTCTATTTTAAATCCCACGAGGTCAAGGGATTATGGCTGATTTGCTTATCTGTGGCTAAAACAGTACCTCGCATGCAGCAGACACTCAACAATAAATGACTTATTTCACTTGCAGGAGGCAAATGTGGGATCCAAGATGAGATAAAATATTTACCAATCCTGTATCCTGGGAAAGTTATTCAGACTTCTGGGCCTCATCTCATAGGGTAGTTATGAGAATTAAGTGACATGGTAGGTACGTCCCCTGACGCCCATTGAGCAGCACCTTGCATATACTACACATGGACCTATCGTTCCCTCTCCCTGTGAGTCTTTCTTCCCTGGCATAGCTAGTGCTCAGTAAAGCACTGCACATAGCATTGATTCTATGACTATTTGTCACTGTGAAAAGCACCTCACTACTCTTGTTTTGGTCACCTGGAGATACTGTGAGGGGTTATGACTGATTGTCAAGGAGGATAAGGCATTTCAGCCACTGTGATGACGCGCATGGTTGCAAACTATGATTGGACCTGCTACCAAAGTCCTTGGCAATCACCTGGCAAAGCACCCACATGGTGATTAGCCTTGACATTTCAATTGTGAATCAACTAAGCAAATGTCCAATGGCCTACATTAGACTATTAAACACAAAACACAAAAACATTTTTTAAAAAGTATTAAATTATTGAAATGCCAGCATTTGGAGTTGAAGGGTTTCGAATCTCTTCTCATGTTGGACTGTGCAGTGAGGCAGGACAGGTGAGGTGCAGAGCCATGCCTGTCAGTAGTGAGCGGCACGCTGCAAACACATTGAGCAGAGCCTTCCCTGCAGCTTTGAGTAGATGCAGTAAAACAGGGTTCTATCAACGGCTCATTTCAACCTGATGATAAAATTTACTTGAAGAGCCTCTGTGGGGTCTTGATGTTCTGCTCATATTCACTCAAGACAAAGCTTTTAAAGGCGTACCCTTCAAATTTTGTGTATATAAAAATTAAATCACTCCAATATACCAACATAAAAAATTAAAAAATAAAAAAAATAAAATATAATTCCTTAACTAGAGTACTCACAAGAATAAATGACTCATTTGATACTCTAAAAACAATAAAAATAAAAAATAAAAGCATGCCCTTATGCCTTATTTTATCTTATAACCAAGAGACTTCACTCGTTTAATAAACAGTGGCACTGCTCCAGGTGTGGTGAGGAGGTTACTTCATATAATGTGCAAACCACATAGTGATACTTGAAAATACATTCCTTGTAAATACCCCTTTTTATGGGGCAGAAAATGGAGAAGGAAACATGGCCTAAAAATAGTTTGGGCCCCTTTCCTTTGTGATCTTGTGCCATAAGTGTATGAGTAGGAATCATTCTTAAATATTCAGGAACCAAGAAATCTCTGGAGACAGTCTGTAAACTTTGAGGGAGCTAATAAACCATAGATAACTCGATGTCATTTTCAGGTTCCCTCCTGCTTCCTATGGTCTGATTTGTTTCTATTGTGTCCAAAGCAACATATAGGGCAATTTGATTCCACTTCTCTTGAATTTACATTGTAGTAGAGTATGCCTTTTGAACATTGTAGAACGTAGATGATTTTTTCATCAGCCTTGCCCGTCCAGGTGTGACAACAGTGGCTGTTGAGACTGGGATGATCCACAGCATCTGAGACCTAAAGGAACAAGCATGTTGGATGAAGGACCAGAACACAACATGAATGTCACCCTCACGTGGAAAAGGAGGGGACAGCATAACCCAGACGTCGGTGAATGGCTATCTTGTGACAGATTCCTTGATAAGCTGTCCCAGTTACTCCAAAGTGGACATTACCACCTTCATGTCTATCACATCAAGTCTTGGCAATAGTCTAAATTTATGGTCTATTCTTCAGAGAAACAAACAAACAAACAAACAGTGGTATTGATCCTTTGGAAGACCTTTGTAGAAAAATCCATGGTCAGAGGAGTCCCCAAATCCTGACATGCTCAGCCATTGGAACAGGACAACAGCATCAGTGACACCCAGCATTGGGGGTATGATGAGGAGAGCAGTTTCCATGTGTATGTCAATGCACACAGTGGCTGTCGTCCTGGGCATAGTAGTGGCACCTGCTCCTGCCAATAGTGTTGCCAGCAGTATTGCTTCTGGGATGTGTTCTTTCCCACCTGCATTGTAAGTTGCTAGAGAGAGAAGACAATTATTTATACAATAGGTACATTTTAGTGCCCAGACTCTGGTAGGTACTCAAATATTTGTGTGAAATAGATTGGATGAAAAATTGTGCCTCATCCTCATCTTCATTTTTTTTTCATTTCTATTTCCATTAATTTGGGAGGAAGAAATTATCTCTTAATTAAACATGATCTTTAAAAAGGATTCAAGAAAATTAAGGGTCTTTTTTTTTTACTGCTTTTTCACATCTCAGTCATTTGAGTAAAGGATTACTGAATCTGTCTCTTTCTCTGCAGAATATGGAAACCCAGGGTTTTGGGAGAATTGTTCTTAACTCAGCACTCTAGTCTACTAACACCATTTCTTTTTTTTTTTTAAGATTTTATTTATTCATGACAGACACACAGAGGCAGAGACACAGGCAAAGGGAGAGGCAGGCTTCCTGCAGGGAGCCTGATACAGGACTTGATTCCAGGACCCTGGGATCACGACCTGAGCTGTAGGCAGACGCTCAACCACTGAGCCTCCCAGGGCCCTAAGAGAAGGATTGAAATAAGAGATAAAACAAACAGTTTCTTTAAAACAGAACAAAACAAAACAAAACTTTATTCCAGAGAGAGAGAGGGAGAATGTCGGGGAGGAACAGAGGGAAAGAGAGAAGGAAACTCAACCAGACTCTGCTCTGAGTGCAGGGCCCAGCACCATGAGATCACAACCTGAGCTGAAGCAAGAGGCGCACACTCAACCCACCGAGCCACCCAGGTGCCCCAGCCAACAGTTTCCTAAGTGGTCACTTCTCTTGGTTGGGTTGAAGAGGAACAGGGAAGCACATATGAGGATCTCAAGAAGAAATCTGAAGGGTAAGATGGAGAAGAGTCGGCTCTGTGTTCAAGGATGAGCTCACCCCGCTGAGAAAGTGCTGTTGTCACCAGCTGGGAAGTGTGTCGATGATCGCAGAGCTTTGGAGGACACGCTGAGGATTTGTACCGTTACGTGGTGGTAGAGGAAGACCTGTACTGTATTTCAATACGAGTGTATTTTGATACATTTTGATGGACAGGCCTGAATTACAGGGAAGGACTATTCTGTAAGATCTGAATGAGGAGAGGACGTAAAACTGAATGGTGTGCAACAGACAGTCCAGACCTTGATGGGGGCCCTTCTAGGGCGAGAACAGGAGACAGAATGTGAGAGACGCACCCAGAGGCAAACGGAGTGGCTGATCTCGTGTGGGTGGGCAAGAAGGGACGGAGGACACACACCCGGGACCACTCTCCCAGCTAATATTTCACCCATGCACCCGCCACCCCCAATCCCACTTCCACACCAAGCCTTCCGCTTACATATGTGCAAACCTCCTGTGAGCAGAGCCCTGCCCTTGTTACAAAGGAGTATTTTAGCAAAGAAATACCTTCCAGGTTAACAAGGGAATGCATTTCCACGAGGCCTGTGAGGAGGGCCGAAGACCACCCAAATGAGGACAAAAGAGGCTGTTATTCAGAGCTTGTAGGGGGAAGTCACTGCCACCAGGGGCACCTGGCAGAGAGCAGGGGAGCAGGGGAGGGGGAAGGCCTCACTGTGTAGGAATGGGAATCCCGGGTGGAAGGCTGCAGGTGCCTGCGCTGGAGGTGTGGAGCCGGAGGGCCTGGAGGGGGCTCCTAGAAGGCGGATATTTGGGAAACCTCTGGTTTTCTCTAGCGGATGCTGAGTTGAAAGCAGAACCCAAAAATTGGCTGTTGTTGCCCAAGTGCAGACCTCTGGGCTGAAGGCAGAGCTCCGGCTCCTGGCTCGTGAGTGGTCCCTGCAGAGACTGTAGTCGGAGTTCTTTCGTCAGATATGGTCTGGTCAGTGACCCCATGCTCCTCTCTCAGGCCTGCATGCAGGACTCATGTGAAGTGTTCAACTAAAGGGACTTTCAGGAATAATTTTATGCAATTCTTGATGCTTCTCACCAAGAAAATCTGCTGTTCAGGGCACCTGGGTGGCTCAGTGGGTTAAGCATCTGCCTTTGGCTCAGGTGATGATCCCAGGGTCCTGGGATGGAGCCCCACATGGGGGTCCCTGTTTAGAGGGGAGCCTGCTTCTCCCTCCTGCTTCTCCTTCTACCTCTGCTCTTCCCCCTCTGCGCAAGCTCTGTCTGTCTCTCTCAAATAAATAAGTAAAATCTTTAAAATATAGAACAAAAAGAGAATATCTGCTTTTCTTGTTTTAAGTGACATGAGAGATTACTGTTTATTCAAATTTTATTTTTTTTTAAGATTTTATTTATTTATCCATGAGAGACACAGAGAGAAGCAGAGACACAGGCAGAGGGAGAAGCAGGCTCCCTGCAGGGAGCTGGATATGGGATTTGATCCTAGGACCCCAGGATCACAACCTGAGCCGAAGGCAGACGCTCAACCACTGAGTCTCCCAGGCATCCCTCGAATGCAAATATTTTAAAATCATAAATGCAAACATGATAAAACGACTTCTCTAACTTTTATAATCAATGTTCTTAGGAGGGTATTTCCCAAGAATCTGGTTAATCCAGTGTTTCCTCCTTTTAAATACTCTTTCCAGTTTTGTTGCTTTGCCTGCAGAAATGGTGATATAATTGGTATAGAAAAAATGGAGATGTTTTGGCTTTATTAAGGCCATGTGTCTGCAAATATTTGTGTGTCATGGACTAGGGGTGCACTCTCTCTCTCTCTCTCTCTCTCTCTCTCTCTCTTTCCTGCATGACTTAATGAAAATTGAAATTATCTAACAAATCCATTAGGATTAATTTAATAACAAAAAATTAACTAATTGGCACAAACAGCCATTTAGGTAATGGGACAACCCAATCTTGAAAATCATAAGTGACTTTTCAAAGCCATTTTGAGTATTCATAATTTTCCCACTCCAGAGAACAAATTGTCGTGAAATTGTAGCACTTTGTGATTTTTTAGGGGTCTTCACAATAAAAGCCTGCTCTGTTCAAACAGGTTATTGCTCATCCAATTTACCATAATGATCTTGATTTGTGTGGCCCCTTCACAAAAAAAGTTGAAAAAGGAAGGTAAATGATCAAAAATATTTGCAGTTCCTGGGGATTCATATCATAGCCCAAAAAATAGCCTCATAAAATATTTGATTTTAAGAAAAATCTTATCTGATGCTCTCTCAATATTTTTTTCAATTAAAGAGTAATTATTTGTCCAAAGAGCACCTAACATGGTTTTCTGAAGCTTATCTATCATATTTTCTCGGCAAAATTTGTTATTCCACAAAAATAAATTGTGTACTTTAGATGCAGAGGTTGTTGCCATATTTTTTAGATTTTTTTGTTGTTGTTGCATAAAACATTCCGATATTCTAACCTAACACTAAAAATTGAAGTTTGCCATCCATCTAGAAAATCTATCACTGGAAACACAAGTTGTCCTTTGACTGCTTTTCAAATGATGCATTTAAGCATAATGGCCACGCTGAAAAAGAAAAAAATCCTAAGTATAAAATGTTTTGTCACAGGTTTGCAAGACTCCAATTTCATTTCCCATCTCTGTGTTCCTTCGGCCCTAGCCCCTTCTTGGAATTTTAAAGAAATTGGCTTCTGGTTGTATTTGGATAGAGGTGGTCTGGATGGTTTTTCAAAGTGTTCCTTTTCCAGTCCTCACGGAGCATAAACTATCCTTTAGGATACACTTCAAATACTGAAATAGCACCTCTTACTGTGGCTCATTCGTAAAAATAACCCAATAGCGTTTTTGTTCACATCACCATCTCTCTAAATATCACCCATTAGTAATATTACTCAAAAATCGCTTACATTCACGTTCGTTCAATCTTTGGTTTTGTCTCACAGCTAATGAAGATGTTTGGGAAATATCCTTGCACTTCCTAAGGAATAAAGCTTATGGTTCAACCAGTATTCAATCATCCTTCGTAGCTCTGGTGGCCAAGTGAACATTTTTTGCACAGGTGCATCTTCATGCTCAAAGGAGAAGGTGGACCCACCTTTTGAGGAATTACTCCTCAAATTCCAGTTTCCATAGTGATTTCAGGGAGGAATCAATGTGGTCATCATAAAATCTTTTTAGCATTTATTTCTCTACTCCTACTCAGTGCCTGCCATCAGTTTTTGCTCTGAAATAGGAGTCTCACCAAATACTTTGGAACAAATGCATTTTATAGGCATCGTGATACAGATCTCCTATAAAAAGAACCAGCTGAAATTGCAGCTCAGGGTTTTTCAGATCATCTTTATTAGGATTTTTCATTTAACCCAAATGCAACATTAATGACCTTTATCATCAATTTGCTTGCTTTTTATTATCGAAGTTGGAGGCAAAGAAAGATAAGAGAATTCTCTAAAGGAATAGAATGGATGCCTCAAGTAAGTGGCCATTTACCTTAGAATTGTTTGTTATAAAAGTTTTGTGTTTCTCAAGGAATTTGTTTCTTTTGTGAACTTTTTAACGAGGAACTCTGGAAAAACTTTTATCCAGGATAAATAAACGATTCTATTCTTTATCATGTTTTTTTAACATTAAACAATCATAAATTGGTACTCAGTGACTCTTAGCTTTAGATGATAACACCGATGATGCCCACTCTTTCATGAAATGGCACATAATTCTCAAAATCAAAGTGCATTTCAAGTAGCTGAAAGTCTATAGTGCAGACTTATTCTATGAGACACGTCTATGGTACAGAACTATTTCCAAGACGGAGGAAACCAGAAGGTTTTTGAACATGTAAATAATTAACAGCCCTTTTAAAAAGGAAACATTTTTCTTATACTATATGAATCATAAGAGAGCATGATCACCAAGAATATATATATATTTTTTTAATATTCTATTTATTTATTCATGAGAGACACACAGAGAGAGGCAGAGACACAGGCAGAGGGAGAAGCAGGCTCCCTGTGAAAAGCCTCATGTGGGACTCAATCCCAGGACCCTAGAGTCATGACCTGAGCCAAAGGCAGATGCTCAACCACTGAGCCATCCAGTGTCTTACCAAAAATATATATTAGGAAACCTGCTGTTTACTGCCAGGATTAACTGACCGTGTGCAGCACTCTGTCGTCACTGCCGAGACAGGGATGGTCTCTCTCTTCGTGCTCTTCCACTTCAATGAGTGGGTGCCTTGGATCCCGAAAGGTCTGAATTTTAGGAAGGGCTCTACTCTTAAATAGCTAAGGTTTCTATGTTTTGGCCGTTGATAATCCCCACTTCCTTTTGGGTGGAGGGAGGAAGATAGCCTCTCTCTCGAGAGCTGCTCAGACTGGGCAGCTCAGACAGTAGAGAAGGTTGGCCTCTTAGCCCAGAGGACAAAAATCCAAGATCCAAGTCTTAGCAGAGCCAGTTCCTTCTGAGCCAAGAGTGAGAATCTTCCAGGGCCCCGCCCGGCTTAGGTGGTTTGCTGTCCATCCTCAACATTCTGCTTCTTAGCATGTAGGCCTCTGAGTTCATCCTTACATGACATTATCAGGGTGTGTTCATGTTCAAATCTCCCCTCTTCATAAGGACCCAAGTCATGCTCACTGTAGTCCAGTATGACCACATCTCAACAAACCACGTCTGCAATGACTCTGTTTTCAAATACAGGCGCTATGCTGAGGTATAGGGTTAGGACTTTGGCATATGACTTTTGCAGGGGCATAATTCAACCCATGATAGCATCTGTAGAATTGCTATGACTAAACATGTAAGCAACCGACCGGGTGAATGTTTAATACATGCTTGTGTTAGCTGTGTGACCTCACCAAGGCTTGACACGTCTTTCTTCTAAAATGGAGATATTTAATGTCATAAAATAGGTGAAATGTTTTACCATGGTACCTAGCACGTAGCCAGTGCTCAATAAATGCCATCCAATTTTATTAATATATCTACACTTGCGTTAATAGTCATGTATTTTGGAATTTTTCTCCTTTCTCATTTAAATATGCTCTTTGTTTCTACAATTCTGCTCCCACCTCCACTTCTGATCACCCAATTACCGTTTCTGATGTCAATTAGGATTCTGCACCTAATTCTGATATGAAGGAGGGGCATTCCAACACCACCAGGCAGTCTTCCGTCACCAGCTAGGTGCCTTACATTTTAGCTCACTTCTGACATTTCTAATGGAGGCACTGTCAGGTCTCACAGGTAAGGGCTCAGCCCTACAAGACTGCCCTTCAAAGTCCAATCACAAGTCCAGGTCATCACTTTGCTTCTGATCCACCAGCTAGACTAGATGCTCCAACCACCCCTTCCTTGGGTTTGATAATTTGCTAGAGTAGCTCACAGAACTCACGGGAACATTTTACTCTCTAGATCACCAGTTTGTTATAAAAGGATGTAACTCAGAAGAGCCAGATGGAAGAGATTCATAGGGTAAGATGTGGGAAAAGGAGCTTCCATGCTTTCTCCAGGTGCCAGTCTCCCCAAATTCCATGTGTTTTCCAACCTGGAAGCTCTCTGAGCTCCAGCCATTTGGGTTTTTATGAAAGCTTTGTTACTGAAGCATGATTGATTAGATTAATTGGCCATTGACTATTGATTCAGCATCCAATGCCTCTCATCTCTTTGGAGATCAGGGGTCATCACGAGGTTGGTTCTCCTGGCAACCAGCCCCCATCCTTAGGTGCTTTCCAAAAGTCACCTCATTAGCATAACAAAAGACATCCCTATTGCTCCCATTTCTTAAGAAATTCCAAATATTGGGGCTATGTGTTAGGACCAAATACACACATTTCTTATTATAAATCATACCATCACAGTTGTCACTGTTTCCCCCGTTTTATTTCTAAGGGCTAGGCAGAGACAAAACATTTAAAAGTTTTGATTAACTTGTTAACTGGCTTTGTTTAGTTGACATTCCGTGGGTGTCAAATTACTTGTCTTGAGAATTTGAGTTAAGGATCATAAAAGACATTTTTAGTCATTCTTCTTTTCTATTAGAATTTTAAAACCTAAATTTCAAGTGTAGAAATGCCCAAATGAAATTAATGTAGGTTTTCACTTGTGGTTTTAAACTGTTTTCTGGAAAAAAAAAATCAAAATTTCCCATAATAATCGTTTATGAAGATTATTTAAGAGCTTAATGTTTCTCATATTTGAGAACACTAAAAGGACTTGTTTTGACAAAGCCTAACTACATTTTACATATGATGACAGAACAGGTGCCTTCATTTCTGGGGTACTGTGAAAGCCTAAGATATTAATTTTAGTTTTTTCATGCTTACTCTCTTCCTGGAGCTTTATCAGCATTCATGACATGGGCACACTGCAAACAAATAAGCCTCGTTGAAATGGACTTTCATAAGAGGCCCTGCTTGTCGGGTTGGGCCACACAAACTCTTGTCCAGCCAGCCCAGTATCTCCATATAATAACAGCATTTTTAAAGATGATGTGGAGTTCTGCTTGGAATGACAAGCCTACCCCTTGACCAGAGAGTGATATGGGGTCCCCATGCAAGTGCAACCCACTGCAGTGCCCCGAGGTCACCCTGCCAATCTCCACACACCACAGCTCGAGCACCCCTCCCTGCAGCCTGCCTCAGTGTCCTGCCCGCAACTCAGATGATTTCTCAGTGCAGGTGAGGCAGAGGATGGGCTTACTTTTGCCTGAGTCTCTTCTAAGTGGCACATCTCGGACAACCATCATCTTGGTCTTCTCCACCCCGTCGAGTCCATGAATCCCCCAAACAAACTCACAGAGGAAGGGAGGTCATGACATGGGCATAGGTTTCCTTAAAATGGAACTGGATGGTGGAGTCAATGCAACTAAGCTCTGAACTTGCTGAAGAGGGTCAGCTGTGAAGTCCTATTGCCTTGATTGCCCTTCCTTGTGTGCACTTTGGGTTAGGGATCATCTACTGCTTTGCCTTGTCCCGCACCCATCTGTCATCCCCCTCCTCTGGAGAACCACCTGGGGTTAGGACAGGCACCCTGGGTTGGCTCGCGTGCAGTCCCGAGAGTTGAACAGATCTGTCCAAAAATAGATGTGGGTTTTAAAGCATCAAATGGTGAGAAGTGACCCAGAGCTTCTGCTGGAGCTGTCAGGGAAGGGGTCCGCTCGTTCGGGGCCCTGTCGCCCAGGCATGCAGAAAGCAAGGCTAACGGTGCTGCTTGGCACTCTTAGAGGATGCTGCAGTTCCATGCAAGGAAAATGTTGCTGAGGAGCAGAGGCAGGCTGACGACCCTCCTTCTAGCACAAGGGCTAGAAGTCCACGCGCTGGTAGCACATCACTCAGATTCAAAACTCCGCCCCACATCCCAGCAGGTGTACGATGGTGAGCCCATCACGGACCCCCTCTGGGCCTCGGTGTCTCTTCCCCTACCCACCTCCTAGCTCGTAAGTAGAAACAAGAATGGTGTCTGGCATCTTGTCGGAGCTGGAAGATGAAGCTATTCTTATGCTATTACTGGGAGTATCTGTTTAAGCCAACTGAACTTGCTTTTCGATTTCAATTTCAAACGATTTTTGTCCCTCGTAACCAACGAGATCTCAACCTTTTCGTGCTGTTGTTGGATTAAATGAACAATCTGGAAAGTCCTGGAATGCAGAAACCATTCATATATTAATTTTTCTTCAAAATACCACTGTTACTAAAAGAAACCATCACTACCAAGCTTTGAGAATTCCTCAGTAACTATACCCCACCCTCAAGATTTTGCTTCTGACATTTTGGGCATCCGTTTCTCTTCCCCTCGATGCCGGCACCCACTAACCAAATATCTTTGATATTATTATAGAGTTCAGATCTCTACCACAGAGTAAGTCATGTCCTCATACCCAAGTCATTAAACTACCATGTCCATGGGATCCCTCCTGCTCCAGAACCTCAGCTTAGGAATACGAGTTACTAGTAGATGCTTTAAATGGTTCTTTAGTGTCTTCTGAATTCAGTTCTTAGGGTTAACCCATGACCAAGCTGCTTTGCAGACGGCAAGGGCTGGAGACACAGTCTCTTCTGGGTTCACCCACCAGGGTTCTGACTCTCAATTTCTTGATCTGCCCCCCAAGAATCCTGAGGGCAGTGACTGAAGTGTGGAAGGATTTGTCTCTGGGTTGGTGCAATCTGAATTCCATTTTCAGGGCCTCCTGAAAATATGGATCGCCTCCGTCTGGTGTCCCCAAAAGTTCTGTGTTGTTCTTCAGGGTACAGGCTGTTGACCAAAGAGCAATCATTTCTTGGTTTAAGCCTGCCCTGCCTCATAATGTGTAAATACTTAGTCCACAATCTTTCCATCTAGTGATGTCTGGTAAACCTGCCACTTTGTCTCCAATCTGAGCTTGGCCTCTCTGCACGTTGGTACGTTCTCTGCGGAGGCATAGATGGCTTCATTTCCTGAGGACTTCATTGGGGTGTGGGGGAGTTGAAGTTGGTTTAGAGAAAAAAGGCATTTGGCTGAGGATCTCCTGCTATAAAACTGACTCCCTGCTGCCTCACGCCATGACATCTCCCCCAGAACACCTTCAATGCTTTCATGATAAGATCTCTTGATATTACAGATTGATGACTTTATGCCCAATGCCATCTGTTAGCTCCAAGATGTTCCCTTCACCTAGAACTCATTTTTTACATTCCTGGGTCACTGGAGGACCCATCTCAGATGCATACACATGGTAACTTCTTCCTGTTTTCCAGAACATTGATAATTCCTTCTTTCTGATAGTAGAGGTGACACAGCATATGACATCAGTGTTGGATGGACAACATAGTGACTCAGCATTATGTACATCATGCAACGCTCTTCACTGTAAGTGTGGCATTTGATCACGACCACAGAATACTGCTAATCCTTATTCCAGTTTACTTATCCATTCCCTGGGAAGCTCTTCAGAACAACCAGAATAATTGATCCCCTTTGGGGGACACTCTCAGTGCCCTGTGGATGTCTCTAATTTAGCATAGTGAACCATGTTATGGAGTTTAGTATCCCCTTTCCTTGAACCATCGGCCTGATATTGTGGTGACTGCTTGTTGTACCAAACACCTTTGTGACCTTCCTCTTGGGCTCCTCTCCAGGACAGTGGCTCAGGGTGCCACAGTCTGGACACAGCTCCAGTCGATCTTGCTAAGCTTGTAGGAGAGATGGTCCAATGACATGCATTTCAATCAGGCCCCAGGCTGCAGACCTCAGAAACCCCCTCAGGCTCAAGTGAATGCTTTGAACCTAACTCAGCTGTTAAACTATGAATCAACTCAAAAAAGGTATTAGACTTGCCCAGCTGCTGCCCCCACAGGCTAGGGTGGCTTTACCTGCCTTCTCCTCGCAAGAAACTCTCTGTCCCTTCTCCCTGAGTCGCTGGCCCGCTGTTTGAGCTCTTTCCTGGGACTCTAGGACTCAGAGCCGTGTTCCTGCAAGTTGCCTTAATCAAGTGGCTGCTTGAGCTCTGTGCAGGCACAATTGCTGTTGGAAAAAAATGCAATAAAAAGAAAACATACTGGGCAATTTCATTGGTGATTATATTTCTATTTAATTGGTGATTATATTTCTATTAATATTGTTGAGAACCGAAATCCAAGTTTCATACAACCTGTAGTCATCCTACCCGCAATGAAATTCTACAGATTCCAGTAGAAAGTAAAAGTGCGAAATCGAGATATTTTAGTGATTTGCAGAAGCTAAATTTGTGTAATGGTTGATGAGGAAAAAAAAAAAAATTTCTTGGTTATGTAACGGTTGGTCCAGATTTAAAACTCTGCTCAGTCTCCTGGTGACTAACATTGGTTCTAATAAGAAACATGTAAATACCAATATAAAAATAACTTGCAGAGGTAAAGTGAGAAATAAAGAGCAAATATAGAATAATTTTTAAAATAACCATACCTCTGGGAGGTGGGGAGGATGACACTATCTCGTGTTGAATTATTAACAGTGAAAATTATTTGAAAACAAAAATATCACAGAATATAGTTATAGATCACATAGTAGATAAGAGCCTATAAACTCACAAATACTTCATAAAATACATTTTTAATAACATGGATGACTGAATGTCAAGTGTATCACCAACGACCTGTCAGTTATGTTTACCAAACAACAACGATAAAATTATGATGAATTGTTAAATAAAGCTTATTCGTGGGAAACTGTCATAGGACCACGAGATTCACACAGTACGTTTATGTCACATCACAGGCGGCTAAGGAGCAGGGCCAGCCGCTGAATAACTTGCAAGACACTCTCGTAAGCGCTCATCCCGTGCGTTCAGCATTTCTTCCCAAGTGTGAAGAATCTGGCCAAAGGAAAAACACACGCTTTAGGAAGGTGCCCACTATGAGTCAGGGAGACCAACAAGCACAGACATATGAATTAATGATGGTAAAACACAATGCAAAGACTCATAATGCTGTTTTGATTTTTTTAAATTTAATTTTATTATTATTATTATTTTTAAACAGGGTGCTTCGTTAGCAGCCTACCCAGGGGCTCGGTTAGACAGAGTGGATTGTCCACCTTCGTCATCAGACATCTTCTTTCCACCCTCCCATCCGGGTGCCTCTGCCTGGAGCAGAACCATCCAGAAAGATTTGTCTCCAGTTCCTGAGACTCTCTGCTCCCTGGGCCCTCATGTCCCTCCCATCCCCTTGAGCTCTCAGTCTTGCCTCCTGCAGGCTAGTTTATGGAGCTCCCAAGAGATTTGTTGTTGTTGTTGTTGTTGTTTGCTCAGCTTTAAATGCTATTTTTTTCATTTGTTTTTATTGAAGTTCAATTTGACAACATCTAGCATCCCAGTGCTCATCCCATCAAGTGCCCTCCTCAGTACCCCATTCTTCCACCTGCTTCCCCTTCTGCAACCCTTTGTGTGTTTCCCAGAGTTAGGAGTGTCTCATGGTTTGTCTCCCTCTCTAATTTTTCCCACTCAGTTCCCTTTCCTTTCCCTTGTAATCCCTTTCACTATTTCTTATATTCCACGTATGAGTGAAACCACATGATGATTGTCCTTCTCTGACTTACTTCACTCCCAAGAGTTTTGATGAATGGAATGGAAAGGTGTAGAAAGGCAGAGGTGAAAAGTCATTGGCTTTCATGTTAGAGAGAGAGAGAGAGAGAGAGAGAGAGAGACTTGTTTATTCTCACTGTGAGTGTGTCCTGCACATTAGCACAGTTCATTAAAGATGTGTGTAATCGCAATTGACTAAATGGGGTAATAAATCAATGATCAAATGAAATATTAAATGGACATCAGATTGATCACCAGATTAATCTGGTTCCTAAGCACACTTCCATATTAGATCGTCTACCCTCTGATATATACAATCGGAACCCCACACACACACTGATAATACTTTTTCATGAGTCGCCAGGGGAAAGCATGAGACACAATGAGCTAGCATGCTCTTCTAATGGAAATTGTAGTCATATTATAGCATCAAAATAAGGGGGACACAGATTCTAGAAAGCCAGCAAATGTCCACTTGGATCATTATACTCCCAACCATCAGTCTTGCCAAAATAGATTTGGGATTGCTTTCCTATGTATGTATGTATGTATGTATGTATGTATGTATGTATTTATTTATTTACTTACTTAGCTTTCCTAATTAAACAAATTCCATATAGTTTCCACTCAGAGTGTCGAGCTTTCCTCCCTCCTGTGATATATAAGACACAACTTGACTCCTCTCTACTTTTTCTCAGCACCATTTTCTCCTGGTTCCCTCTTTTCTTCCTCAATAACCCCAATTACATTGCCCTATTTCCTGTTACTCCAAACAACATTGTAACTTATTTATTTTCAGTTCTGTTGTTTTCTCCTCTGTGTAGTTTCTGTGTTACATGCTCCCAGTTTTCTGCTTGTGAAAGCTCTACTTAAGTACGACAGCTGTTGTGAAGCCTCCTTGGTACCGAGTGCCATCCCCCTGAGTCTGCAAGCAGAGCAATGGCTGGGCCTCCAAACCGACCCCGGTGACCCCCGGGGCCTGAGGTTCACACTCAAACTGGTCCCCTTCTAGAGTGAAGGGGCCAATGGACTCCCACAGCAGAACCAACGGCAGAGGTGCCAGTGTGTGTCTTCAGAGACTGGGCCCCAAGAGGCACCATGGGCGCCTGCACCCTAAGGACACCCCAGCCCTGCAGGGAGGCTCCCCTGCGACTGAACTGCGGGGTAGGGGGGGAACGCTCCTCCAGCCCCAAATAAGCCTTCGGGTAACAGTCATGCCCACCACCAAGACCAACACAGACAAGTGCAAAGGGAGCTGCTGCAGAGAGGAAGTTTTTTACAAAATTGGGGTTCTGAAACCCCGGGCGCTTGTAAGTGAGGCCCTGATCTTCCTGGGATTTGAGACAGAAGATAAACCATTGCTCAGGAAAAAAGCCACATGACTAACCATCAGGAAGCCCTAGAGCCGTACTTCTGCAGTGGCCACCGGAGAGGACTTGACTTTTGGATGTGATGACCTGCACCCAGGACTTAGCTCAATCGGGCTGCGCGCTGACCTCCCGCCGCTTAGACACAGGCCGGGGGAAAGTCCTCACGGTCCGCGATCCTGGGAAGCAAAACTCCTCCAAGTCGCAAGCATCCTCGGGGGTGTGGGGCGCACCTGCCCGCGGACTCCTGCGCTCTGCCGCTGGGAGGCCCACACTGCTCAGCCTGGCACCTGGCCCACCTGCGCCACATTCCACAGGTAAACGGTAAATGCTACCAGATGTGCCCTTGTTGTTGAAGTGACCTGGGAATCTCAGGAAAAAAAAAAAAAAATGAAAGTGATGTGTTCCTTCGACTGACACATCCTTTCTTCCAGCACCGCGCTTGTCTTAGGACAACCCCTCTATTATTGTGTAATGTCTCCTTTCTTCCTTGGTAAGATGTCTTGTTTTGAAACCCACTCTATCTAACGTTACTATGGCCACTCCAAGTCATTTGGGACGGTGTTTATATGACCTGGCCTCCTGCGTCACTTTTAATCCATCTGGGCTGAGATGTT
Source organism: Canis aureus (assembly GCF_053574225.1). Lineage (NCBI taxonomy): Eukaryota > Metazoa > Chordata > Mammalia > Carnivora > Canidae > Canis > Canis aureus. Next base: position 62,368,575 of record NC_135622.1, read on the forward strand.
TAATGTTCTTCACGTAGATGGCGCATAGCGGGCTCTTTTTGTTTCTTTTACCTGACCTGACAATCCCCTCCTTAAAGTCAGTCCGGCCAATGTGATCTCACATGATTATTGATATGTTTTCGCTTAAATCTGGCATGAAGTTTTAAAGAAAACTGTCTTTTAGTTAAATAATAACTATTTGTCCCATCTGCTTCTTATCATTTTTCCTTGCCTTTTTTAGTTTGCATTAAATATATTTTTGTCACCATTTTATCTCTACTTTTTGTTTATTAGGCAACCCCCCTTAACATAAATGAATTCATTAAACTCTTTATTTCACTGATTGCTTTGGGGTTTTCTATATCCTGACACCCAGCCTCAAATCACTTAGACCGCCTGATGCGTCACATCAGGTCCTCCCGACATTCTATCCTGTCACCTCCCATCCTCTGTGCCCTTGTCACACCTTTCACTTTTACTTGTCATCAGGTATAAACTCATCCTTATTTTCACATAAATGGTTAATTATTTTAATAAGATTAAAAGGAGAGAACTTTCTGATTTAGATAGCTTATATTTACAAATGATGGTTTTACACGTTCTTCTAGGTACATGTTAATCTCCTGGTATTTTTTCCACTGCCTCATGAACTTCCTTTATCATCTTATATAATGCTGCTCTGCTGATGATCAATTCTCTTATCTTGTTTGTTTGTCTGAGACTGTCTCTTGTTACCTTTATTCATGAACCAAATGTACACCAGGTAGAGAAATCCATCCCTGAAGAAACAGAATATTTCTGCCCAGAAACGTACATATTTCTTTTTCTGCCAGGCCCCCAGTGGGCATGGCGAGTCTGGTCTGCAGAGTCTGTTTGGTCCCCAGCTGGGTTTTGTTGTTCTTAGAATTATCTCAAGAAATTGCATTTGCTGCCTCCTATAGATGCCTGGCCCTGCCTTGGACTTGGTGGGCTACCAGAGTGCCAGGGAACACCTCAATATTCTTGTTCCACCCTGAGCTTCCAGCTACTCTGTACACATGCCCATCTTGGGGAGGGGGGGTCTCTCCATACCAATCCAAGATAGACTACTGTTGCTTGTTACTGGGAGCAAACTTGTGATGGGGCTGGGGTCCCTTGATCTCTCTGCTCCAGCCTCAGCCTAAGCAGACTAGTGTGTCTGAGCCTTAAGAAAAAGACTTTCTTAGCATCCCTGCCTCCTTCCAGCACAAACCATACTGCCTCCTCCAAGCATGGTCTAGAAAGCAATAACAGCAGATATTGGGTCTCCTGCCATGTCACGCAATTTTTTCCCAGTTACCATATTTAATCTGGTTTTAAAGAAGAGTCAAAAAGAAGTGTCACATTTTTGCACTTGAATGTGCTAGAAAAAATTAATAACTGTTACTTATATTTGTGGTCAGGCCATAGAATCTTTTCAAAACAAACACCATCATATAAAGTCCTATTCTGCAGAGGTAAGACCAGAGTGTAGACATTATATAGTTCGTTTCTCCCAATCTGTTTCTAAGAACATAGATATATTTATACAACATTGTTCAAATCTTTGATAAACTAAACCCAAATGTTTATTTTTTTCAATGATGAGTAAGATAATATAAATACTGTCACAGTATAGATCAAGGAAATGGTAAGAAAGGTGATTCATGGAAGAGCTTTTTCAATCTTTATCCAAAAGTATTTTAGAGATCCTGAAGATGATCCAAGAAGAGTGACAATTTAAAAAAAAAAAAAAAACATTTTCCACATGATCTTAGACTTTCTCTAACACTTTAATACTCATTCACATTTCTCCATTGATATTGAGCAAACAGTATAGGCTGCTCGGAAGAAAATCAACAGATTGATTTTCTGTCCCTGGCAACTTTGGAATACAGTGAGAATATTGAAAATAAATTTCTTTCAATTGAAATAAATAACTTCATACAGAATAGATCAGGGTCCACCTTAGAAACATCACGTAATATGTGGAAACTAAATACTCTGTTCACATACAAAAGCAGTATTTTTTAAGTTATTGCAGCCCAATATAAAGTTCTAGAAGCTTAAAGAAGAGTTAGTATGTCAATTGCTCATTATAAAAAAAGGAAACCGAAATAAAGAGGATGGAAAGTTTTTTCTGCGTTAATGTGTTCTCAGTGACTAATCTTGCAATAGTACTTTGGAAACATGCTAAATAATAGTAGGAAAAGATTACTGAACAAAATCAAAAGCAACAAGAACTTAGCCTCTTTCTTCATCCAAGTCAGGAATGATCTGACCTTTTCCATTCTCTACAAATCCCCTGTGTCCTTACATTCACTATGAGATTTTAAGAAAAAGGATGCTTGTTTGACACTTTACTTTTCTGATGGTAAATTATCCCTTTCAGGGCTCAAAACAAAACTCTCTCGGGAATTGAAATTAAAATATCTCCATTTTACAAATGAGGAAGCCAGAGTTGAGGAAAATGAATGGTGTCTTTTCAAATTTTAGAACCTTGTTTCCATGAAAAGAATCCTTAGCTTTGGAGAACGCAACTTATAAAAAGAACAAGAATCTGTAAATGCAAAAAAAAAAAAAAAAAAAAAAAAAAAAAGAATCTGTAAATGCCTATCACTGAGTGAAGGAAGCTTCTCTAAAAAGGCTGCGTACTGTATCATCCCAAGTACATGGCATTATGGAAAAGGCAAAACTACAGAGACAGTAAAAGAATCGGAGGTTGTCAATGGTCGGAGGAGGGGAGAGACGAATGAGCAAGTGTTTCTGTCTGCTGTACTGTCATTGTGCAGACTTCATGTGCATTTGTCAAAACCTACAGAACCTACACCACCAACAGTGAGCCCTACTGTAAAGTGTGGACTTTAATTAATGCAGTAGACTGAATATTTGTCATCCACTCCACCCTGCGCACAAATCCATTTGTGGAAATCCTAGCTCCCTTCCCCCCTATGATGGCATTAGGTAGTGGGACTTTTGGAAGGCAATTGCATCTTAGGGGTGGGGCCCTCATGAATGGGATTAGTGTCCTTATAAAATGGACCCTAGAGAGTGCTTTTGCCCTCACTCCTCCATGTGAGGACACCACAAATACGTTGGACCCAATTCAATTCAGATAGAATCCTGAACATCATGGGCATCACTCAGATATGCGCTGAAATCACTGTGTGTATAGACAAAAATCAGAAACAAGCACTGGAGGGAAAAGAAGATATTTTTAGATTTTAAAACCTGCTCTCTACCATCTCTTGCCAAATAGGAAATAAAGTCCATGGGGTTTTATTTCAAATTGTCTCTCATTGATTTCTCGCTTTAAAAATTTGATTAAAAGGGTGTTAGCAATATTTTTATAGCCAAAGATAATCTTGTTTGGCTAAGCCATATCATTGCATTTTCTTATGTGAAAGGTGCCAGGAGCCTGCGACCGGCTCTCCCTCGCACTGTGTGGTAGTCACTCACGCTGAAACTCTGATCTCTCCTTGCAAAAATGTTTTTCCAGGTAGACAGTTTCCATTAGTGGTTTAATAAGTTAACATCGACGTAGCTCTCCTTGTTCTTATTTCACTTTAGAAAAAGCACCATGTTACAAATAATTCCTTCTCTAGTCAAAGCTTACCAGTCCAAAAGCAGAAGACTTCTGAAAATAACGGCTTTTGTTTTGCTTTGGTGGCATTCTGGTGCTTCTTCTGCATTTGATTCCGTTGCCTCAGAGCTTCTGGAAGGTGAGTGGAAGGTCAAGGTTACTTTTGGGGACTTTACCTGTCTTTTTCTGACTCAAGCATCCATCTGAGAAGCAGATAGCATGGCACAGTTCAGTTAGTCTCCTCTCAGGAGGATTCTGGTGTCCAAGTTGTAGAGAACGCTCCACCGATGTTCAGATAGCACTTGCTCCAGCCTAGCCATGACTGCACATTTGGGGGAATCCTCAAAGGTAAATTATACCAACTGCTGGCCTCCCACAGCGTGTGCTGCCCTTTGGGGTCTCCAGTCCTTCCTGAGTCCTCTACATTATGGATCTGAGAAGGAGCACCTCTGGAGCCCTTCTTATTGTGATCATTTTCCATGGCTGGAAAAGTAATCCTGACAATTTTCTGGGCATTGTATCATATTCCAACATGATTTCAGCTCTAGTTCCTCTGAGATTATAATCTAGTCCATTGAGAACGAGCAGGATTAATTGCTTCAATGAGGAATACATCTCACTTAAATATACAACTCTTGGGAATCAATGCTTTCTACTCTGTTGAAAACTTCTTTGTTAGCTTTCTTGACACAGACTTTACACGCTTCTCACAGGCCTCCCCGATTCAAAAGGAAAGAGTATTGCCTCTCACATTTAAGTTTAAGGTCCTCTGATACACTCGCCACCCCTCTTTCTTATCCAGATAGATTCTTCTCATGTCTCCACTTGTAATAGTATTTATTTGTGCATCCTCACTTCTATCTTTAAACATTGGTTAATTCATATAATACAACTTAGGCTAGAAAATGAGATGTCTACTTGGTGTTGGCCACCCCCATAGACAGCATCTTAGTTACATAGTCAAATAGAGTCACATGAACCCAAGAATTATATTTTAAGAATGAAAACTTTATGAGAATGACAAAAACCAAGCTATTTAGAGTAAGTGAGTCTGTGTCCTGGAGAACTGCAGCACCGTATTCTATGCACAAAAGTACAAGGATTGTAACATGCCTCATCAGCCTTAATTCCTTCTCCTGAGCAGGCCCGATGATCAAATGCCTCCAAATACTGCAACTCTACATGAGGAAGGTCCTCTCATATGCACTCCATGATCTTGTCTTCAGAAACAGATGGAACATATGCTTCTTTCCCTGGGGTCTCTATTGCTGGATTTTAGTCCCCTGTTCGTTCACCTCCTCCATGATCTGACTCTGTGTTGCTTTTGATAAAGATGGTCAAGAAATATTTGTTGAGAACCTAGTATGTTCTGGACATAGTTGGATGCAGTGAAGACAAATTCATGAGCCCAACAGACAAGTCTACCATCATCCTTCTGGATGCCAGAAGGATGGCAGAATTCTGGAGGGCAGAATTATGAGATCTGTATCAGTGTTCTGATATTTCCATGTGTGTGAGTGTGTGTTTTCACACTGGGCTACAGTAATATATGTTCCAGTTATTCATAGCCCACTATTGGCAATAAGCCTACATTTACTCTGAAATTCCAAATTTCAAAGAAGACTTGTAAGTTCTTTCAACTATGTGTATCTTTCATCAATACCAGAGGCTTTACTAGTTAGTATAATAAATGTTAGATTTTTGCCCATCAAGATAGGGGCTTGCAAATTAACAAACAGATGTTAGAAATGAACTATAATAGATAAAATTATCAAATTGTGTAGGTTAGCTGGACTATCTCCGTGGACTTTTCAAAGACATTAGCAAAATATAAAACTCTTGTGAGGCCTATAGCCTCTAAACATAGGATTGAGTCCAGTGGCTTGGTCCTGAATAATCTTGTGTCCGGTCTTTGTTTGGGAGGATTCTGGCTAAAATCTCAGTTTTCATTCCCTTCCCTGGTGGTCATAACAATGTGTCTCTTTAACACTATGAGCTGCTTCACAGCAGAAGTTGTATCTTATATTCATAGTCCGTATGATGCTTTAACCCAGTACAAAGTGTCTAACGTATGGTAAGCCAGGGTTTATTATATGAGTGGATAAGTAAATGAATGGATATCTCTAAACATTATTAATCATTTACAAGTACATTGATAACTCTAATCCAAATTACTAGGTTGAATGTGTATTGGCATTAGCATATTCTCGGAATGTTACTTTATTACTAGAAGAAATTTTTAAACATTTTAAACAAATTCTTGAATAAAGTTTTGTGGGTTTTTTTTTTTTTTTAATGTAATACAAGAAAAAAACCTTAAAATTTCTGGTTAATTGATAGTTCTGTTAAATTGGCCTCCAGATAACCGGAACAAGAATTTGTCAGAATTGCTTCCTTTTGCTATCTCAGTAAAGCCACTGATAAAGCATGTTGCATAAAGCCAAATAAATAAATAAATAAATAAATAAATAAATAAATAAATAAATCTGTTATCTTCCTCATTTGAGTTTGAGTTGAGGAACAAAGGGTTTCAGCCAGTTTGAAAATACTAGCTAGTATATGCATTTGTCTCTCAATTTATTGTATCCGAATTTCAGAGAGAAAAAGCTTTTTCTTGTTTTTTAAGATTTTATTTATTCATGAGAGACACAGAAAGAAACAGGCAGAGACATAGGCAGAGGGAGAAGCAGGCTCCATGCAGGGAGCCCAATGTGGGACTCGATCCTGGGTCTCCAAGATCACGTCCTGGGCCGAAAGCAGGCACTCAATCGCTAAGCCACCCAGGCGTCCTGAGAGAGAAAAACCTTATGGAAAAACCAATTACTATTTATCTTGATACACATCCCTCCTCACCCAGGAAACACATTTTGCCAACAGCTAATATCTACTGTGATTGATTTCTGGCAAATCTTTCAAAACGGATGATACTTCAATCTTTAGAAGGCATTTTTTTTTAATCATTTAACCTCATCAGAAGCAATAGAAGTTCTTAAAAATAACTTTTATGCCAGAAGTTGAATAACTTTGTACAGCTTGTTTTTGTTTTTACCAGAATATGTAGAGAGAACTTAATGAAGTGCCATATGTCAAGTCTGGAGTCAGATTAAAAACAAATAATTAAAATATATCCTTTCTCCATCAAAACAGATTGTGATATGTTGGTAGAAGGAAACTGGATCTGACATGTCATGTTTTGACAGGTTTTTTTTTTTTTCAAGAAAATCAGTCATATTGTTAGAAGTATTGTATTTGAAAGTTATATTTTCTTCCTGTGGAATGCCAAGTTTTAAGTCATAATTAATCTAACCTGCCACATCTATTAACCTGCCATAATGAAATAAGGAAGGCACATATTTGGGGACATATGGGAGTATCTGAGGAACATTCACTTGGCATACAGACGTCAAAAAGTAAAAGAAATGTTGAGAGGTTTTATGTGTGTTGATGGCAGTTATATATGTGTGTGTGAGTATGTGTGTGTGTGTGTGTGTGTTTGAGCATTGCACATTTCTTCCTAAATTCATATTGATTTTAACTGTGATTTTAACAACAAATTATCCCCCAATGAGGATGGACATTTTCCAGTGTTTTTGTTTTTGTTTTTATTTTTGTTTTTATGAGAGGCTGATAAGTTTTTGTTGAAATTTTTTAGCATTAAAACACAACACTGCAGGCCAAATTTTAGGCCAAATTATGAAAAAGTAAGACTAGACCTTCTATAAATAATGAGATTTCTATTCTTACTTCTAAGAATGGCTTAGAAATAAAGCATCTCAAATCACCACTCTGACCAGTCCCACCTGGAGACGCACGATGACATCTTCACCAGGGAAGAATTTAAACACATGACCTTGGCACAGAGCAAGGGCTTTTCACACAGCTGCTCCCAGCTCTAAGTGAGCAGTAGGGCGTCTCAGCAGGGGAAAGCAAAACCCCGGGGTCTCTTGTTAAGCAGACTTCACACAGGGAGCTTAATGAGCCCAGAAGCTCCAACGGGTCACACAATGAATAAAGATGATCAAAAATAACAATACTTGCTGAGAATGAAGTTTGGGAAGCTCAGAGCACTCAGGTCAGTGCAGGTGGCATCATCAGAAAGCTGATTTCTCATCCTGGATCACTGAAAACCGTTTCTGTGGTAGCACACGCTCTTTTGGCTGGGTGAAGATAGGAAGGTCACGAAGAAAGCTTTTCATACTATTAGTGTTAATTATACTTGTGACAAAGACACACCAGGATGGGCCAGATCTCCGGTTGGCAAGCTTGTGTGACAGTATCAGAGTTCACCTGCTCTTTATAAATAGAAGCACTCGCCTACCATTTATGCTCAGGTGGTGAGCATCTTGGCTCTACCCCAGAGATTCCTTTTTAGCTACTTTCAGGAATTATCCCCCAGCTCAAAGCCTGGGATGTGTCTTATGTTACTGATACAATTGTCACTGTCCCCTCTAGGATTTGGTTGTCAGACTGATGAAGATCATAGAGCCCATGGACTTTTCTCTGCACAGACAATCTCGTGAGCCACACGTAGAGAAGAATTGCACAGTTTGTAAAACATTTGGGGCTGGGAGTAAGGAAATTTGGTTTATAATTTAGGCTCTGCTTTTAACTCATGTGGTGACCTTTGACACCTAAATATCTTTTATCTCAATATTCTTCTCCCTAAAAATGAAACTTTTGTCCCACTGACTTGAGAGGATTATTGAAAGGATAAATTGATGGTATTATTGCCTCCCTGTGTGCAAAACAGGACAAGAGTGGGTCCCCTAGCAAAGTGGGATGGATTGCAGGTGGGGTGGGGGGATTTTGCCGTAGAGACTGAGGCACATACTCAAGCCAGGCTGGTGCTCAAACTGCAGCCCTTCTTGTATCACATGACAATAAGTTAGATTTTTTTTTAAAGATTTTATTTTATTCATGAAAGAGAGAGAGCAGGGCAGAGACATAGACAGAGAGAGAAGCAGGATCCATGCAGGGAGCCCAATGCGGGACTCCAGGGTCACTACCTGAGTCGAAGGCACATGCTCAACCACTGAGCCACCCAGGTGCCCCTGAGCTTCTTTATCTCTCTGTGCTTCTGTTTCTTCATCTGTCAAAGTACCAATTGCATAAGGTTCAAAATATAAGCCATTTGAAGTGCTCTGTATGCCCACATGTTGCATATTGGGGCTTCTGACTAACATTCCCTCTATATCCATGAACGTGTGCCTGGACAGTGAGATTGATGCCTATCAACACAGGGCTCCAGCCAGGCCTCTTCAGGAAAGGGAAGTCTGGGCAAACACTCAAGGGGAAGTGAGACAATTAAGCAAGCAGATCCTCTCAGGGAAGAGTTTTCAGGAAGAGAAACAAGATAAGGAAAGGCCTGAGGGGAACATGCCTACTCTTCATGAGCCAGTATCAGGGCCAGTGGAATTAGATGGAATGAGGGAGGGGAAAAGTAGTCTGAAAGGATAGAGGATGGGGTCAAGGGTAGAAGGAGAAAACTCCTCTGTGACTTTGATTTTTTTTTCTCAGAACTCACTGTATAGTTCTAAGCATAGGAATGGCACCATTTCACCATGTAAAGGACTTACAATTTGGCTGGACCATGGCTATGCTGTAGCCCCACAGGAATCAAGGGAAGAGGAGACAGTAGCTTCGGGCACTATGGCCAGGAAAAAAACAGAGAATAATAAGGAATGGCTGGTGTCTGTTCAATGTGAAGTAGATCCAAGAGGATGAGTGGATGGATGAGATGCAAGAGAAGAGAGAGAGAGAGAGAGAGAGAGAGAGAAGGATCAGGAATGACTAAGATTTTTGGCCTGAACATCACAGCAAGACTAGCATTGGTGTTGCCTGTGATGGGGATGGTTGGGGCAGAACAAGTTAACGGGGAGAGATGAGAGCCCAGTTTAGGATTTGTTGTCCTGAAGGGTCTGCTAGGCATCCCAGCAGAGATGTCCAATAGGCCGTTGAGTATGGAACTTGGGAGAGAGGCTTGAGCCTATGGGTTACATCTAGGAGTGGTCAGCATATAAATGCTGTTGAATGTCAAGGGATCAGACAGGGTGGCCAAGGGAGTGAGTGCAAACATACAAGAAGACAAACAAATGCTTTTGCATTTTAAGGCTCCTAGATAGGACTAAATATGCAAGAAGTCGTGACTATGGTAGTCTGGTATTACTCAGAAAGTCAGCGAGTACTGATGTCAATCAATAATCTGCCAAACACATTGCAGGAGACAGGTGAGCTATATAACTCACCTGTATACAAAATTATTTCCGTAGACCCACGATTCAAAATTACATCATGACAGTCACCTAGGGTGATGTAAGTATTAGTTTTATGGGGAAAAACCTCTCTATGATCTTGCAATTCCCTCCTGGGAATTATATCTAGTCACAGTTCACTTCTATTAGATGGTTGCTATTCAGTAGTGTCTTCCTGGAGCTCACGACCAGGGAAAAAATTGTCTCTTGTAAAGAACTGACAGCTTTTGGGCAAAAGATGAATAAGATGTATCTCCTGTTGAGTTTCCTTCCTATGGCTACTACTGAACTAGTTGGCAAGAGTGGTTAGGTGCCAACCCTCTACCATCAGACCACCAGACTTCTCAGCCCCTCCATCACCAACCAGCACTGGGGCACTAGGTCACTTCACTTTTTTTTTTACCTTAGTTTTCTTACTTGTAAAATAAGGGTGATAGTCATAGCTACTAAAGCTGGGGAAAGGATGAAATTAAATAATATGCCCAAGACATGCAGAAGAAGAATTGCTGAATGCATATATCAGGCAATGTAAATCTTTAGCCATCATTAATGTCAGTACTACTATTAATAGGCAATATTTATGGAAATTTTACTGCTCAAAGCATTGTTTTAAACACTTTCTATAGAGTACCTGATTTGATCCTCTACCGTATAAAATGCCCTCTGTTGTTATCTCTGTGTTATTCATGGGGCAAATGGAAAGGGAGAATATCATTCATTGCTTTCTGTACCTTGAACTTTTTACCACATGTTACTTCTCCTTCCCCAATTACTTGACTTTTATTACTTAACCATCCTGAATTAAAGTCTTGTCAGAAAAAAAATTCAACATGTCCTCAATGAAGATTAAAGTAGAAATATAAGAATGTTGTTTTAAAACCCCATAATTTTCCAAATCACTTGAAAAAAAGGATTATTATTGGGTTTTTTAGGATCTTTTACTACATAATTAACAGAAAGTGTATTATAACATTAAAAATAACTAATTCAGTGCCAGGACACGTGAACTCTACCAGCGATTTTGGTGCTAGCTCTCAGATGATCTACAACAAATTGTTCTAGCCGTACGGGGTCATTGCTACTCACAGTGTGCATCTGTGAGACACAGGAGCTTGGGTGCCAAGTAACTCAACACACTTCTTCCCTCACTGTAATATCATTGTCTGGAAAAATGTTACCTGAAATAAACACATTCCCAGTGATATGGTACACATACCCCTGGGGCTAATGCCTAATCCCTTAGCAAGGTGGTAATAAATACTCGAGAGTTGCCATCCCAGTAGTCTGTCTGTGGACCACATTTTAGTGATGTTCCCCTAGACCTTTTATCATCATACATAAATGGAAGAAAAGATTCTTTTGCTGGTAGGTTCAATGACTTATATTTGTGAGAATCTGGGTGTAAAACCATAATCACCATTCTACTGATGCGAGAAAAGTCAAGAGGAAGTCCTGCCCCTTACCCTGACCACTTGAAAATGAGAAAAATAACATCTACCCGTTATCCTTCCATGTCAAGCTCATGACTCACATCCACTGTCCAGGTCTCACCCTGGAAGGATCATCACCTAGGGGAAGAAGATGCAGCTGTTCAAACCTCACGGCCACTCACTGAGTAGGGCTGAGTGCTCCCTCTTGATCTGCTTGGTGCTCCCTCTTGATCTACATCCCACTGGCTGTCACACTTATTTATAGCATGTTAGCTCTACTGTGTTCCTCCTTTTATTTTTTAAAGATTTTATTTATTTATTCATGACACACACATACACACACACACACACACACACACACACAGGCAGAGACACAGGCAGACAGAGAAGCAGGCTCCATGCAGGAAGCCCGATGTGAGACTCAATCCTGAGACTCCAGGATCACACCCTGGGCCAAAGGCAGGTGCTAAACCGTTGAGCCACCTGGGCTGCCCTTGCTCCTCCTTTTAAAGGAAAGCCCGTTCACATAATCACAGAAGCTGGAAGTCTTTGGGAGGGAGGCTTCCTTTTCCCTCCTGAAACCGGAATGACCCAGCATTGGAGGTTGACAGATCCCACACGGAGAGTGCTCTCCATCTAGGCAGAACCAGTGTTCACCCATCAAGAAGACCCACTGTAGGGTGAATGTCAGTCAAGGCACTGGATAACAGACCATCACACAACTGTGGTCCCCTGGTTAATATCTTAAAGAGACAGGGCTCAGCATGGAAGCAGGAAAGGGCTCAAAGATGCTGTTCTCTCCACCCACCCATGGATAGGATTCTGCTGCGTAATCCACAGGAAATGGAAGGAGAGGAGAAGGAAGAGTCTGTATAAGTCACAGTGAGATGGCAAACTCATCTGGCATATTCATCCCAACGGAAGGCACAACTTAGCCATCTAATTCCAGGAATGAATTTGGATTTTTGCCACACAAGTGGGCATCTAAATCCTAAGCACCAAGAAGGGAGGATCTGTGTTGTCAGCATCTTCATTGTCACTGTGGGCATTTCTCAAAGCAAGCATCCCTTCCTTGTCCTCTCCTGGATCACTTTTTTTTAAAGATTGTATTTATTTATTCATGAGAGACAGACAGAGAGGGAGGGACAAAATCAGAGGGAAGAGGAGGCTCCCTGCAGGGAGCCTGATATGCAGGACTGGATCCAGGGACTCCAGGATCATGCCCTGAGCCAAAGGCAGATGCTCAATCACTGAGCCACCCAGGTGCCCCGTCCTCTCTTGGATCTAGCCAAGCTCTCTGGCTTGGCCTTCAGAGTATGTGCTGTCGCAACACAGTTCCTATGAAATGGATCCTCACTTAGTGCTGCCTTGGTAACTTAGGGGGAAGATTGACAGTGACTCAGCACTCGCCTCCTACCTGGTTTTGTACTGGGTACATTTGGTGTATTCATTCTATCTTACCGGACACTCTTGACGATCCTGCAGGTGTTGGCCATCAAATCAATTGATGGTGGTCTTCAGGATCTGCATTCACCCACAGAGAAGACTTTGTCTCCATAATGATTCTAACTGATGTGTTCCAGGTCTTATTATTGCCTATTGTTTACCAAAACCTACATTTATTGCCCTGCCTACTTACTTACTTAGTCGTCCTGCATAATAGTCTTTCCTGAATGGTCACCACAAGGAGCTTCTATGAATTAGAGTACTTGCTAATGTCCATTTAGGACAGGAACCAGGATGTTAGTGCTATACTTATACCCCAAGTTAACTCACGTACTGTATCCTAAGGAACAAGGACGTCCTGGCCAAGGGTCTGAGGAGACTGATATTTATAGCAAGTCCCAGGGAGGCCAGCATAATTGGTTTCTGAAATATCTATCTTCAGGACAGGAGTTACCAGGGAATCTAATCCCTTCTCACCTCGCCGGCAACCTGGGAGCACTAACAAGGAAGTAGCCGCCAACCAGGAGGCCGGAGACACCTGTTGACTCCAAGTGGCGCAGGAAGGGGAGGCTAATTGGGTTTGAGGTCTAATTGCTCTTACGCTTTGGGGCTTTCAGCTGCTGTTGGTTTGGATGCCAATTAAGTTCTTATTTCCTCTTTCATAAGGAAAGTCTTCTGAGGAAATGATGGTTTTATTTCTTTTCAACGTTGCCTGTCTCCCTTATTGACCTTTTGTTTTATTGTGAGCCACTTAGTACATTGTTGGCTGGCTGAGAATTATGCTCGATTCCTGAACATAACTGAGCTGAATGATGCCCCTGGTGAGACGCACCGAATCTGCCCCTTAAACTTGAAGCAAGAAAATGTGAAATAAGGAAAAAACTAGCTCCCACTTGTATAATTCCTTATCACTTCTGAACAATACAGAGAACGATTACCAACCCAGACAAGGCAAAATGGGGTTTGGGGGATTTTGTTTGTTTCTCTTTGTCATTTGTTTGATTTGCTTTATTGAGACTCTCAATGGGGGCAGGGGAGAGGGGCTGCAATGGTTCGCTGTCCCCCACAAAACTGAACTTCCAGTTTTGACACTATGGGGAAAATAAAAAATACCCAAAAGAAGAATAATAAGTAATTTACTTGAAAAGTCACATACAATCACCTCTAATGGAAACAATATGTAATATTTCAATAAGTCACTAAGCTTTTTGCTATGAAGGTATGATGCTAACTTTTCATTCTTACATGTTAAAAAATATTTTAATGTGTTTAGTTTTTTAAATGCACTTGGCAAGGATGATCTGCTCTTCCCTGGGCCAATCAGTGTGCCTCACGTTTGCATTTCCCATGCTGCAAGCTTAAATACCATCACTGTGTATACACATCCAGATGCTGGACGCTGCTCTTGTGGCGAAACTCTATCAGCTCACATTCCTGCCTTCACCCGTTGGTGACTCTGGCTCCCTAAGAGCAGCTAGGGGAAAATATAGGACATTCTCAACATTCTAATGCCTTTTCTAGGACAGGGCAGGGACTTATCTCATTGGTGAGACTGAGGAAAGTCACCTAACCTCCTCTCAGCCAGTTCTGGTCCCCCCGTGTCCGTCCCCACTTCATCTGTTCTGTACACCAACCAGGGCAGACCCACCCCCTGGTGGAGCCATCTGCCCGAGGTTAGGACATCTGTCACTCAGGATCCAATCAGAAAGTTTAACAGAAAGAAGTTAATAGAAAGCATCACATCGGTGTCACAAGGTGAGACAAACAGGCCTGAAAAGCAATAATAAGGAAATTGGAGAGGACTCTGCTACCCTCTGGGCTAGAAGAATCGAGGAATGAAGGGAGGAAGCCCCCGAGGATGGAAGCTATGGCCTCAATGGTTCTGTCCCATGTCGCCAGCACCTGAGAGGATGCAGGTGCCTTCCAGAGGTGCCTCATGGCAAAGACAGAAGAGGAAACCCCCTGACTTCTTCCTTCCTTTGACCTTCTATTTGAGAATCACAGTGGCCGAACCAGTCCAAAGCAGTTGAGTGGGAAAAGAAAGGCATGGAAACCTCTAGTATTCTTTGAGATTCAGGAGAAATCAATCATATTCAGAAGAAATCTGCCGTCTGGTTTGGGCTTGAAAAATAAGAAATATAAGAAATGTGTGTATTTAGGAATGAGTGAAGAAAACTAAAGGCAAGACTTATGTGTGTATGTGTGTGTGTGTGTTTCCATAACTGGATTATACAGTGGTCATCTGGGGGCACACCTGGGTTTTTGTTATAAGGATGCACATCTATCGCAAATTAATTCTCTTTTTCTAGTTTGATGCTTGCAACCTGCTGAATTAAAACAAAGAAAGTCAGGCTCGGTCAAGGCAACTTCGAGACTTTAAGGAAGAAAGTGCTTTTTCCAGAATTGGTTTCCTCCCTGGCTCCATTCAAAGACCGATAGCCCTAAGCCAAGTTTGTTCTTCAGTGGCAGGTCTCCACAAAGCAACCAACAAAGCCACACATGGATGTTCCCTGTCATGTCTCCTCACCCCACAGCGTTGGTGGGCACTTGGCTGCATATGGTCATGGGACAACGACTGTAGTTTGGCCCTCGGTTTTCACTCCCATCGCCTCCCCTCGGCCAATGCCTACACCCAGGCTTACTATTTTCCATCCCTACTTTGAGTAAATGGAAGCAGGCTTCAACCAGAAAGACCCTCACTGTACCATTCAAGAAGAGGAACAGAGCTGCCCAGTGCAGGTCCGACAGACTCTGCTGTGCTTCCTGGACCAGACCCCCTCTGTCTTCCTGTTCTGCCCCTCTGCTGTGGCTTGTCCACGTGATTGCAGGATCTTGATGGATCCAGCAGCATCTCATTGCATTCTATCTTTGTTCCAGTTAAAGAGCTCATCCTGGAAGCCATAGCTAGAGACATCTGCTTCATCCGTTTAGCCAAAACGGGTAATATGATTATGCCCACTTGTAATGGGGCTTGGTGTCAGGGAAGAATTGTGGAGAGAGCCCAGTAATATCTCAAAATTGGGTTGTGTTTTTCTAATGCTTTATTATAAAAGTGTTTCATTACACACAGAACTTAGAAGAGCAACACAATGAACAGTCATACACACACCACCGAACTCCACAATTAACATGGGTTATATTTGCTGTATCACTTACCTACCTATTTTAATCTACCCTCAGGTCTCCACTAACCCATCTTGTTGCTGTGCCTTTCCTTAATGAACAGTGATGTTGGATGTCCTTTCAGAAGCTTGCTGGCCATTTGCATGTCTGCTTTGCAAGCACATAGAGAACGTATGCCTGTTCTGTTATTGGAGTGTAGCATTTTGTAGAGTTGTAGAGTTAGTGACATGTTTTGGATATCAGTCCTTTATGATTTATATAGACAAATACTGGCTATTTGGGACTCAAAGACAAATAAAATGGATTAGATCTCTATATAAAACATGTTTTAAATCTTTATAGAGCTAAGTCAATTAATGATTCCTATTTCTTTCCTGAACAAATTTTGAAAAATATTTTCTATCTTGACACTGGAGCCCTATCATGAAGTCACAAAGTCCCAGGCAGGCATAGTGTTAGTTTCTTAGGGCTGTTGTGACAAAATACCACAAACTGGGTGGCTTAAATAGCAGAACACTAATTTTTTTTTGTATATTTTTTTCATTGTAGTTCGATTTGCCAACATACAGCATAACACCCAGTGCAGAACTATATTTTCTCACAGTTGTGGAGGCCAGGAAGTCTGAGATCAAGGTGTTGATAGGGCCATGGTCCTTTTGAAGCTCTCCTAACTCCCAATGTTTGCTGACCGCCTTTGGTGTTTCTTGGCTTATGGATTTGCCCCAGGCTTTGCCTGTGTGTTCAGATGGCATTCTCCCTCTGTGTGTGTACAATGTCTCCTCTTTACAAGGTAGCCAGTCCTGTGGAAGTAGGGCTCACTCACCCTGATGACCCCATCTTCGCTAATGACGTTTGCAAAGAACCTATGTCCAAAGAATGTCACATGCACAGGTACTGTGTTTTTCTTCAACGAGCAAGAGCAAATAGCTCATAGCAGAACAGTGCACTAAGTAAAGAGTTTGTTCATACGGACAAGAATAATGGGAGGAATTAGTATGCTTTGTTGTCGGCCAAGATCAGGGAACAAAAGAATAGTCCATGGTCTAATTCATGTTTCAGTAAAGTAGTAAAAACGAAAAAAAAAAAAAAAAAAAACAGAAATGTGGAAGTGGATGGGTGGGGAATAGGGGGAAAAAGATAATAAAGGCTATGTATGGAAGAAGACAGTCATCCTTATTACTCAATGCTTGTTAAAAACCTCTGGATCTCATGATTCCATCCTAAATCCAGTGAGTGGCCAATGCAATTATTTATGGCAAAAATAAGTCTATATTAAGATACCTCCTTATTCACAAGATTCTCCCGGGCCGACCAGCTGTCAGGGATGGCTGCATTCCCACGGGCCATGAGTGACTACTTCTGACAGGAAACTGGGGCCTTCTTACTGATGAAATATATATGTTTAAAACAAGGTTCCTCTGAACTTATGCATATAAGACTGATTTTTATGACACAACCAGAAACAAACTGAAACAAAGAAGTAACAAAATAATAATCGTAATGAGAATGAAAAAAGGCAAATATAATTATCCTCTAAAATATTTTAGCCCACAATTAATTTTTCTAAGTAAAATTTCACAAGCAATCACCACAAATCTGAACATTTGCTCGATCATCTGGTTGGCAAGCACTGTTGGATGAACAACTGAAGGCGGGCAAAAGGCCCTTCCAGCATAGCTTGTCTGGACTCTGAGAGATTTGGGGCACCTCCTGTCGCTCTCCAGACAGCATGTCTTGTGAACATGTGGGAGAAATGTCAGAGAGAAGGAAGAGCTAGAGAGAGAAGACTGAGATCCTGGCTCAGAGAGAGCAGAGTTAATGACTCCCGACAGTGACCTTCAAGATGCAAGAGTCTGTGTGACCCTCCTCATGTCTCCCCCTGAAGCAGGGCCACTCTCCATAACACAAGGGGAGTTCAGCTCCAGTGGTGCATTGATGACTCACCCTTTATCCTGCCTCCCCTACAACTCAGGCTCAGAACAAAAAGCACATGGAGCCTGCATACCGTTGCCTGTCAAAAAGCATTTTCTTTCTCTCTCCCCCAACCTTCTCTGGGTTTAAGAGATTAAGGCACACAAGAATACAGTTTATAAGGGATGCTTTTTATACCACAATGATATTCCCTCCTAGAGAACAAATCTGGTTGCATGAAATATCGAGATATTTTCTGATCAAAGAAGCAGATGGAAATACGAAAGAGTCTCTTTACTGGACTCAACCTCACTAACCATCTACCTGTCCTTGATATGTCCTAAATGGCTCACTGGAATACACTCTGTTTGTGGTTAAGAATTAAAGAACATTTCCTCACTTCATTCATATGAAGTCAGGTTTATGCTAGTATCAAAATTGGTTAGAGACATTACAAGAAAAGTAAACTGTGGACTGATAACTTTTGTGATATTGATGCAAAACCCCTCAACAAAATATTGTCCAACTGAATCTTTGATGATAAAAGTAGAAATCAATAACAAAACACAGTAACCAGAGGGCCCCTAGACATGTAAAAAAAAAAAAATTATAATTCTAAATACCTCAAAACTGAAATAAGAAATCACAATGACTATTAAAAATATTTTAATCTAATTCTGATAATGATGTTGCTTGCATATCACAACTTTGCAGTATGCTGATAAAACAGTACTTAGAGGAAAATTTATAGCCCCAAATGTACATTAGAAATGCATAAAAATTTAAAATCAGTCTAATTTTCATCTTAAAAATTTAGAAAAACTAGACAAATCAAAATAAAATAAAAAGAAGAAAATGATCATAAAAATAGGAGATTGATGAAATAGAAAATAAACATAAATGGAGTAAGTCAACAAAACCAAAATTGATCCTTTGAAAAGATTAATTCAGTTTAGAAGCCATTGGCAACATAGACCAAGGACAAAGACAGACAAGACAAATTACCAGTGTCAAGAACGAACATGGAAATACATCATTAGAGATTCCAAATACATTAGGGATTCCATCTTTCCTATGTATTCAGAATACTTGACTTCAGCTGTTCCAGGGTTAGTTAAGTAGTTTAATTATTTTAGGACACCTTGTCCTGGGTTGCTAAATGGCTGCCACAGCTCCAGGCATTGCATTCTCAAGAAATTCAAAAGCATTTAACAGCACTGAGACTTTCTCCTCACTTGCCCTCTTATTGAAAGGAAAATCCTTTCCAGAATTAAGCCCATAGACTTCTTTTTATAGGTCATCATTCAGAATCAAGGTTATGTGGTCCTTCAACGGACATCAAGTAACATGACGTCAAAGTTTCCTCCACTGTATTTGGAAATCATTCAATCCAAGGAAGAAGGGAGTAATAAGTCCTGGGTAGATGACAATATTCTCCATTAGGTTTAGCATTCTGCTCAGCTGCATGGACAAATATATGCTCTCTTTTGCAGAAACTAGAGTCGGCTGTTGGTTATTTGCAACTGAAATTGTGCAGGCTAAAACAAAATGGATCCTATTTATTCATTAGTATCTGTCCTTGGAAATCAAAATAATGAATGTACTAGCTACAAGCCACTCACAGTCATTAAGTAAGAAAACATTTGTCTTTCATTTCCAACCATTTCTATATCTGTGTTACTATACATATTTATGGATAATAAAGTGACATTTACTTTATAATATTTTATAATGCAAAGGTTCCTTTTATACTCTGGTATGCCTAAACATGTACACAGGTAAATAAAATATAGCTCTATTCAAGAAATAGCTCCAGATGCTTACCACGGGCCGGACACTCCGCTCTGTGATGCATACACTGGTCTCTAAGAGCCCTCAGTCCATAACTTGCACAAAATAATTCCAATTTACTGAAGAAGGTACTATGTTGGAAGTGTAGGGAGCTAAAAGTGAACAGACAGTGATCCAAGAAGAATTGGAAAAATGCTGCTGGAAGAGATACATTGGGTAAAAATATACATCCTGATGGTTGACCATGTGTTTTTCTTGCTATAACTTTACCCAAATAGAAACAGACACTGACTGATGTTATGTGGCTCATTCGTGAATTATACTGCCTGTTTATGATGGAAGCATTTTGGGGAATGTTTACCCTAAACTGGGTGGTGCACAAAATATTGATGTTATGATTGAATCAGAAATGCATTTGGATCCCCTGAATATCATATAGTTGTTTCCTAAACAAATCTGGCTAAAAAAAAACATCAAAGATATTTTTGAGAAAATATAACTTGGGAAAATAAATTCAGTCCAGCTGACATTAAACTCTGCTCCTGTCAAACCAAACAGGATTTTAATGTTTCTTGCCTGTTAAGTATTAGTGAGGAATCTGTCCAAACAGTAAAAAATAAAATCCCACAGTCATTAAATCAAAGTAATTAGAACTCCAGTGATGGGTGAAAGTGGAATCAGATGTTCTCTCTTACTGGGAGCCATCCATCCACTGGGGTATTTGAAAATCCATGACTTCAGATGGAGAGCGAGTTAGATATTATGATAGAGGAATTTTTTTGTGTGTGTTCTGCGGGTCACACTGAGCTATATTTTTGGCTATTTCATGTAGGAAATGAATTGTATGGCAAAATTAGATTTTCAGAAGCCATGTGCTGATCTTTCAATTGCAACCTGTCTAACTGAGCTGCGTACACATCAGTAATCCCCAGAAGCTGTAATATATTCCTTGTAAACTGTTAGTGTGGAATTCTTCTCCAGTTTGGGACTCTGGTGTATTTTACTCCCTCATTCCTATAACAGGGTGGAAATTCTATTAACTATGCTGTGCGTTGTAAATCACCTCCACCAAAGAGTAGGGTCAGGTGCCAGCAGAAGCAGCAGCCACAGATGCCTCATGAATCAAAGGAGTACTAAATCCTGAGCTAATTGGTAGAATGGCTAGTGACTTTCTCTGTTAATTTTAACATCTCGAAATGTGTTTTTTCGCATCTACTTTTGATCCTGGGTTACACTGAATATTGGAGACTATACAGTATAAATAAACTGACAGAACAGTAGGAAAAAACTCCAAAAATAACTCAACAAAATGGGCCACCTCGTTGTGTTAAATATAGAAAGAAAAAAAGAACATAATTTCTCAATGATTAATAATATTTGGGATTAATAGCAACATTAATATACTTTGCATTTCTAAGTCTAATACAAATAAAGAGAATATTAATTCCAATCACGTATTGACTCATCACTACCTGGCAGGCAAACTCTTTATGCTTGTGGTGCAGTGCATCCTCCACGCCTCACAATGACGCCTAAGCATTATTCCTCCCGCTTTACAGATGAGGAAATCACGGTCTTCCTAATTCCCATAGGCAACTCACCAAACATCACACGTCTGCTAAAGGCGATCTGGGATTTGGAGCCTACGCTTATAGAACCACAAAGCCAATTATTTCAGCCAGTCGATTCCTCCACCCATCAACTTAGAAACATGACCTGTCAGAAAAGTTTGTCTCCTAATACAGTAGTAGGATGATGTTATCAATAGCAATTTTCATCCTTTAAGTTCAAACTATTATATCATCATTTTCAAAAATTCCCATTTCCATCAGTAATTTATCTCCAAGGCATTATTAATAACAATGACAGTTTATAGCTTATTGGGGTTCTGGGGGACAGTGCCTTCTGTGGGTAGGGACAGTGAAGACCCCACAGGGAGCTGATGCTGTATTTTCAGCATGCCCACCTGATGCCTTCTCGACGGTCACTCACACTGCCTCCCCGTGACACAGGTAAGCCGGCCGGTGTAGGTAATGCAATGGTTTCTCTCTTCTTCTCATTACATTGTCCCAAGTCCATAATCAGGGTGGTGGTGGTGGTGGAGATTCATGAAAGAGTTGGGCAGGGCATTCATGACACCGGGGAATGGAGCCACCAACTCACATTGTTCTGACTTAAAATTTCCACAGTAATGTTTACCCTGTGGGTAGTTAGGATATTGGCCTTGAAGAGCCCCCTGACTCACCCAAAAGCGTCTCCTAGAAGGGAGATCTTGTTAGCGTGTCCCTCCCAAGGCCCCCAGGAAGGAGCCAGAGGGACAGGAGGGTATCATACAGAAAGACTACCCTGTGCCAGCATGTTTTGTTCTCACAGTAGCCCGGTGACATATACTAATAGTTAGAAAAGTGAGTCTTGGTCTGTCCCTGCTCCTTGCTCAAAATCACAGACCCGTGAAGGTGTCAAAATCTGAAGTCCAAGTAAGGCACCTGGCATCCCTGACAGTAGACAGAGCTCCTGTAGGAAGAAAAGACTTTGTCTAGCACAGTCTGTGGGGAGGGTAGAGATGTGGGTACCTTTCCTCCCCTCACCTCGGAACATTGCCACAGCTACACAGGGTTTTCTCACCTCCACCGGCTACCTAAGGCCGAAGCGACCTTGGAGAGAACGTGCTGGCAGGTGATGAAAGGAGCCTCAGACACCAGGATGCGATACAGACAAAAAATGGTTAGAAGCCGAAGAGTCTGAGAGCACCTGGCGCCAAGGTAAGGAGTCCCACGACCTTGGGTGGCCCGTGGTGGTGGCAGTAATGACCGTCTCCGTTTAAGAGGGTGACTGTGCCCCCTCATGCATTCAAGAGGATAGAAATACGTGTAGCACACTCTGCAATTATCTTTATAAAAATTGAAAGTTTTAAATGCTAAAACTTTTGTTGCCGGAGACCTCTTCTGCAGGCAATCTCCTCGCCAACTGATAGCAGACAAACAGGTGGACGGGGTGTTAATAAGCCAAAGTCATGGTGGAAGATGGACATTGGCAGTTGTCTGCCTTGCGTGCCCTTTTTACTGAATTGTCTCCAGTCGCACTTTTCTCCCAGAGCATCAACTGGTAATGTTATCTGGAAAATGCCTTGAATTTTGAGTAACACAGTCAACTACATCAGGGGTTCATCTGGGACCCTCACCGTTTGTGAGTCCCGTGTTCCATTGAATTGCACCCATTAAAAATGAAACAATCTCAAAATACACACAAGAAGGAGAACAATGAACATGAACTTCCCACCCCAGGGTGCAAATACTAAGGTGCAGGTTTTAAGCTATGTCTTACCATTTTTTTTCATATTAAAGCAACATCATTGTTTTGATTGTAGCCACAGTCTCTTATATTGATATAATCGTTATTACTTAAATCTCATGAGTTGTTGGTCTCTTTAGCCACTTCGTTTTCATTGTTCATACTGGTGACTTATTTGCCACACGGAGTTCTTGACCTCAGGATTTATTTTGGAAGCCCAGTCGCACAATAGGTCACTGGCTTTTGAATTGTTTAGTAAAAATTGAAGCACGTAGCATTGGCTAGGACTCTGTAGTTGGAAGCATGCACGTTGTGAGGACACAGGCTGGCCATGGACGGAACACGGGATTAAGTACACAAGCAGAGCTGCTCCTACCCAATACTCAGATTCTCGGCAGGGGTTTCTTTCTGACAGGGTGGTAGGGTGTCTCCTCACAGAGGCTGTGGGAAAGGCGGTCTGTTACGAGTCCAAGCTGAAGTTCTGGAGGGCAGCTGAAGCTGAGACCGAGCAGCTGTCCTAAAAGCAGAATGGGGATTTAAAAAAGAAAATTGAAATCTGGAATTAGATATGGATGGAAATCGAACTATCCATTGCCTGTAGCCAACAAACACTGTTCCTTCTGGCTTGGAAGTCTATGTTCTGGTAAATGGCAAAGCCATCCAGTCGCGTCCAGATATTAAGTCATTGTTATGAATTAACAAAGTAAATGTGGGAATGAGAATTGAGTTTCAGCTCAGATGGGATCCTTCTGGGGGCTTTCTAGGAAAGCATGATGACATATTGTGAATGTTATAAGTTGTGTGAGCTTTCCAGAATTATTTCCACTTTCAGAACACCTCGTTTTCCTCACCTGTAAAAAAGGGGAATTATAAACATGGCAGGACGATGTAGATGGAAAAGGTAAGCAGGTAAGGAAGTGGTACAGTAGTAGTTGACAGAAGATGCTAATCCCAGGCCCCTTCTCCTTAGAACGGAGCAGTTGCTCAGGTCTTAAGTCTGGTGTAAGGTACGTGCTTCCTTCAGAATTTCCAACCCGAATCTCAGGCACTCACATGGTGGAAGAAGTGGAGAAGGAATTCCTTGGCAAACTCTTCATCTTGGAGTTGGATTCTTTGGATTCTCAGATGTCTGTCTTGCCATAAATGCCTGTTCTTAGTGGCAGCAGGAGACTTGTTTTCTTGCCCAAGTCCTAAAATGCACCAAAAGTGAACCAAAATAAACTCAGAAAAGGGGAAGGGAGGGAAACCGAAATGGAAAGAAGTCAGACAGGGAAACAAACCCTGAGAGACTCTTAACTTTAGGAAACAAACTGAGGGTAGCTGGAGGGTTGGGGGTGTGGGGAATGGGGTCACTGGGTGACGGGCATGAAGGAGGACACGTGATGGGATGAGCACTGGGTGTTCTATGCAACTGGTGAATCACTGAGCTCTATGTCTGGAGCTGATGATGTCCTGTATGTTGGCTAACTGAATTTAAGAAAAAAAATAAAAAATACATAAGCTCAGAAAGACAAAAGGAGCAGATTCCCAGCGTCCCTGGCTGTGCGGCCTCCTGAGTGCTCTGGCTCTGCTGCTCCTGCTGCTTGTGTTTTGCTCCATGGGAGAGTTGTGTTTTTTAGGTCTCCTAAACAAAAACCACTATATCCCCTCAAATAAATCATAAAGCCACACACTTTGTGGCCTGAGGGTCATGGATTTGAAGTCACGAGGCAGAAATGCCACGTGCAACAGGAGACTTTTCAGGTCGGATCCTATTTGAATTGCCTAGATGATGGTCTGTGCCCTTTTCCTCAACACATTGCTCAACTTTTGGCACCTGTTTTCCATTCAGGAAACAGAGAGGTTGCTTTCTCAAAGGCTGTCCCCAGGCTGCTACCAGCATCTTACCTGACACGCACGTCTTTGTATGGTGAATGCGACAAATTCTCTTCTGCTTTCTGTTGTATATATATTTTTTTGTATGTATCTTATAAATGTAACCAATTAAGTGTCGAAAAAATGAAGCATAATTAAGTCTTCTATTAAGTTCCACGAGTACTTTATTTTACCTAATTTAGCATCCTCATTAGTTAATGATATATCATCTCTACTGTTTGCCTGGAATGTTCAAAGGACAGTAATAATGCATATGCGCAGAGGTGGGGATTAAGGTGCCTGGATTCTAATCTTCTTCTGTTTCTTGTAACTATGGGAGCAGGGGACATGATTTAAGATGAGTATCCAGCTTTCTTCATCTCAAGATGGGCATCCGGAGTTACTTCTTCATCTGCTTATTGACGGCTTGTTTGAGTACACACACAGCACCCCCCTCCCCTTGTGGAGACGTTCTTCTCGGCCTGGATCCCTGCCTGGCGTCCTATAGAAAGATGACAGGCAATAAAAGAGAATCAGAACAAGGGCACATTCTGGAGTTATGTGAAAAGGTGTGTGCTATTAAACGTAAGAGAGAGCAGACAGGAGAATGGGAAGGCAGTTGCGCTTGCCTTGGTGAATAGGATGCTGAAGGTGAGCTTCCTGGAAGAGCTAATGTCTGGGTAAAGACTCTGAGGGGTAAGAAAATCCCACCTGCGGGCCTGAGGAAGAACAGTCCAGGCAGGGGAACAATGAGCCTTTTCATTTCATTTGATAAAAAGCAAGATTAGGGATCCCTGGGTGGCTCAGGGGTTCAGCGCCTGCCTTCAGCCCAGGGCGTGATCCTGGAGACCCGGGATCGAGTCCCACTTCGGGCTCCCTGCATAGAGTCTGCTTCTCCCTCTGCCTTTGTCTCTGCCTCTCTCTCTCTCTCTCTCTCTCTCTCTGTGTCTCTCATGAATAAATAAATAAAATTTTTAAAAAAAGCAAGATTAGCATGGAAGGTAGGTAGCAAGGCCATGCATGAGATGGTGCAAGATGGCCCCAGGGCCTTGTGCTCTTCCTCTGGGTCCTGAGGGCCTTGTGAGAAGGGAGCCTCCTCGGCCTTTGAGAAGTCTGTGCTGGGATGCGTGCGGTTTTGGCTTTGGCCAGCAGTCTCCAGTTTTTGGTTGCTTCTATTTTCATTCCACCAGATAAGAAAATCTGGACTTTTGGCAGCCACCGAGACACAAGTAACACTTCATACAGACTGTGCCCCTTCCCCTCCCAGACGACGCAGAACGTGGCCCATGAACCACAGCAGCCCCACCGCCTTCCAGATGCTCTAGGTGTTCAATAAGTGTTAATTGGATAAATGAATAGATTATCATGTTAAAACATCGTCCATAATTTCCCAAGGTGATAACTGGACTTTGTCAAGTTTCACAAAGAGAATCGACTCTGTGAGTGTACCCGTGCATAATGCTATTTAATTCTTGTAAACAGCTTATATCCCACTGCCCACCCCCCCCACCTTTTTGCAGATAAAGACTAGAGATAACTTGAGCTCATAAGTGGTTGAACTGGGTTTCCATGCAGGCCCTCTGCCCTGCCCACACCTCTCTGACTTCATCCATAGGCCTCTTCTGTTTCTCTTGACTCCAACTTCCAACTAAAAGTGTGTTTTGAAGGATGTGTATTTGCCATTAACATCCTCAGCTCAGTTCAGCGCCAGAGTGGCTGACACTTTTCCGACACGGGGACCCGCTGAGCAGCCCACCGCTCCCTGTTTCCCTGTACACAGGGCTCACTGCAGGTATTTCACATCACAGATACCCGATTAATTTGTGGATTAATTTCATTCCAGGTCTGAGTCTTTCTGCAGAAATGTGGAAGGTTTTCCTCAATAGAGATGTAACTTTCTTTCTTTGTACTCTGATCCCTTTCTCCAGATCTCTAAGCATCTTAACAAGAGCCAGTAGGTACACGCCTGAAGGATTTCTACTTTTATTACGTGAAGAGGTGTTCAGTTAATTATCAGACCATAAACAAAGGACAGAAACGGATGGAAAACAGATATTCAATATCGCTTTAATTAGGCTGTGCTACTTGAGGATTCTCTTCAAAATAATAGTCTTAACCTTATTATAAACATATTTAACAAAAGTGAATATTGGCGATGCTTACTGTCAGACCTGCCAATTAATTGAAACAACAGACGTATTTAGAAAAGCAGACCCCTTGGCGCCGGGACCAGGCTGGTGGGGCTGGCTCAGGAGGCCCGAGGAAACGTGGAGGGGGCACAGAGCTCCTGGCCAGCGGGCTGGGGCTGCGGACGAGCCACAACTGAAGGGCTGGGCACAGAAGCTGTCCTAGGACAATCGCAAGATATTTTAGAGTAAAATTCTACCTCACAAAATAACCTACCACCCTCTTAAGAACATCATCATAACTGGAAGGAATGAAGACAAATGAATCATTGATATTTAGAAAAATGTAGGCCATGATCATTTCAGGAGCAGGAGAAGAGAGGCAGGAGGCTGACTGCATTCCCAGGAGCAGTGCACTGATCTGCTTGTTTTTGAGCATTTCTAAATGCATAAATGCTAGGATTGGCTCATTTTTTCTCTATAGCTTGCTACATAATAATAACACACACACACACACACACACACACACACACAGAGCACACATTAGCATGAAGTAACCAAAACACAGCAAAGCAATGAAAAGTGATAAAAAGAGTGCTTCGTGGACAAGGTATGTCCTCAAAGAGCATTCTCATAGTTCAAAAGGAACCATTGGGAAGCTCCTTGATTTTAGGACAGATGACCCACCCCATGGTGAATACCACTGAACAGGGCACCACCAAGCTCCAGGGCACCACCAGAAGCTCAAAGAGGGTGGTGCTAACACTTCAAGGACTCCATCCCGGACGGTGAGTCCACCATCATGGTGGCATCGGAGAACAGAATGAGAAATTGGGGCTTACCCAAAAGGCCTCACACGTTAAGTTGGATAGCTTACCAGAAGTGCTTTGCTGATTGGTGCTCCTGTTTATCTGCTCAGTTGGCTGAGTCGGTCCTTATGTCTCTGAGCCTGGAATGGTAGGTTGCTGACCAATGCAAACAGAAGAACTAATGGAAAAACATGGAAGCATCCTAGCACAGTGGTACAAGGTGGAAGGTGACATATCCAACCAACAGGAGTGGAGTCCTCAGTCCCAGAGAGGGGCTTCCATTGGCCCTTCATGAGTAGATGCCTAGTTTTACAGGACACCAAGAGAGGAAGAAATGCAGTCTCCAGAATGATTCTGAGTTCTCAAGTGTTCTCTGCATTACTGCATCGACTTATTTCTTTGGGTAGATGTTCGCATTCAGAGTAGAAGCTGTGGAGCACAATGACCAATGACAAAGATTCTCTCCTGGACCTAAATCTAGTCAGGCTGAGGACCTCTTTTCTTGGCCAATGTACTAATACACTCCCCTGGACCATCTAGGACATTTGGGCATCAAAATAAAAAGAGTTGCTAATGGATTCTAACCTACTGGGGAAAAAAACAACAGGAAAACCCAAATCCCAACCCATATAAATGAATGAATGAATGAATCAATCAATCAATCAATGAAGAACTTACACTTTTGTTAAGGAATGGAGTAGTTAAAGCCCCACCCCCACAATATGCCCGTTAATGACAAAACATAGAAGAGGGAGTTGCAAGTGGAGAAGCCCAGGAGATACCACCTCCATCACATGATGTTCACAAGTAAGAGGGCAAAGCAAAGCCACATGATGCCATTCAGGACGCGCTGAACACAGAGACACTTCTGTGGTTTTCTTGCCAAAGAAATGTAATTGTGAACAAACATCAGATAATTCAAAATGGCGGGCCATTTTACAAAATGACAAACACGTAGTCTTTAAAAGTGCCAAGTTTATGAAAGTCCTGGAAAAGACTAAGGAGCTGTTTTAGCTTGTAGGAAATGAGAGAGAAACTGTAGACGGCAACGTGCAACTCTGACATAGATAGATCCTTTTCTATAAAGGACATTTGTGACAGCTGGAGAACCTTCACTCGCTTTGCAGATTTCCTGATTTTGTCATCGTGTCATGGTTATGTAGGAAGATATGCTTGTTTGTATGAAAAGTACACTAATGTATCCATGTCCACAATTTACCCTCAAATAATTTTTTAAGTTTTTTTTAACTTGTAATTTTTCTGTACATTTGAAAGCAATTCAAAATTGGCGGAATAGTGCATAGAAATAAAAAGATGTCTATGCTTTGGTTTGACTCTGTCCAGTGGAAACTTTATCGCTCTTTCAATTACCTGTTTCAGAGATATAATAGGTATTTACTAAAAATTCACTGAATTGATTAGGAAATGATCAATAAGGAATAAAGGAATGACTAACATATATTTTATCACATACTTTTAATAAATAAACTTTAAGTTTATAAAACTGCTTTCAAATATTTCTGACTCGCATTCTTTTAAAATCTTGTCAGCATTGGAAACTATTTCTGTCGGATTAAAATTAAATTTCCCCACTGTGTTTATGAAATTTTCTGGCATGCTCCTATATAAACAGTACAATTTAGTGTAAATTCAGCTTGAGGCAACAAAAAAATCCAAGTCAATTCGTTAACCACATTGACTTTTATTCTCTCTCATAACAAGAAATCCAGAGGCAAGAGGGTTCCAGAGCTGGTTAAATCAACGGTGCTTCAGCATAATCAGAGATCCAGAATATTTCCTTTTTGCTACAGACCCCTCGTTGCATGCTGGTCTTTGTCCACGGCTTTGTTCTCTGACGGCTGCCACAGCTCCAAGCATCTCCTTACCAACCGTTATAGATGCATGTTCACCAAAGGAAGATTCCCTTCACAGGACCCTTCATGAGAGTGAAGAAACCTTTTCTCAGAAGCGATCCCAGGATTGTCTCCTCATGCATCAGAATTACTGTAAAGTTTTTGCTTCAACCAAGCATTGGCAAGGAGAAACCACCTTATTATCTTAAAACAATCAAAATTGGCACTTTAAGACTGGTGATGGTGGAGGAGGGGGGCAAGTCTCCCTTTTCCTGATTACAGAACCATACCAGAGGTGGGTGTTGTTTTTTTTTTTTCCTTTTTTAAATTGCTCTTTTAGCAAAAAATAAGGGAATAGCAGCAAAGTATTTGAATAGGTCATCAAAATCTGTGCAACAACGAGTAAAGCAGCAATGGAAAACAAGAGGAAAAGTGACATACCAGGAAAGCAAATAAACCCAAGGTCTAGTAAGATTATGATGCAACAAAAATCAACACAAAACAGTTTCTGTATGTTTGTACAAATATATTATTTGTGTAGCACTAACTTAGGTATAAACTGTTTCAGTTGTAATATAGATATTAAGCCAAATGTGTTCTCTGGCATCATATAAGAAATCAAACCGATATCACAAATCCATTAAGTTGGTCATGGGACTAAGACTGTTTTGGTCTAAGAGACAACATGGTATAGAAACACATCACTTGAGGTCAAAGTCATTATTTTTTTCCTTTGATCTCATCATGCACCAAATATTCAGGTTCCCTAAGTATATACAACTAAAGGAGCATCAAAGTTACTTTCAATATGATAGAATTGGAGAAAACAAATTGGATCCAACTGACTCTGTAGCCCTGTCAAACAGAACAGAATTTTAATGTTGCTTTTCTGCTATGGATTAGTGAGGAATCTGTCTGATTGGTAAAAAATAAAATCCCACAGCTATTATATCAAAGTAATTAGAACCCCAGTGATGGGTGAAAGTGGAATCAGATGTCTTTTCTGAAAGTCATTATGTGGCTAAAGTATGTTTTTATAAATCTGGTGCATGGGTTTGTAAATGTATTAAAAGAAGTGTTTATTCTTATAATGAAGTCTGTCAAGTTAGATTTGCTGGAGTTTGATGTAAGATAATCATATTACTTTCAAAGGAATTTGATGCTGAACGTCAAGAGAAGGAGGCCACCGGACATCACTAACGATGATGTAAGAGCCCGTCTCCTAGGATGACCCCCCCAGACTTGGCATCGCTCCCCATGGGCACAAACAACACCTGAGTCAGCCTTGACTCTGTGCACGACGTAGCCTGACCAGGAATGTTGCCGTGCAATTACATATTTCACTTATGCACACATCACTGGAATTTTCTGGACTTATCATTAAATACTTGGAAGAAAGGTCTTTTTTATCTCCCTCCAAATTTTCAGAAAAATTTTGCATGGAGAGAATGAAGAGTGGTGAGTGATATGATAAATTCCGTGTCCAGTCAACTTTTCTCCAATGACTCCTGTTTGCATGTTCCTAGACTGAGAATCGGCAGCTTCAGGACACCATACGAACTGCATTAATATTTTACTACAATCAATTCTCCTGGAGCATTGTGTGTAGTAGAGTCTTTTAAAAATATCCCGCCACCCTGTAAAGGGAGCAGTAGAGGTCATCAAAAGATCCCAAAACAGACTCCTTCAAGTACATACAGAACAACCTCCAGCTTCCCTTGAAGGGCCCCATCTGCTTTCTCAGTGATTTCCAGAGATTCCTGGCTTGAACACAGGAAGGCTACCCAACCGCCGGCTGCATTATTTTATTATTTTTGCCTTCATGACTGTTCGGATGAGCTCACCCGTTCAAAGCCACGCAGGTCTATTGGGGCAAAATAAACCCATCACACGTTAGCACCGAGAACCTCTGTTGAGAATCCACAGTCATCATTTCCAAAAACACAAAACCAAGTTTACAAATTCCCCCATCCATCCTTGTGGGGATCCAGGGAAACTTCATATGAGCAGCATTAGGCAACTTTTAGACAAACAACCAGCGCTGCTAATGAACCCTGCAGGGGATCTTTGAAGGCCCTTCAAGTTTGGTGCCTCCTTTGAAATCTTGCTTTAGCCTGAGGCAAATGGGGAAGGGGTGTCCTGGGAGTGGGAGGTAAATGTACCTTAATGATTTAAACGTTTTACAGCAGAATGGCCTTAAGTGATTATGCTCTCCCATAGAGGTGAACTATATAAATATATATTCATGTGTGCATGAGCCATGATAGACATGCACGCACATGTACATACAGAATGGTGGTATAATCTTTCATAAACTTGGAAAATTTTTAAATATTTTACATGATACCTGAGTGAGCAAACTTTTGGTCCTCCAAATGAGCTTTCTGAGTCTTTCTTGTACCACATGCTAGATTCTAAAATAGTATGTCCCCTGAAACTATGAGAAGCAGCTAAAATGTTATCATTTGTATAAAGAAATAACATTTTCGACAAATGTTAGAATATGAAATTGTACATGATGTTCCATAACAAAGAGTTTTCAAATTAATCTCTGCAGAAAAAAAATGTAATTTGCAAAAGAATAAAAATATGTACATGAATCATTGATATTTTGTTACATAATCTGTTAACAAAACTTCTGTCTGTTTAAAAAAGAAATACTGTTTGGTAGTTAGTGGCTGGTGGCACATAAATTTCTATGACTTTTGCATCATCCTTTGGATATATTACCCATATCATCCACACTCCTGAACAGTGACCAGCTAATTCTTTGTAAGACAGACTTTTCCAATTATGTCCAGGACTTTATCCTCTGGAGTTTCCCTAATTTTAACTTAATTGTTTGGCTGTGTCCATACAAAGCAGTGGTGACGAATACGGGGGATCTGGGGGACAGAAAACAGACATAGAGGCTGAGCACCTCCTCGGTGCACATGATAGACATGCACACACATGTACATATAGACGCTGTGAAAACAAAACTAACTAAATCCTACACAATCTCTTTAAATTTTATTGATTTTATTATTTATTTAATTTTATAAATTATTTATTTTACACTATTTTATTACTGATTACTCCCATCTAATTTAACGTATTTGAAGTCCTTTATTTATTTATTTATTTTTTAATGATAGGCACGCAGTGAGAGAGAGAGAGAGAGGCAGAGACACAGGCAGAGGGAGAAGCAGGCTCCATGCACCGGGAGCCCGACGTGGGATTCGATCCCGGGTCTCCAGGATCGCGCCCTGGGCCAAAAGCAGGCGCCAAACCGCTGCGCCACCCAGGGATCCCTGAAGTCCTTTAAAGAAAGTGTTTAGCCACCACACCATCACCTCCATGCCATTTTGGTTCCTGGTCCCTAAGCACCCCGTCTACATCTCAACCAGTAGACCTGCACCTGGCTGTGTCAACACATGTAACGGCCCTCGGAAGTAGCCACCGTCCTCCCGGTTGAACAGAAGCTGCCACTGGAGTCTCGGAGAAGTAGGGCCATTGTCTGAAGAAACCCCAAGTGTCTATCTCGTTCTTACTGGTTCTTTAAGTTTCAATCCCCAAAACTGTATCCTTTCCGTTCTGCTACATTGCCTACTGCTTCCAACCTTCTTCTTTAACACATAAACTTGCTTATTTTGACAGTTCAGTGGCCTACCTTGGAAAGAAACAGCTCCTCTGCTGAGAATGTTGCTGTTATGCCTCCCAGCTGTGAAACTCTGCATCCTGAAGCGTCTGATTTACCAGCACGCGGTGGTGAGATGCATACACGTCTGTGTACGTCTAAACGGGAAGAGGGAGAAGGCAAGGGACAAAGGTTCTGACTGGCACAGTCTCCATTTGTCTTCATTGAAAAATGGCCACACCTGTTACATTCCCTGAATGTTGAGGGATGAAAAGAAATAAATCAAGGAATGGATTTTTGTGATCGTTGGTGATACTTCCCTTGGCATCACTAGGAGTCTCTATTCCCCTGGAAAGCCAGGACAGTGAAAATGCCACCACGGAAAGAAGGGCGGAGGGATTCCTAATTCAGGGACACCTTCCCTAGCTACAAGCACCAGACTATAGGCTTCCTGAGTGGCCAGTTCTGAGAAGAGGTTACAGTCATGCTCTGTGTAGACAAGTTCCTCACACTCTACTGGGTGATTTCTTTTTTTTTCAATTTGTTTCTTTTTTTTTTATTTTTTTTAGACATGCAATGTGTGTGCATGTCTAAACCTGATCATGTAAAATTCTGAATCCCCTACAGACCAGGGTACAAAGTCTTCAGCTTGATGCGTCAGGTTGCTTGTGACGCCACCCATACCTTCCCTTGTGGTCTCAGCTCCTGGTGCCCCTTCCAGCTTCGCTGAACTTGGTGCTGCTCCTGACATGCTGAGTGCTCTTTCAAAATGGAACCCACGAGCCCATGTCCCCCCATCTCCC
This sequence comes from Canis aureus, assembly GCF_053574225.1. Classification (NCBI taxonomy): domain Eukaryota; kingdom Metazoa; phylum Chordata; class Mammalia; order Carnivora; family Canidae; genus Canis; species Canis aureus. Next base: position 62,402,441 of record NC_135622.1, read on the forward strand.
ATCTGTACCCCCGCCTCACCCGGATCATCCAGTTGGCAACACCAGCTCATCCTTCCAGGAGCTGTCTTCCCTGTGAACTGAGCCTGCTTCCTGCTCTAAACTGTGTGTTCCATGGGAGTATTGAGTACTCAGTACCTGTGCTTAGTAGTCATTCTGACAATTTTTGGAAAGGAAGTATTGGAGCATTTAAATTTAAATTTGGGGTGAAAACTTTTCTGCTATATAATGTACACTTTTAGTTTCCTTACAAGGAATATAATCATCATTCCCAATGTCAACACTGCCCCTGACATGGAGAGAGAGTAATAAAATGAACTTCCAATTTCATCCTTTTAAGTACAAGTTCCTCAAGACATGGGAAAATTTCCCAAAGACTTATTTTCCCTTGGTTTTCTTTCTACCTTCTCAATCCTAGCATTCTCGTTCACTCACTGTACTTCGGGGTCACCCCAGATCATCTCCCACAAGCAATGGAGACTTTGCCCAAAATTCCCCAAAGAAGTAAACTCCCCACATTTCCTCCCCCAGGAGCAAGGGCTGTTCGCTCCAGAGCTTCCCTCCGAAAACATCAGCCTTGGTGTCTGCTTGTTCCTTGTCCAGAGGTGTCCCCCGTTCTGGGATTTCAGGCCATTTCCCCCTCTACGAAAAAAAGAAATTGAATCCCCTTGAGGTTTTATTGCCACACTTACACGTGGCAATTGCTCAGATTATTCAGAACTACAGAGGATCTTTTAAGTTTGTTTGGAGAAGACAGCGTGATTGTAAGGAAAATGTTTTCTCTTCTGATGCATAGTTCATTTCTTCTAACTTATTCTTGCTTTTGACTTTACCTGTTTTTTTTTTTTTTTTCTTCTTACTACACACTCACCTACACACCTTTAATCAGTACCTACTGCCTCTGGCAACAGATCTCCTGCGCTTATCATTGTTTTGGGTTCTAGTCTGCTTAGGTGGCAAACAGCTCAAAATATCTGCAAAATAAAATAAAAGACACATAAAGAGAGCCTGAGGAGTTCTAAGTATTCTGCATGTGTTTTAATCCACCTATGTGCTGCACCAACACACACACACACACACACACACACACACTCTCTCTCTCTCCTTCGTGTTCTTGTTATAAATGACCAGCCATGTTCTTGAAAGATGCGCGATTTTATTAATTCTATCTAGAATGACAGCTCCGCAAGCATGGTAGCTTATCAAATAAAAAAAAATGCAGAGTGGAACTATAAAGACGTGACTTAACCTCACATAATTTTTAGACTTAAAAGTAGTATCATATCTGCAAATGTCAGGATGATTATCATGGTCGGAGAAGGAGTTCAGGCCATGTCTCGTCCTTCCGTGCTAGTTCTCTCTGTTCTCAGACACATTGCCTCATCTCCTCCGGTGTCTAGGAAAACACTTGGCACCCCCTCCTAATTTAAAAATCAACTCTTTTGTACTTTTATTAGGAAAAGGACAAAGTAGGAAATAATTAGAGTCACCTCAGACTAGCACTCATTCAGGGAGATCAGCCATTCAAAGGGTTTGTTGGACAAGAAAAAAAAAATCTTTGAAGGAACGTTTCTCAAACTTTCCAGCACATACATTCACTTGGGGGGCTTGTTACAACACATGCCCCTCCTTCCCAGGGTCTAGGCACTCTGACCCCCTGAAGCATGGAGTGGGGACCAGTAGCCCGCGTGTTCACCTTCAACCCAAGAGATTCTGAAGGAGGTGGTTGGTAGGGTGCGCTGGCACATGCTGCCTCAGTGGGAGCGTTTGGAGGCTGCGGGGCCCCGAGTGCCCACGTGCAAGATGGGGGGGGAGGCCAGTGGGGAGCTACTGATGCTTAGCAACCGACTCTGTACAAACAACACCGACAGCAACATGTGGTGCAGAGCTTAGGTCAAGACCACCGCCACCACCAACTCAGCAGGCCGGAGAGGACACCCTGACTGCGTAGCCAGGACACACACCCACCTGGGTCCCGCGAGCCCCGGCTGCACCGTGCACCGCTGGCGGGAAAACAGGCAACCTCTACCCTGCAGACAGTGGACGGGAGGGATGAATGTCCAGAAACTTCTGACAAAAGAGTCGCTTGTTAATTCCCCGAGAGCCAAGCAGAGAAGGAGTCACATATGCAAGTGGTGTGTTTGAAAGCCCTTTCGGTACCGTAGGCAACACACGACTTTGTTTCCATGTCCTGCTGACCCGTTAGGCTTTCTTCTTCTCAGCGAGGGGCAAATCTCAGGGAGATTTGTCCCCTGACCGGAGGGGCAAAATCTGTCTCGGGTGTTGCTCTTCCTCTTAGGAGCACACAGTTCTTGGCTACTTGTCTCAAGCGTGATCTCAATTCAGTGTTAGAGAAATTGTCTGAAACATGGAAATATGTTAACAGAGATCACCAGGTGTTCTTCCAAGGTGGCGCTTGATATATATATATACACCCGCCTGCATCCTATACGTGCGACACGTAGGTACAGTCACACGTTCATACGTACCTATATGGATAATATATACTATACGCGTAAAGCCCCATCTGTTTGTCGTCTTGGTCCAGCAGTGTCAGAACCAAGCACAGCCTGGATGCACCTGCGGACGCTGCCTCCGTCTAACTCCTAAATTCATAAAGCACAAAGTAGGAATTTAATAAGCTCTATTTTTGGTGGCCTCGTATTATTGACCTGGTGACTACATTCTAGCACTCTTCAGACGTGAATAGATCACCTTCATTGCCACCTGCATCCACCTGTTTTCTTTCCCTCCTGAGCAAATTCTCCTTTCTGACTTCATAATTAATTTTCTTTGTACTTTTAGGCTTCAGCAGATCTCCCATACTTACATTTTTTTTCTGTTTATTCACTACAGTTTCCTGCATGTGCTAGAATGGAACACACCAAGCCAAACAAGACGTGGCCTTCACCTTCACGGAGTTCATATACTTCACAGACAAGAGGATGCATGACGTGTTAGTGGCTGGAGACTGAGCAGAAGCCTCCAGAACCATGGGGACTAGATTCCTGTCGGTTAGGGCCCCTGGCGATGGCATTTTGTTACAGGAACCTGAATAAGCTAAGACAGTGACCAGTCACATACACACGGACTGTCAGATTTTTTGTATATATAATTATTCTATCACAATCAAGCTAAAATACACCAAGATTCTTCTACTGAAAGTATCTCAACTCATAAAGAAGTTGGGCTCTTACATTCTAAGAAGTAGGTAAATGCCACTCAGAAATTCGGAGCACCTGGAACATGCAGGTTATCAAGTGTATTCGGGAACTTTTTGAGCTTTGAAATTCCATAAAGAATTCAAAATTTCTCAAAAAAATAAGTTACTTTGCTTTCTCCTTTCCTAAATATAAATTCCATCTGCTCCTGGTCTGACATGGTCATTTGATGTATAATAGATTTCAATCTCTCCCCTTGTTAGCACAGCAAAGATCCATGCCTTGCCACCAGTCTTTTGTACCTTAACTGAAGACTTTTGCTAATACCCTCATTTGACACTAAGTCTTGCTCACGATCTACCACATAGGTTTTTGCTGCTAAATGTCATGGAAATCACAGAATAAATTGATAAAATATCAAAATCAAGAAAACTGCATTATCAAGAGAGGAAGATGCTACTTCCCAGTAACAAACAGCACCATCAACTCCGCAGCCCAGCGTGAGAACACTTATTTTTTATGGCGGGCATCTCTGGGGGTTCAGACCACCACCATCCCCAGGTAGCCATCCCCCAGCCAGTGTGTCAGACAAGAGATCCAGTGTGCTGTGCTCCTCCCTCCATGCACCTGATGGATGCCTCCCCAGGGCGGATGGAGACCAGGAGCCCTGGAAATGTTCTAGCACATGAGGCCCTGACGTGGGGATGGGATTTGCTCCTCCAGCACAGACCCCCTCACTAGAACTGTGAGGTCTTCTGTGGTCTCTCCCAGCTGTAGGGGGCCAGGGGAGCATAGTCCTCCCAGGGGACCAGAGAGACAAGGGAGCCACACAGAGGTGAGCCCCTGACAAGCAGGAGAAGGTTTGTCACCCGTTTCTCTGAGAAACATCCCTTCTCAGGAGGGTGCTTTCCAGCTCTTTCTGAAACATGGATCAGATAGCTTAATCTCCCCAATCTTGTGCTGTTACCCAAATACCCAAAGCTGCGTCTTTGTTTTTGCTCCCTGTGTTCTGGAAGGTTCTCAAGCTTTACTCCAGACTGTGCTTCAAACTCTGATATTAACTCTTCAAAGTCTAAGAACTTTCTTTTTTCTCTGATCTGTCCATTTCCATAATACCCTTTTTTACATGTTTTGATAGATGTAATACCTTCCAGAATCTATGAACCTACACATTTAGTAAGTTGCTCTACAAGTGCTCAGAAGCAGGTTCTTACACATGGGAATCCGCACAGGAAATCAAAGGACTATCATCTAATGGAGTGTGTCTGTACAGCTGCTGCCTTGCGACTGGGTCTTTGTCAAAGAATCACCACCAAGCGATGAAGACCCCACTCCCTAAAGCACACATGCACTCCTCCAGTGTGCCCAGGACCCGAGCCCAGGACCCTGGAGCCCCCCCCCATGGTCTGAGCCCATGGACTCCTGGTCCTTAACCCCTTCCTTCTGCATCTGCACTCCTGCCGCTTGTCGCTTTTGCTCACCTCCCCAAAACACAAAGACTAGTTTGAAAAGGAGAAAAACCACTTTTGAATAAAGGGAATACACTGAAATCGTTAGGTCAAGACTTTGCTTTCTGAACCAAGGAGAGAAAAAGCCATCAGGTCCTGCCACAAACCTTGAGCTCAGAAATCAGAGATTAACCAGTGTTCACCATTAACATTTCTTTCATCTCTACTCTTGATCAGCATCTCAGGTTTGGAGAAGTGCTGTTGAAGAGAAGAGAACGTGGGGGCAAGCAGGCACTGAGTCTTTTTTTTTTCTTTTTTTTTTTAGAGAGAGAGAGTGGGAGCATGAGTAGAGGGGGGAGGGCACAGGGAGAGAGAGAATCACTAGCAGGCTCCACAGTCAGTGCAGAGCCCAATGTGGAGCTTGATTTCATGACCCCGAGGTCATGACCTGAGCCGAAATCAAAAGTCAGACGCTTAACCACCTGAGCCACCCAGGAGCCCCAAGGCCCATTTTTTATTTCAATAAAGGCAACCCAGGACCATCTCTATACTCCTGTCGGTTCTGAGGCCCTACTGTGCGTGTGCTCAGCCACCGCAGTCTCGGTCATCCCCTGGTCTGCCCCATTTAAAATAAACTGTCGGGGAATTTTTTTGACGGGGGCCATAGAAATCCAAACCACGAGTGGGGAAGAACTATTATTCCTGCATCTAAATGCTTCCTACCATCTCTCCCTCCCTCCCTCTCTCTGTCTCTCCCTGTCTCAGTCTTTTGCTCCCCCTCCCCTTCTCTCATTTATCATCCTGGTCTCGTTGATATGAATCCTCCAATGCTGATGCCAAATCCCTCACACTGGACCCTGGAAAAATACTTCTGTGTCACTTCCCAAGTTTCTCGAGATGAATAACTTGGAGAAATGTCTTGTAATGTTTTTGAAATGTTTTGTTATGACTCGTTTATCCTAAGACCCAAAGTTCTATTTGCCAGGGATAATGTCCTCGCAGAGCTAAAATGTGCCTTAACTGGGCTTTCTAAACTGATGCGGCCTCAAAATCCTCCTGTTGGACAAAGGTGGTTTTAGTTCGATAAAAAGAGGAGGTGTCCATGAAAGCTGAGAATCAAACTAATTTCTAATTGATCATCTCCCAGGGATTATATTTTCTGGTTTTATAATCTCAGAGTTTACTTCCCCAGCATCCCATATTTGCAGGCTTTGTGCCTTTTTATCCCACCTTGTCCAGTACCTTTGCCCATGATTTGCAACTCGGTATTAGAACAACCACAGCGTCTTGGCTTTCTACAAAATTCCAACATGGCAGTGCAGTGAGTGTCCTGAATTTAGTCCCAAAATTGTAAACCATGTAAATCCCCTGGAGCTGGGAGTCCCATGGCCCATTCCAGATTAATATCGTGGAAAACATGAACAACTTTTTGGCTATCAGCCTGTCTGCGTTTGACTGTCTTTAGGTACCGCTGACCTCAATTGTCAAGTAGCGTAGGTCCATTTTTCATGTCTGGACTTTGTGGTTTCCGTGTTGGATTTATTCTCAGTCAGCTTTTACCACGCCGTGACCTCATCAAAATTAAAAACATCTGTTCCTTGAAAGATACTGTTAAGAAAATGAAAAACAATCCTCAGACTCTTAGAAAATGTTTGTAAATCACATATCTCTGACAAAGGACATGTATCCATCATACATAGAGAATTCCCAGAACTCCGTAAGAAAACAAATGTCAGTGAAAAAAAGGGAGATGTGTTCCAACCTACATTTCACAGGAGAAGACACATTGATTTCAAATAAATATATGAAGGGATACATGAAAAGGTAGTCATTAGGAAATCACAAAGGAGAAAATAGTTTCATAGAGCCACGTACCTTTTAGAAAGGCAAAATTAAAAAAAAAAGAAAAGAAAAGAAAGAAAAAAAAAAAGAAAAAAAGAAAGAAAAAAGAAAAGAAAGAAAAGAAAAGAAGAAAAGAAAGAAAAGAAAAGAAAATAAAGAAAAGAAAAGAAAAAAGAAAGAAAAGAAAAGAAAAGAAAAAAGAAAAGAAAGAAAGAAAAGAAAAGAAAAGAAAAGAAAAGAAAAGAAAAGAAAAGAAAAGAAAAGAGACGATCTGAAATCCTGCCAAGAATGCAGAACACCCAGACATGCTCCGCGCGCTGTGGGGTGGCATGGCCACACTGGAAAACAATCTGGCGCTTTTTCGAGAAGCTCTCACCTACCACGTGGCCAGCCTTTCCATTCTTTTTCGCTTGTTTGTTTTTACTCGAGATAAGTGGCAACATGTCATCGTCCCAAACCTGGACGTTCCATCCACAGCTACTCTAGTTGTAAAAGCCCAAAGCTGCAAAATACCAGAATGTCCATCCACTGGGGGAGAGGCAAACAAATAGTGGTCTGTCCATACGATCAATAGGACCAGTAATAAAAAGAATCCAAACGTGAGAATGACTCCCCAAGTCATTATGCCCAGTGGAGGAAGCCAGGCCCTTCCTCCTGCCCCGGGAAGACCCCGGGAAGAGTGCCTCCTCTTGACTCCCTGTGTGCATCCCTTGTAGATGCAGACCAACCCGGGGTGGGGGCGGGGGGGGGACACCCAGCATTTCAGCAGGTGCCTGAGGGTGGGGCGGAGGCGGGAGGGAGCAAAGGACAACAGGGATGACAGATGTGCTCACTGTTTAGACTGGGCATAGGTTCACTCTGGGATAAAGGTGTCAAAACCTTGGGGATCCCTGGGTGGCGCAGTGGTTTGGCGCCTGCCTTTGGCCCAGGGCGCGATCCTGGAGACCCGGGATCGAATCCCAGGTCGGGCTCCCGGTGCATGGAGCCTGCTTCTCCCTCTGCCTGTGTCTCTGCCTCTCTCTCTCTCTGTGTGACTATCATAAATAAATAAAAATTTAAAAAAAAAAGGTGTCTAAACCTCAAGTTCCGCAGCGTACGTATGTGCAGTTTATCACATATTTACCTCAATTAGGACTTTTAAAAAAATCAAAATAGCAGTTGTAAGAAGTTAAAACACTAAGCCGTATAATGAACGACAGGAAACAAGCATAACTGAGGAGATTTACCATACAACGGCTGGGGAACTAGGAGGCCAAGCACACCAGTCACTCCTATGGATGAGTTCGAGGCCGATGGGTCATCAGGGTCCGCAGGGTGCTCGTCCAAACACGTTGCATCAAATTGCCTTCCAACTGCAGTCAAGGCACAGGTTTGGAACAGTCCGCATGAGCTCCGAATCCTCCGACGAGGCTTCTCACCCCCCACATTCGTACAAACCTCGAATGTGAAAGAAATGCTCTTTGTGAGAAAGCAACTAAAATGTGTCACACTCTCTCTGGGGAGACTGGCGGTGTCTGGTCCCTGCAGGGCTGGACAGGCTTCTGCTTCCTCCCCACCCCCTCCCTGCCCCCAGGCCCCCCCATCACAGGCTTCTCCTCTGCTCCCCACTCGGCCTGAAACAGCCGGACTCAGGGAATGTCTGGGATGACCCCGGTACTCGTAGCAATCACGGTCCAAATAAGAGCATCGCGGTTTCCCTCCATCCCAGGCCGGGAGACCGCCAAACCCTGCCAGCTTTGTTAGACCAGCTCTTAGCTCGCAGCAGAAGGCCAGATTTTTTTTTTTTAATCTACAAAAATACAACTACAAAGCAAAATAGGATACCTACTGCCATACGCTTAGAACGTTTCCAAAAACAGTTTTAAAGTAGATTGATTTTGTGTAAAATCGCCCTCTGCAAACGTAAAATCCGCTTTTTATTGCTTGTAAAACCTCTGCATGTGTAGATTCGGAGGCGCTTGGAAGCCCAGCGACGCCCGGGTACGTGTTGGCGCCCTGGGATTTGACCTTTCCTCCTCCTCGTTCCGGTGCCCCCCACAGGCCGCCTTTCTCGCCCACGGCCTGGGGGACAGGAGCGGGGCAGTGGGGCACCAAGATGCCTTTTGAAAAGTCTCCCTTGAGCGTGGACTGCCGGCCACAAGGACAGCCCCACCTGCCCTCCGGGGCCCGAGCCCGCTGTCTATACCTGAGCGCTTCTTCTTACTCATTCGGTGTAGACCGACCACAACGTGCACACGGACAGGTGTAAAGGTAGGTGTTTCTCAGGGGACAGTGACAGCCAGCCAGGACGTCCCGGGACCAGGGCCCCCAAAGCAGCCAAGGCAGCGAGGAGGGAGAGGACACCCGGACTGGGCCCCCAAGTGCCGCTGGCCCCCCGCGCTGTGCTTTTGCCCCTCCCGACCTTCCTATCCGACCCCAGGACAACGCTTCTGCCCCCGCAGCCAAGGGCCAGGGACCGGCCCGAGGGAAGACCCGCGCCCAGCGCCACCCCTGGGCCCATGCCGGCCCCTGCCCCGCGCCAGCACCCCGGGGACCCACTGGCTCAGCCCAGCTGGTGACCAATGTCCTGTTGGCCTCACAAGCCCAAAGCGTCTCCTCCCATTTCCGAGCAGCCGTTGGAAGGCTCTCGTCTCGTTTTGTTCACGCCTGGCAAGGAAACCGCGACCCTGGGGGTGCCCTGTGGCTTGGCTTCCTGGGCCAGTCACCAGAGCACCCCTCCCAGCCTCCAGAGGAGCGTCCTTCAAATGTCCTTCTACAGATGGCGGCCGGACAGGGAGCTGGAGGGCGGCAGCGCGAAGGCGCGGGGCCTGGGCCTGCCCTGCCTCGGCGTCGGGGCTTCAGGAGGCCCCGCCTGGGAAACGCTGCCACTGGAGCACCGTCCCTGGAGGACGCGGGGGGCAGCGGAACACCTTACACGCACGTGTGTGGCCGTACAGTGCGGGGCAGGCCCCTCGCAGCACCGCGGCCTTGGTGACGCGTGACAACCCCGAAGCCCAGTACTCTTGCCCCCGTTCCGCGGGGATACTGAGGCTTCCGAAGGTTGAATCACTTCCTCAAAACACACAAACAAGTAACCCCAAGCGTGTACTTTAGAGCGGCAGGAATTTAAGACGAGATTTCTTATTTCCAGAGCCCATGGAAAGACGCTTCTTAGAAAGCGACTGAGTAGGGACGCCCGGGTGGCTCAGCGGATGAGCGTCTGCCTTCAGCCCAGGGCGTGACCCCAGAGTCCCCGGATCGAGTCCCACATCGGGCTCCCTGCGTGGAGCCTGCTTCTCCCTCTGCCTGGGTCTCTGCCTCTGTCTCTGTGTCTCTCACGAATAAATAAAATCTTTTAAAAAAAAGAAAGCAACTGAACACTTGGCCACGACCACCGTCTTGGTTAAGTTAAGCTCCAAGGCACTGGGGACGTATTTGTCTCTTTCCTGAGTAACGGGTTACCTGGGTCGGCCAGCCGGTAACGGGGCCATACACAACACGCAATCTCATTTCTCCGTCACGTGAAAGAAGTCCAGCGTTAGGCAGTCCCCACTTCCATGACAGCCCCATGGCCATCCAGGACCAGGGCTGCAAATCCCACTGTGGTACCACTTGTAAAACGTGCCCCTCATCGTCGGGGTCCGCAGGGTCCGCAGCTCTGCTGCGACCAGAGCTCCATGGAGCTGAATGGAAGTACAAGAAAGGCACCATCCCCTCCCTTGAAAGAACACTTCCCAGATTCCACACCAATGTTTTTTTTATATCTGTTTGTCAGAACGTGACTACAATGTCCTACCTAGTGACAAGGGAAGCCGGGCACACTGCCAGCCCACACGGAATCAACGTTGAGATGAACAACACCCACCTCTTCCCACCAGCATCACCGACTGTGTGGTTCTGAGCTCCGTTGGAGGAGTGGCATTTAGAACAGCTTCACACGTAGCGTTGGTCCACCTCCCACCCGCCTCCACCAGTGGAGAAAAGTCTACTTTTGCTCAATAAAGATGCAAACTTCCACCTCTTGCTTCTCTTGCTTAGGAAAGTGTGTCTGTAGATAGCTTGGGTCTGTAGGCCTGAGATCGTCACCACGATGGCAGTGATCACGCAGTGTGTGTGATCGGCCTGCACTCAGCCCCGACGGCCGGGAAGGCTTCTTGGCAGGGGCCGTGTAAGTGTCTGAGTTGACTCACATGTTCCTTCCCATGTGAGATTCGGCCATGATTTTTAGTGAGCCCACTAATAAAGGCCCCACCTACCCCTCACGGTAGCCCAACCCTGACAAGCTGTTTCATTTCTATCAAAGTGACACACTAGGATTCTAAAGTTTGTGAAAAATGATTTTTCAGAGTTGCACTAATTGAGAGAGAGACATATGTACAGTTGCATAACATGGCCTTCTCCATTCCTCTCACTTGCTTTGGCGATTTGGGTTGTCCGGACACACGGTCATCATAACCTAACCTTCAAGAGGAGCATGACAAATAAAATTAAAATGATAAGGCTTCTCTCCTTCCTAACCAGTCTTTTGGAAGGAAATAGGGCATACTTAATGATTCTAATCGGAACAAAATGCCAATTCAACAAGACCAGCCACTAGGTAGCTTTTTTTTTTTTTTTTAATGGCACACTCAGAGCAATCTCGCTTAAAATGTTGCCTAGGAGCAGTCAAGTCATTTGTTTTTTCAGATTATCTCTCATAAAAGTTAACATGTAAGTCCTCAGTGGAGTTAAGAATGAGGAAGAAATAATTGGACGCGTTTTATATTCTGGGAGCTGAAATATTATGACTAGTAACAGTGTCTCGTAGAAAATGTTAGATTTATTTTCATGTTATCCTCTCTTGGAAGGCTTCTCATTTCCCTAACCCACTCTGAATGTATATTTTAGGGGATGCAGAGTCTTTTTTTCCTAGAAAAGAGAAAAGTGAGGCCAAGCATAAAGCAGAGTAACTCACGAAAGGTCTTCCACTAATTAGAACATGTTGGCTTCAGTATAGATTCAAAGATTTGCTTTGTATGTGAGCTCAGATCTTTACAGAAGCCTCCCTTTTGGCTTTGTAACCTAAATCTGGGTCCTGGCCTGGGTTTGGGAAGTTAGAAACGATGTGCTAGCTCCTCCGCTTGGAAAACCACCTCCCTCCCCATTCCTGCCTGCCTAGAATACCTTCATCCATCCTTCAAAACCTCTTCCAGGAAGTACCCCTGCTGACCTTCCCCTCGTGAAATTAATCATTTTCTTTTTCCTGCCAACTCCACAGCCATGTATCTCAACGGAGAATCTGGGGCAAACCTTTAAAAGTGATAAGTGTTTTTAATTTATGGCTCTCAATTTCCAATTCCGTCTTTTAATGACTCTACTTGTTGGCCCCCGGGAATTTACGTTTTCCTTCTTCTCTCTCTTCCTTCCTTCCATTTTTCTCATAGCCCTTTAACAGTTAAAGAGAATAATAAATTAGAAGCCTGAGTCTGAATTCTACATGTGGGCCAAGAGAGGTGGCTCTGGAGGCACCCAAAAGCAGAGATGCACAGTAACCCATCCCAGGGCTGCAGGTTCCTGGCGGAAATCGTGTGCTTGTGTCCGTGCTGCATCAACACAGAAATAAAAAATAAGGAGCTTCTGTAAATAAAGTTTAAAATCTAAGAAAACTTGTGACAAGAGCCTGGAAAAAATATCAGAGAATAAAAGTGGAGCTTTCGTCTCCCCTCATTTTATGTTCTGAGAATTCGGGAGCTCTGTGGGTCCCACCACTGCTGGGCTGCTCAGGATATTGGGCAAATTGTATTGGTTTCCCCAGGTTCCGCAGTGAGCTTGCTCTGCACAGGATGACACACCTGCAGCCACAGCTCTGCACCCCCGCCCCCGCCCCGACTCTGGAGACAACCCAGGCAGTGACACCTGCTGAGAAGACTCTCGTACAAGATCACTATGTCCTTAAATCTCAAGTCCTTGGACCTCTGTGCTCAGAGCAGACCACCCCTGGGGCAGAAGCCTGACCTATGAGTGGGTGCATGCCCTGCTGCCTTTCTGTCCGGTGCTGCTCGCTTCCCCTTCTGCTCAACGCCGTCGCTAGGATGTCCACATCCCTCACAGAGGGAGCCTCGAGGTCCGTGACCACTACAAGGAGGCAGAATGGAGGCCTCACTGAGGATGCACTTCCCCCTGGGCACACAAGCCAGCGAGAATGGGGTACTGGACGCATGATAGAGCTGCCCATGCATGGAGGCATAGAAGAGAAGGGGTAGGAGGGAATGAGAGGGGTTCAGAGGATCCCGGAAGGTTGCCTGGATGGTGTCTACATCTGATCCTTAAAAGTTTCAGAAGATATAGATCAAGACCCAGAGCAAATGCTTTGAGGAAGACCAAGAGCACAATGAGTGAAGTGGCCTGACGGTTATGCCACCGGAGAACAGGGAGCCTGTGTTGTACCAGAGAGCTTTCCAGGCCATGAGGATCTCAAATTCAAGGGAGCAATACAAAGCACATAGGGAATCAAACTAAATAATTCTGAGGGCCAGAAGGCAGCTTCAGGAGGCCAGTTTGGAAGGGGCGGCGTACCTAAGAGAAGACCTATGTTGCAAGGAATAATGTTCTCTCTGCCCCGGGAAAAGAGGGATGGTGGGGATGCACTTTTGTAGGAGGGTACAGTCATGCACCGAAACACCGCAGGACGAGGCCTAAGTAGGATACAATCTGTTTATGAAAAATCTGAAGGATGATTAGAGACATTCAGAATAATATGGTGAGAAACATAGAGTCATTGGGGGTTTAGAACAGGTGCCTAGCACAACAAATATGCTGTTTTAGAGGCACTGCTCTGCTGACAACATGCACAATAGGTGGAATTATTTCATGAAAGGACAGAAAAATACTTTAACCATCTAAAGGTTGTGTTCTTTTCAGACTTTCTGATTTGTATAGCATCTAAATATATTAATGGACTCAAATTCTTTACTTCGGACAGCTTTGGTTGGTTGAATTTTTCATGTTAGAGTAGGATAATTCAAATAAAATCATAATTTTTAAAAGCGGAAGGATTAGCAATAACAGTGCTATGAAGATATAGCAAGTATTCGGTATTTGTAATATTCAGGAATTTCTTTTTTGTGCTGTTTAGGTTTTAAAAGCTGTCTCATAGATTAATTTCCAAAGGGAAAACCGGATAAATAATTTAAGATAATATTTTAATTCAAGGGAAGTGGCATCAGCATAAAGATTTGTCCTGGCATCAAGCCTGGTGTGTTTTATTGGTGATTTCCATTCTTCATCTACAAAGTCAAAATGAATTTTTGATGTGCACGGGGAGGTATGCTCCCTCTATGCCCTTTCTTGCTCTAATTCCTTTAAAACATGGGATTAAGTGTCATTGAGTTAAATTACCCCACTCAAATTTACTGAAGAGAGAGATTTCCTACATTCATCTTGAAAGACATCGCAAACAGATAGAGACAAAGAGGCATGGGGTCTAGAAAGATCCAGCAGGGTAAGGAAGTGAAAGGTAGCTGCGATGGCAGTTCTCACGTCTAGATGGTCCCTGGGACCTGGGTGCACAACTCGGAGCAGGTGTGTGCACAGCAGCTGGCTTCGGGAGGTCACAGGCTTGCGGCCGTCCTCAGGCTTTCCTGAAGCTTCGATCCACAGGGAAAACCATCGGGGGCGAGCCCCCTCCTGTCGCTCCCTCCTTTCTACACCCATGGGCGCAGGGATGCGCAGAAAGCCCTGGAAGCGTTGGGAAGCCTGTGATTTATGAAAAAAACACTGCAGTTAGGAGGAGCGGTGACACTGCCTTGAGTAGACAGACAGACATTTCAAGACACAGCTCCAGACGTCACCCAGGATGAGACCCTCCCTGGGCTTGGCTGGATTTGCTGGGCGGTTGTCTCTAGCTCTGCTGTCACCAAGCGTGCCCGTGATCAGCCTGGCCTACAGGTTGTGCCATGACGGAGAGAATGATTATCCCGGTTTAGTTTTGTTTTTTTCAGATTTTCCCTGAAAGAAAACCTTGGGATTAATTTTTAATGGAAAGTTGTGAGTTTGGAGAATAAACAAACTTTAGAGTCAGAGAGATCTGGGTTCTAACTTGGTTCCCCACGGGTGAGCCACGGAGTGGGGACCGAGTCACCTTGGCCAGCACCCGCGGGTCAGGTGGGAGCTCGCTGCAGGTAGACAGCCCCGGGGGCGGGGTTGGGGGGGCATGCTCACCGGCACCTGTGGCCTCTGCACCTGCTGCTTCCCCACCTGTGGCCTCTGCACTGGCGGCCTCCAGCACCTGCGGCCTCACGGCACCTGCTGCCTCCACACCTGCAGACTCTGTACCTGCGGCCTCACGGCACCGGCTGCCTCCACACCTGCGGCCTCCAGCACCTGCTGCCTCCACACCTGCGGCCTCACGGCACCTGCAGCCTCCAGCACCCATGGCCTCTGGCACCTGCGGTCTCTGCACCTGTGGTCTCCAGCACCTGCCCAGAGCTCAGGCCCGGTGCTGCCTGCAGAGGCCCTGCAGGGAGCGGCGCCGTTCTGGATTGTGCGGGCAGAAAGGAAGGGAGGCGCCGGGGGCTCCCCAACAACTGAGGCATCTGAGCGAAGGAAAGCCAAGAGGAGCAGCACCCCTGACTCAAAGGTCTACCGACTTCAACTAAGAAGTGAAGGTCTCCAAATTCAGTCTGCTTTCAACTGTACCGAGGAGGGAGCAGTCAGTATCTGGATTAAAATTTTACATTGCTGCCAGATTGTTAGCAGGCTTGGATGAGGAGTGCGGTGGACCGCACTGTGTCCTCCAGAGTCATGCCGAAGCCCTGACCCCAGGACCTTAGACTGTGACACAATTTGGACGAAGGGCCTCTAAAGGGATAATTAAGATAGAATGAGGTCATATGGTGGGCCCTAAACCAATGGGACTGGTCTTCTTATGAGCCGAGGACACACACTTAGAGGGATGACCCTGTGAGGAGAGTGGGAGAAAGTGGCCATCGGCAAGCAAAAAAAAGAGAGGCCCCAGAAGAAACCAACCCCGCTGACACCTCCATCTTGGACTTCTGGCCTCCAGGACGGAGAAAAAAAAAATTCTTTTTTTTAAGCTCCCTGGTTTCTGATGTTTGATTATCTCAACCCGAAGAAAGTTATAAAGGAGCAAAGACATGTGAAGACATATCCGTGGCTGAGGACATGTCCTTTTCAGCAGCAGAATAACATCATTTAAATGGTATTTTTCAAGATTGTGTGGGTAATAGGATACAGGATAGATTCCAGAATACAAAGACCAAGTGCAGGAAAAGCGTGTAGAGTCTCCTCTCTGGGGTTCAAAGGTTGTTAGCAGTGATGATACAATTACAACAAAATGGCTGGAGGATCTTCAAGGCCTCCATGGTTGGCACGCACCCCAGTTAAACCATGGCCACCCTCTTGGCAACCGGCATCCTTCGCCATGATTATACCGAGGTCAGGGCTCCCAAACGGTTGTCTTGTCTCTTCCATGCTTAAAATTGATCTTCTGAATGCTTTATTCCTAACGCCTGATAGTCCAGGTTTGGGATGGACACAAATGTCTATATTTCCATTTCTAGATTTAAAAAAAAAAAGTCTTCCCAAAGAAAATATTCAAAATAGTTATTAGGATGCATATATTTAGAGTTCCATTCCCCCTTTTGGAGCACGAGACATGTGTAGTCATAGCTATAAAAGATAAATGAACGACAACACCATGGCTTTATGATTTCTTTAAAAACTCTAGTATGTTTACCATCATCATCACACCTAGAGAAAACTGTGATAATTATCCTGAAAACATTAGCTTAACTTTTCCATTTTATTGGGGAATTTTGCAATAAAAGTATGATTTATAACATGCAGCAAATTAAAAATTTTAATAATGGCTAATTTATATTCAGGAGCATTATAATGTCCTTTCACGGATATGTCTTTATTCTATCATGTAATCCTTTATTTTAAATTTAGTGATCCTTCCTATTTCTTTTCAGAGAAAAACAGCAATAGCAAACCTCTATTTCCTCTTAATAGCCTCATACCCTGGGTTTGATGGCCGCCATTGACCTTCAAACATCTTCTATCACATTATATCCATAAGTTTGTTTTAATATCTTCCCTCCCCCTAATAACCTGGATCATTCTATACCATTCCCTGCAGGGAAATCTACTGCTGAAGTTTGGATTTTTAAATACTAATTTAAAAATTCATTAGTGTGTGAATTAATTTCCTCTCTTTGTGTTTCCGCTCCCTCTTGATAGCCATCAGACTTGGAGAAGCAATCTAGTAGTTCCCATACAGAGATCCAGAACTCACTTTAATTACTCTGGTTGGGGTCCCACCTCAGTCAGCAGCTCCAGGAAATAAACCTGAACACAGAGAAGCCCAGTTCGGGCAGCTCTCTGGGCCAGATAAACACTGCACGACTCTCTCCCTTCCCCTGGTATAAACATTTCAGCTCTGCCTTCTGTAGACCAGTGTTTCCTGCTCTGAAAGACCCCAGCTGAGATGTTGGAGTGAAGAACCATACATTAATCAGGTCAATGCCAGCAAAGGAAAGTGGACACTTGAAATAATTAGCAACATAATTCAAGTCCCCCCAAAAGATGTTCAAGGACTAGCATGGCAGGCATACTCTCCGCCGTGGCTGCTGCTTTTAGATAGGGTTGCTTGGAGAATTCTTGCTGCAACAGCGAGTGGGCAGGAGATAAACTACAATTTAATCTCTGAAGGACACCAGTTCAGGAAATAATTAGCTTTATATATTTAGCATCCACTTAACACTCCTGGAAGATGTTTATTCTCCACAGTAAGGTCAGGCTGTATTCTATTTCTCATTATCCCTTTTGGTCCCTTAGCAATGCTACGGCCATGCAGGGAGGGAGGCCGAATGCAAAGCTGGGGCTCTGATGACTTTGAAGTTACCATAAACTGATTACCACACATCTACCCGGGCATTAAAGAATAGTGTTTTAAAATGAGCAGAAATTCGAGATATCTTCAGTTAGATGTCATAATCTGTCATTTATTAAGAGCATGCCATCAAATGCTTTTCCTACAAGTTAGCCATTAAACGTGCTTTGGACCAACAACGCGCATGCTTCCCCCACAGCACCAATGCTGTTTATCACCATTTGTTTTTTTCTAAATCCCACTCGACTGGAGAAAACGTCTCATTCACATTTATATCCTCAGAGATGGGCACGACTGTCTGTTATAGCGCAGGGTCTCTGGAAACGTTTATAGAATGAACGTTGGCATAAAATTTTACCAGCCTACTGAGATCTTGCTGAATGCTCTCTACTAGAGAAGTCATTCTTTTTCCAAAATTTCCTAGGAAAAGATTCAGAATGAGCTCTCCCCATTTAAATATATATGTGTATGTGTGTGTGTGCAGGTGTAGTTCACGTGCTTAAGATGTATATGTTGGATCACATTAAAAAATATGTGACTCTTCATTTTTTTTCAAGAGCTAATTAATGCATTTATTTATTGGTCAGAAAACATTTGCTAAGGGTGTACTAAATGCCAGACCTCTGTGGATACAACACTGAGTAAGATAGACAAGTCCCCACCCATCCCCGAGTTTATATTCCAAGTGAATGAACACAGGAAGTAGTGCGGGTTGGCGATGGGGCTTGGAAGAAGATGCAGGGGACCCCCAGAGGGATGGGGTCATAGTCGGGTGGTATTTAAGTTAGACACTTGGGCAGGACCTCTTGGAGGAGATGGCAGCTTCGGGACCCGAACCAAGTTCATAAGCAAGTTATGCAAAGTCTCTGAGGCAGGATGGACCCCGGCGGGTTAGAGTTCTAACAGGACCAGCTGGGCTGGAGCAGAGGAGAAAGAGCAAAGGTTAGATGGCTTTGGAGAGGCTGGCAGGGGAAGATCCCGTAGGCTTGTCCATCTCTGCCAGGAGTGTAAACCCAATTCCAAATCTGATGGTGGGTCATGAGGGAGTTTTGAATCAAGCAAGGGCATTATGTGAGCTATGTTCTAACAAGAACCTTCTGGATGCTGTGATCCAGGAGAGGCTGGAAGAGCACGGACAGGTCAGGAGGCAACCACAGAGGGCAGGGGAGAGATGTCACAGTCGGGACAGAGAATGCGACATGCAGGAGATCAGCACCTCTGTTACCAAGGATGCCATGGGAACATAAATACGCTTCTGTGCAGGACCCTGAAGTGGTGTTGAAGAGTAAAATATAAGCATCCGAGAGGAAACAAAATATAGTGTCAAAATATTGTACTCAGGCAACGCTATAAATACATTTCATAGAACTAGGTTATTCAGGTTATTGATATATATTTCAACAAGATGTGTAGTTACTGGAGTTTCTATGACTCCTGCTTTAAAAAAATATATTTGTGATTTTTCGGGGGGTCAAGTCCAGAAATGTGCTGTGTTGCATGATCCTGTGTCTCTGTGCATTTGTGGAATGTAGGTTAGTGGTTGTAGAGGGTGAATATGACCATGTCCCATTAAAGGAGCATTAAGGGAATTCAGGATTCCAGACCAAAGGAGCAGGAGGTGTGGAGACGGGCACAAAAGGTCTCTGTGGATTTACAAACAGCAGAGCTCTAAGTGGGGGGATTCAGACAGGTGAAGGGAGATGAGGGAGGTTACATCTCAATACGGACTTGGAGGCAGCTGGTTGACAAACAAGAAACCTGAACATTATCTCCAGAGGGCTGGGAAGTTCCCAGTGAGGATGTGCTCAGCTACAAATCACACCCCTCCCCAAAAACAGCTGCTACAGGAAAAAAACAATTTATTTACATCGCATGTTAAGAAGTCTGAACTAGTCCCTTCCAGGCTTGCTGCAGCAACGTGAGAATTTCATCAAAGACCTGGAACTTCTCTCCACCCTGAAATCGGCAGGACGTTGGCTTTTTAAGTCCTTGATGCCTCATGTAGGCTGCTGTGGTCCCTGCACGGAATCCCAAAACCTGTGTATTTAAAGCAGGAAAAAGGAGAACACTGTTTATAGGGAAGTAAGTCCTTCTCAGGATCCATGCTGAAACACCTTCCCCATGTCTCCACAACTGGGACAGAATGAAGTCCCCCACCCTCATTAGCCAGTGGCTCAAGAGAAGGCTTTGGGGTAAATACCTAGTATTTAGGCAATTTGCTGGGTCATAGACTAGTTCTATTTTTAACCTCTTGAGGACCCATCATACTGGTTTCCAGAGTGGCTGCACCAGTTTGCATTCCCACCAGCAGTGTAAGAGGTTCTCCTTTCTCTGCATCCTCACCAACATCTGTTGTTCCCTGTCTTGTTAATTTTAGCCACTCTGACAGGTGTGAGCTGGTGCCTCATTGTAATTTTGATTTGTATTTCCTTGATGCCAAGTGATGCTGAACATTTTTTCATGTGACTGTTGGCCGCTTGTGTCTCTTCTTTGGAGAAACGTCTGTTCATATCTTCTGCACCCCAATGTTCATAGCAGCAATGTCCACAAGAGCCAAACTATGGAAGGAGTTGAGATGTCCATCAACGGATGAATGGATAAGGAAGATATGAAATATCCATTCATCCGTTGATGGACATCTCGGCTCCTTCCACATGTGTGTGTGTATATATATAATGTAATATTACTCAGCCATCAGAAAGGATGAATACTTGCCATTTGCAACAACATGGATAGAACTGGATGGTGTTATGCTGAGTGAAATGAGTCAATCGGAGAAAGACAATTGTCATAGGGCTTCAGTCATATGTGGAATATAAGAAACAGTGCAGAGGATCATAGGGGAGGGGAGAGAAAACTGAATGGGAGGTTATCAGAGAGGGAGACAAATCATGAGAGACTCCCAACTCTAGGAAACAAACTGAAGGTCGCTAGGGGGGAGGTGGGTGAGGGGATGGGGTAACTTGGTGATGGGCAGGAAGGAGGCCCATGATGGGATGAGCACCGAGTGTTATATGCAACTGATAAATTATTGAGCACTACATCTAAAACAAAGTATGTGCTAGATGTTGGCTATTTGAATGTAAATTTGAGAGAGAAAGAGAGACAAGAGTTTTAGTGTGATTAGCTTCCACGTTACTGGTTTTCTCCCAGGGAGAGGGAAGGCTCAAATCTCTACACAAAAATCAGGATTTTCTTAAGAAAAAAAGAGGAAAGAGCTAGTGGATAGGCAAAAGATCACATCTTCTACAGAAGTCACTGAAGATTTCCTAAGCTAAAGGAAGAATTTGTGAATTGTATTTCTTAACACACAAGGAAGGTGGATGGCTTTTATCAAAAATGAAATCTCTATAAGAATAAGAAAACTGAGTTCCTAAGTTACCATTCAGTGAGCGCCAACCATGCACCTCCATTGTGTATATGGCCTCTCATGTATATGCCTCCCATGGCCACCTGGTGAGCTGAATACTATTCGTCCTAATTTTAGAGACGAGGAAGGATGTCAGAGAAGTAAGGTCACACAGAAGACATGACCGACTGGAGATAGAAATGAAGAAACATCAAGTCTGCCATCACGGCCCTTGCTTTTTGTCCCCCCAATTGAAGATTTATGAAGGCTTTTGGTCTCCCTGGGAGTGGGGCTGAGGCATGGAAGCATCCAGGGCTTACCTGTACACTGACTTGAGACCAGTTCAATAAAGTGCACAGAAAAAAGGAAAAAGGAAATCCCAGACAGTGGGAGCTCCCAGAAAACTTAAGATTTCCATGTTCTGGATCTCTGTAAGAGGAAGCAGTTCACTGAGGCATGCATACATTTCCATGCATACATTTCCAAACAAGAAAATAAAAAAACATGCATACATTTCCAAACAAGAAAATTAAAAAAAAGTAACTTGGAATTATGATTCACTTACAGGAAAATAAGTCATTGTCACAACGTAATCATCCATATATCAAGCATGTGTAGGAGAGAGAGGTTTTCCCCCAAAATAAATTCAAAACTACTCAGAATTAACAACAAACACACAAAATTAAGATTGTCAGGGAGACCTGAGTTGGAGTGAGGAGTAGATCTCTGTATATTATGGAAATAAAGCGGAAAAGAGAAAAAAGAACAATACCCTGAGATGAGGGGAAGATGTAGGGATGGACGATAGCTCTCGATGTTTCGACTCACAGTAGATGAAGCGGGATGCTGATGTCAGTGCCGTAAAGATTCCTCCAGAGGTTATTTTTTGGATGAACCAGATTCTACTTGGACCACATTCCTAGTGTACAGGGAAGTTGGGTGGCAAGTCTATAAAACAACTCGGAGAAGATCAGATTCTACCGGAGTGCAGAACGGTCTCTAGTTTTTGCCACATAAGGACACACCCCAGGCCTAGAACCTGGTTTTATTCCCATAAAAACCTCTGTAAGCGGGCACCTGGGGGGTTCAGTCTGTTAAGCATCTGCCTTCAGCTCAGGTCATGACCTGGGGTCCTGGGATGGAGTCCTGCATCCGGCTCCCTGGATCGTCAAGTCTGTTTCTCCCTCTGCCCCTCCCCCTTGCCCCACTCATGCTCTCCCTCTCTCTCTAAAATAAATAAAATCTGCAAAAAAAAAAAAACCCTCTGTATGTACTTCATAGCCCTTGCAAAGACTCATGCCTAAGTCCAGTTAGAAAAAAATGTTTAGACTCCCATGAAATCATGCAGATTCAGATCTTTGCAAGAAATCATTTTCATATATTTCTAACATTTTTATCCTCGCACACAAAAACCTGGGCCTTACTTACTCGAGCTAACTAGTACAGTTTACATATTGTGTCAATACAAGAACAAACAATATGCAAAAAAAAAAAAACACCAAAATACAGGCATTAATGCATTCTTTACAATGGTGAAGAATGAGAGAAAAACATAAACATCTATCAATAGGAAACAGATTTAAGTAAAATATAAATTACCGACACAATGGTGTTATTAAAATCAATAATGAAGTCTTAGATTTGTTGAAATGGAAAAACTTCCCTGATATTGTTCAGTGAGACAGTGGATTATAAAACAGCTCCCAGAGCCTGAATCCATCTATAAAAAATAATATACATATAATCTAAATGTTTATAAAATACAGAACCGTGTCTGGAAAGAGACTCACTAAAATGTTTACTGTGGTTTTCCTGTGACATCAGATGGTTCTCGTTTTCATTTTATGGTTCTGATCTGGTGAGTTCTTTACTGTGGGCATGTCCCTCTTTTAGAAAAGTAACAAAGTTATTTATAATAAATAAGAGAACTAAAATACATAAAGATCATACATATAAGGATAGTACAATAAAGGAAGCAGCCATGTCACAGAATCCTAGCACAACAAGGTTTCTTTCTCGCTGACATGAGTCAAGGCATATCACCAGGAAAGGAAGCAGGTCCCCTACATCATTGCGATCGCCAAATCATTGATATATTCCCTGACTTTAATACAAAAAATTCACGTGTCCAGGCAAAGGCACCAAGTAATTGGTGGCTTCCACCCAAGGGTTACAGTCATCGGGCATGGCCATGGAGGTGTTTATCTAAAACCACTCAACAGCGGGTCCCACTATGTTTCCTTGTCGCTGCCAGTTGGGCTCTGAATGTATCTTCTAACTCCTGTTGTGAGGGAAGGAGTTGCTTTGCTCCCTAACCTTGCAGGACGAAGTTTTTACTTGAAAGCTGAAATTTAGAAAAAGAGACAAAAACCAGTCATTCAGCAGCCAATGTCATTCAGACCCACAGGCTTGCGAATTATCAAAACAAAACAAAACAAAACAAAACAAAACAAAAAAAAACAAGTCAAAATATTGACCCAGGTGCTTCCTTCAGTCATTCCTGCTGGTCAAGGATGACAAGTTAACTGAAAGGTTTCAGAGTAAGCTACATGAAAGCACTAGGACAAAAGGAAGGATTATTGAGGGAAATAAGCCCCTCGACAAAAGACCATGGCAATTTCCTCCACAGTTTGTATTATCAATATTTGCTTTCTTTTTATGTGAAAAATAACATGCACTTCCGGTTTCTTGGTCTATCAGGCAGGGAGCTTAGAAGTAACCACTCTGTCCTAACAAGTAAGAATCTGCCCACACTGGAAAAGCAATGTTTCCTGGACCCATCAGAGAGAAGTGAGGTCACAGGGCAGACCATCGTCCCCAGAGTCAGAGACAGAGAGGTGGACACAGATAATGGCAATTTCCAGCAGCAGGAACATGCTCAGGAGTGATGTCAGGCTGAACTGTGATTGACAAGTGGCCAGAAATCAGGGTGGAAGGCTGTGAGAGGGAGACCCTCTGGGGAGACACAGTCATAGGGTGCGATGTCATCGGGTCTACCCCCCAGAGCCCTACCAGGTCTTCACAGCGAGTATCAATCAGAAAAAATTCCCTCTAAGAGCACTGGAGAAGGAAGAAACTTCCTATTTCTCATGACCTAACAAATAATGGCTCGTCAAAATAATGTCAGCAATGCATTGATTATGTGTGCGTATGTGGGCACTCACGTATAAGTGAAGGGGATGGGAGCAATGACACAAGGAAAGGAAGGAGAGATCAGGATCATTTTTTTAAAGATTTTATTTATTTATTCATAAGAGACCTGGAGAGAGAGGCAGAGACACAGGTAGAGGAGAAGCAGATTCCATGCAGGGAGCCCTATGGGGACACGATCCCGGGACCCCGAGGTCACAATCCCAGCTGAAGGCAGACGCTCAACCATTGAGCCACCCATGCACCCTAGGATTATTTTGTTATCATAAGATATTCACACTACTCGTAAAGAGGTCAACGATATTTAAAGGTGAACTTGGATTAGTGTACAGGGATATTGCAAATTCCGGGACAACCACTGAAAAGGGGGAAGGGAGTATAAAGGATAAACTAAGAAAGGAAAGAAAATGGAATCAGACATTACATTAATGCTCAAATGCTTAAATCATACATTAAATTAATGCTCAATTAAAACCACAAAAGGTAGAGAAAAGAGTGGAAGGCAAAATAGGAACAAGGAACACGGCAAACCAATAGGAACCAATAACGAATATGGTAGATGTTAATCTGATGGTATCATTAATCACTTTGAAAGTCAGTGGTCTAAATGCACCAATTGAAAGACAGAGACAGGATGAGCACTGGGTGTTATACTATATGTTGGCAAATCGAAATCCAATAAAAAAAAAAAAGAAAGATTTCCAAAGTGGATCCAAAAACAAGACCTGATTCTGTGTTATGTACGAAGAACCCGCTGACTATAGAGACACGTAAAAAGCACATGGACAGAGACAGATACACGACGCTAATACTTTTTAAAAAGCAGACCTGGTTATATTAATATCAGGTGGAGCAGGCTTCAAGTTCAGGAACATTATCAGGAATAAGGAAGAGAATTATATGAGGACACAGGGTCGATTGCCTAAGAAGACACAACAATCCTTAATGCATCTGACAAGAGAGCCTCAAGCCACAGGAGGCAGAAGCTGCTAGGACTGCAAGGAGAAATGGAGGGATCCCCCAGCACTGTTAGGCTTGAAAGCCCCTGTCTCAGAAATGGACAGAACAATGAACTGGCAACGTGGACTTTATTAAAATTGACAGCTCCATTCTATGAAACACATGTCAAGAGCATGAAAATGCAAGCCACAGACTGTGAAAAAAATATTTGCAAAAAAATAAAAAAATAAAAACACATCTAAGAAAGGACTATGATTCAAAATATACAAAGAACTCTTAAGACCGAACAATAAGAAAAGGAACGCCTGGTTAAAGAATGGGCCGAGGACCTGGACAGACACCTCACAAAGATATGCAGACGGCGAGTACACAAATGAAAAGATGCTCCATGTCATATGCCGTCAGGGAAACACAAATTAAAGCGACAAGGAGATGCCCTGGGATGCCTTTCAGAATGTCTCCGATACGGAACACTGACGACACTCGGTGCTGGCGAGGACGGGGGCAGCAGGGACTCTCATTCCTTGCTGGTGGGCATGCAAAATGGTTCAGGCCTTTTGGAGGAGAGTTTGGAGGTTTCCTATAAAACTGAACAGACTCCGACCATATAGTACAACAGTCACATTCCTTGATATTTACTCAAATGAACTGAAATCTTATGAAACCTGTACACAGGTATTGACAGCAACTGTATTCCTAATTTCAAAACTTGGAAGCAACCACAGTGTCCTTTAGTAGGTTAGGGGTAAACTGGGGTCCATCCAGGCAATGGAGTGTTATCGATGCTAAAAAGCAATGACCTGGGATGCTTTGGTGGCTCAGTGGTTGAGTGTCTGCCTTTGGCTCATGATCCTCGAGTCTTGGGATTAAGTCTCCCATCAGG
The DNA here is from genome assembly GCF_053574225.1 of Canis aureus. Lineage (NCBI taxonomy): Eukaryota > Metazoa > Chordata > Mammalia > Carnivora > Canidae > Canis > Canis aureus. Next base: position 62,428,104 of record NC_135622.1, read on the forward strand.
CTCCCTGCATAGAGCCTGTGTCTCCTCCCTCTTCCTATGTCTCTGCCTCTCTCCGTGTGTCTCTCATGAATAAATAAATAAAATCTTTCTAAAATAAATAAATGATAGATAGATGATAGATAGATAGATAGATAGATAGATGATAGATAGATAGATAGATAGATAGATAGATAGATAGATAGATAGCAATGACCCCATCAAGCACAAAAAGACATGGAGGAAACGCCAACATGTATTGTGAAGGGAGAGAAGCCGACAGGAAAAGGTGACATAATGTGTGATTCCAACGATAGGACATTCTGGAAAAGGCAAAACTATGGAGATAGTAGAGAGAGCACTGGATGCCAGGGGCTGGTGGAGAGGGAGGGATGGGCAGGTGAAGTACAGAGGACTTCTCGAGAATTGAAATGCTCTGCGTGACACCATAATGATGGACGCATGTGGTTGCACATGTGTCAAACTCAGAGAACGGACCACAGCCGGAGTGAGCCATAATGTCGCCTATGGACTTCAGGGGATTGCCATGCGTCGATGGAGATTCATCAGTGATAGCAAATGTACCCTCTGGTGGAGGATGCTGATGATGGGAGTTTGCAAAGTAATAATAATAGTACCAATAATAGGATAATGAGACCAATGCTACCTGGAGAATTAAAATAAACTCTAAGCCCTTTTGAACTTCTTACATGTTTCAATCACTATGACTCTACTTTATCAACAGGAATGGGAGCCCTAGGAGGAGTCTGCAGAGTTTCATTAATCCACAGGTGTGCCATCCATATTTTCTTACAACTGTGGTCAGAGATAATATATTGCATAACTTCTTAATAATTTCTAAATATAATAGAAGCTAACTCCAAGGAATCTGCTCTCTTACCTAAAACTTGGGTCAAAGAGAAAGAAGAATCGATTTCTAGACAATCACTGACTCCTGGGTAATGTCAGAAAAACTTTCTTTACCTCTCTATTCCAAAATTTCTTGACTCTACAATCGAGAAGATGAAGTGTCCTTGCCTCTGAGCCCTTTCATCTGAGAGGTACTCCTGCTCCATACAGACTGAGGGACAAAAGCATCTATGGTGACAACTTGCTATATATTCAGGAGCAACACCGAGATCCCACAGATCTCTGGAAAGTTGACTCTTACTCTACTATATTCTATCATTGAGTAACAATCATCACACATTTAGAGCTTGAAATAACATCTACTTGTTGGCTTGCAGTTTTGTGGTTCAGAAGTCCAGGCACTGGGTGGCTCGGTCCTCTGCCCAAGGCTGAAATCAAGGTGTCAGTCAGGCTGCTTTCTCCTCTGAGGTCTCAACTAAGGAAGAATCCTCTCCAGGCTAATTTAGTTTGTTGGCCAAATTCCTACCCTTGCGGATAGAGGTCTGAAGTCCCCACTTCCTTGCTGGATGTTATCTTGGGGGCCCTCTCAACAACTTGAGGTCTCCTGTGACCCTGGCCACATTACCCACTCCTATCCAGACACCATCCCGTGTATTAAATTACCCTCACCCTTCAAATCTCCCTTGCCTAGAAGAGGCCTGTCCAACACATGATTAAGTCAGGCTCACCAAGGATAATCTCCTCATGTTAAGGTCAACTGATTCAGAAGCTATGTACCTGCATGATCCTTTCCCTGCAACAGGTGTATTAGAGTTTAACTGAATACTTAGAAAAAGGTATAATTAGCAAAAGGTAGTCATAGACAAGGGGCAGAAATCCTGGGGATCAGCCTAGAATTATTCCTACCATGTTTACCATGCATCTGATTAAATATAATAATGATAAATAAAAATATTTAATGACTTTAACACTGAATGAATATCCATACTGAAAACCCCCACCCACTGAAAGTAGATCCAAGATATATCAAGTTTTAAGCTGTGTCCTTAAAAAAGAAGTTAACCATTTCCACACTGACATAATACCCACAAATAATAGGAAGTTTCCATATGGGTTAAAATTTCAGTGATGACAGTTAAATGGCTTAGTCAAGAACAGTGCTTCACCGCACAAGGTATGTTCATGTCCTTTAAATCACAGGAAGGTCATGCACAGAGCCTGCTGGGGGCGGGCAGAGGCTTGATCTTCCCCATTGCAGAGTTCAGAGATTCTGGAACGGAGACTTCTTTGACATTACACAGATGTCAGCGATCGTCAGGGAGTCTTCTCTCTCTTTGACCAACCTTGTTTTGGAAGAGGGCAGATCCCTGGGGTGAGCTTCTGACCCCTGTGAACCCGTGTTTCTGCTGCGAGCCCGCCAAGGACCTCCCACAGGCTGGAGACACCAGGCCAGCCCTACGGTGTCCCTGCTACATGCTTTACATCGTTGCCCACCTGCGTCCCTGAAGTCAGCGACGCTGCGACCCTCGGGCTCCGCTCAGCCGGAGGGGGCCGCGTTCCCTCAGGGGTCTCTGGACGTAGGAGAGGACGCTCTTCACAAAGTAGAAATGGAGCCCCTAAGAAGTGACTTTCCCCCCCCCCCGGGCATTTTTTTTTTTTTTTAAGAAGTAACTAAAGTGACCGAGTTCCCAAGGTCTAGAGCTAGATCCGATCACAGGGCTTCCATAACAAATAGAGATATTTGTCCCCTTTTACTAGAATTACATTTGAACAACAGAACACGTCCTTGGTCACTTAAAGAGCTTCTCAATGTAAACTAGAAAGAAGACAATTCAGTTGCCAAATTAAGACATCAACTGTTTTCTATAAATATAATAAATGCATTGAGAGGGCAAATCATTTCCCATCCCTCCAAATTAGAGGGAAGGGGTGTGTTCGTCCTCTGGGGTCGTGGTAGAGCTGGGAGTGGAAGCAGCTGTCAGAGGCCCCGGGGACCCTGGCCCCCCACCCCAGGCCCAGCGGGAGGAGTCCGCAATCTAGGGGCTGATCCCCTGGAAGACAGATACCCCAGGTGCGCCGCAGGGGCTCCTCATACCTCTTCCCAGGGGGTCGGGGTTGGGCTGCCACATGTCAGGGTTTAAAGAAATACTTGGGTGAGGCACCGGGGCGGGTGGCAGCTTCGTCGTGGGGATGAGGGGAAACCATCAGGGGACAGGAAGCCTCAGGCTGTCAGAACGGGGCACGGGTGCCCAGCTTTCCTGGGTGACCTCCGAGAGAGGGCAGCCTCACCCGCCGGGTCCCGGTTGGGGGGGGGGCTCACAAAATAACGTCCCATCCAGCCTTAATGCACGGCTGTCTGCAAAGCTGCTGACAAATATTAGAATAATATTGAGGGCTGCTGGGGGCCAAGCCAACGTCTGAGACTTGGTACCTCACAGAAGCCACGGCCTAGTGGCTCCGTGGGGCCCACAGGGTCCCCATCTGGGGGGTGGGGGGGCCTGCAGACGCCCAGCCTCATGGCCCTGGGCAAGTCCAGGCGGAGATCCAGGCTCAGCCTCCAGGGCCCCACCAACGCTCTTCTGTTTAGGACAACTCTACTCTTTAAAGATTTTAAATACTGAGCTCTTCCTTATGTTTTGGTGCCTGGGGAACACATGCAAAGATTTTCCTGGAGCTCAGCTTGGCACACAAGGCATGGTCAATGTTGGCACGCCCATTGTCATCAGGGGGACGTGCCCAAGGAAGTCACAGCCATCAGATGACATTTTAAGATGAGGTTGGAATTTTACAATAAATTTATTTTTGACTGATTTTTTTTTGGGGGGGGGCTGGTTTGGGCAATTACATGCTTTCGCTTTTGGACACATTGGGGGGAGGCATGGTGGGGGTAAGCCCTGTCCCCGTCACCAGGCTGGTACGCTTCACTTCTGCTCTTCCAAAAAAGCCCATGCCAGGGCACCCGGGGGCGTTGGGGGTGGGTTAAGCAATTGAGTGTCTGCCTTCAGCCCAAGGCATGACCCTGGGGTCCCGGGATCGAGTCCTACGTCGGGCTCCCTACAGGGAGGCTGCTTCTCCCCCTGCCTATGTCTCTGCCTCTCTCTTGTGTCTCTCATAAATAAATAAATAAAATCTTAAAAAAAAATCTGGAGCACCCACATCTGCAAAGCAGTCCACAGACAAAGTCCCTTATCTGACAGCAGCAAAACTGCGTTGAGAGGCTGAATGACTCCAGGTCAGTACGCAGGGTGGTCGGGGGAGCAGCAAGGATTGGTGACCTCTGATATGCTTGTCTGTGAACAGGCTTCTCGAAGGTCCAGCGTCTAGAGCATCCCTCTAAGAAAGTGGGCAGGGTCAACCTACTGACCTTCGAGGCCCCTTCCACAGACATAACACTCTGTGACTGCACCTGGGAGGTAAACATGGATAACATGAAAGTTTCTGCAAGGCCGTCCGCAGATAGCTAAACGAACACACTGCATTTGGGCTACAGATGTGCGATAATTGAATGAGGCGTTCACAGCGGAGAAATGCATTATTAAAGAGTATTTCCTGCTCAAATCTGCATGCGTTTTTTTTTTTTTTTTCATTTAAGAGGCTGGTCACTTACAATGTTGGAGATGACCTCAAAGAGAATAAATAATTCAAACTGACAGAGGTGATGCTTTCAAATTCAGAGGATGATTACTAAAATCTACATTTATCAGAAATGTAATTATATCATAAAAATTCTCTCTTCCTCTCTGCTTCCTGCCTAAATGACACTGAAATATTCATCATTTATAATTTTAAGTCGTAGGTACATATTATGAGAAAGGAACGTTTATACATCTAACCCAAAGAGAAAGTGAAGTGTCTCTGGAATATGGTTAGGAAAGGAAACCATATGAATAGGGGATAAAAAACATGATTTCTGCACCTTAAGTCTAGAAATATTTAGTGAAAGAGATCTTTGGTGGAAACCATTGTAAACCTCAAAATCAAGAAGCCTCTTAGTAGCCAGGAAAGCGCTGGACTTGCCATCAAAGGAGCCGTGCTCAAGTGGTGACTGTCCCGTTTAGCCAGACAACTCATTTCATTCCAGACACTCAATACTTTGTCAATAAAACCTGGATAGTATGTGATTCATAGATGTGCAAGGACAATTAAGTGAGCCTACCTCGAGAAAAGTGCCCTAAAACTCCACTGTGCTGTAGGCAATTATAAAATAATCACATTGCCCCTTAAAATTCTGAATAAATCCTCAAGCCCTTGATGAAAGGAAGTATTACATTTGAGAAACTCAGCAATATAAGGAGATCAAAACAATTATTCTCCCTGCATGAGAATAAATAAATGATAATGGCAAACAAATGAAAATAGAGAAAAAGAAACCATGACATAGGGGCATAGCACAGTGCGTGGCTCACTGCCGTCTGCCCTGGTGAGGGCCTAGCAGCTAGAGGACCCAGGCGGCCCCCGGAAATAATATCTGTGTCCAGAGCGCCCAGGGCCTGGGGCTGGAGCACCCACATCTGCAAAGCAGCCCACAGTCTATTAAGCTTGGACAACAGGATTCATCTTTTCAACCTGTCAGTCTTCTTATGGATGAAATTTGGGATATTGGTCATATTACCTCTTAGTACTTCTGTAAAGATTAAGTTAGTTACGATACAGAAGGAACCCCTGGGTGGCTCCATGGTTGAGCGTCTGTCTTGGGCTCAGGGCGTGACCCTGGGGTCCCGAGATTGAGTCTCACATCAGGGTCCCTGCAAGGAGCCTGCTTCTCCCTCTGCCTGTGTCTCTGCCTCTCTGTGTCTCTCAGGAATAAATAAAGGAAATCTTAAAAAAAATTAAAAAGATACAGAAAACAGACAAAGTAGCGCCTGGCACGTAACAAGGAATGAAATCAGTATTATCACAATCTGGTCTTGGTTATTTCCGCCAAAGACCAAATGAAATAAATCTCAGCAAGCAGGGGGCCTGAGATATATGTACCAGGCTTCACTTAGTTACATGTTCCTGACCTTTACTTTGCTGTAGGCTTTGCTTTTGTCAAATTTTCCTCACAAGAAGGCACAAAGGACCTTTCTGAAATGTTGGAAATATTCTACAAACAATCTATACGGTGGCTAAACAGGTGTGATCAAATAAAGTTCAGTCATTTGTATACTGAAGATTTGCCCATAACGCGCTTCTGCAGGTTACGTCTCATTAAAGTCTTTTATTTTTTTATTTTTTATTTTTCATTAAAGTCTTTTAAAGCAAGGAACAGAACAAGGGTTAAAGTATCCTGCTTTTGCCTAAGAAGGGATGACGTAACGGTGCATACATTTTTTTTTTGTACTTTCATTAAGAAACATTGGACCACATGTAAGATACTAATACAAATATAGAGAGTAGAGAGAGAGAGAGAGAGAGAGGGCCATTACAAACAAGTGAGGAAGTAGGTCCCTTGTCCAAATTCCCACATGGTTTTGCTTTTCGGATTATCCTAACACCTTACATATTCTTAAAACACTACAATGAGTTTCCAAAAAAATTCTAAAGGTAAATTTCTGGCTTGGAGCTGTTTTTCAGAAGCATGACTTATGCACAGGAGATGACATTGGTTTGTTTCCACCGGGGACTTGGGGATGCAACAGGATGGCTGTCCATTGTCCCACATGAGCCTTCCCTCCTATTTCACATTTGAAAGTGGAAGTGATGCAGAGCTCTCTTTGGGATATTTTTGCTGCCATTTTCGGTTCGGCTTTATTCACCTGTGCCCAACCATCCCGACGGGTGGGGTGTCAGGTATTTTCAGGGCAGGCAAGGTGCAGATGTGGAATCCATCCTGGCACAATGCAAGCCAGATCGCTAGGCCGTTATGCCGTGACGCTGGGGATGCTCTGGGGGTGAAAGCAGGTACTTTGATGGTGCACCAGCCTACTTCCAAGAGGGTCTCCAGTGACAGTCCACCTCCTGGAGTTCACCCCCGTGTGCGCTGCCTCGCACCCTGCGGCCCACAGCATCAGCAGTGGCGCTGGCACGGCACCTCCAGAATTACACTATAGAAAGACTATGGCTCTGGGATGCCCGGGGGCTCAGTGGTAGAGCGTCTGCCTTTGGCTCAGGGTGTGACTCCTGGGTCCCGGGATTGAGTCCCATGTTGGGCTCCCTACATGGAGCCTGCTTCTCCCTCTGCCTGGGTCTCTGCCTCTCTCTTTCTCTCTCATGAATAAATAAATAAAATCCTAAAGAAAGAACGAAAGAAGAAAGAAAAAGAAAGAAAGAAAAGAAAGAAAGAAAGAAAAAGAAAAGAAAAGAAAGAAAGAAAGAAAGAAAGAAAGAAAGAAAGAAAGAAAGAAAGAAAGAAGAAAGACAATGTATGGCTCTCCCCTGGCTCCTCTCCCAGGCTCTGTCTCATTCCCGAATCACTCACGCGGTACGGCTTTTGACGGTATTTCCTCAGTTATTTGGAAATATGATATTAAAGGGTTTACACAGCTGAATGAAAGTATATTTATGAGAAATCAAACTATGTATGTGGGGGAGGGTTGAGATGTTCTTCTAGGACCTCTTTAACTGTATTAAGGACCTCAGAGCAATAAGTTTTGGGGAACAGAAAGCATCAGGTGTAATTCTGAGTGTGCTGTTCAATGTCGTTCACTGGCAGATAGTCAGTTAGTCATTCAGCAAACGTTGTGGAGCACCCAGAGGACCTGGCGGGTTTGGGACCCTGTGGGCGTACAGCTAGAAGGGAGCGCTCCACACCCCACGGGTCAGGAGGTGTGAGCCCTGGCACTGCCTCCCACAGCCCCTCCCGGGGCCGAGAGAGACCTCATCTCCTTTCCTCCTCTGTTCCCCAAAGTGCTGGGACAGAGCCATGTGGAGGGGCACAGAATCACCCCGGACCTGTGAGCGACCCTACCTGTGGGCCCTGAGACTGGGACTTCAACCTAGAACCGACTCATCCTAAAAACCACTGCTTTGCTTTTTCCTTCTACACAATTTCTTCTTTTAAAGAACATGTCTGAGATGCTCATTCGATTAGGAAAAAAAGAAATCAATGCTTTTTTCACGTAAATGTCTATCGGAGCAACGTCCCACACCCCTACCCTGCTGTCAAACTACCAGATTTCCCGGTCCCTCTGTGCTCAGCGCCTCTCCCTCAGAAGCCGGATCAGCTTACCCTCCCGTGGGCTCCGTGGCAAGTCAGCGGCCCGGCCCCAGCGATGAGCTGCTCCATGTGCCGCGGACCATTTCAAGGAGCAAAAAATTGGAGAACAAAGGAGCTCCTGGAAACCAAAAGACTAGTAGGCAACCACTCTTAGATTTAAATCACAAAGACCTCATTAGGCTGTTCTTGTTCTGCTGTAGCTAACATTTGATTAGGTGGGTGCCTGGAGTTACTGCCTTTCTTAATTAAATCAGACTCCACTTTTACCCACCCCCAGGAAAGATGAGAGAAGAAAAGATGAATTCAGCATCCTCCTCCTTCAAATGCTAATTACCCTAAGCAGTGAAAGTCCTAAATCAGGAGGTTCAAGCCGAGGGCTGCCCCAGCCCCGGGAAGAGCCCGCTCACATTTACTCGAGGCCTGCTCCATTGTGCGCTGGATAATAGGCACAGATGTCGGCCCGCCTTCCTCTGAGCGACTTTTGCCTAATAACCACCTTCAATGTGTCCCAGTTGCACCTGTTCAGCATTTTAAAATGAATTAGTGTGCTTGATTGCCTCCAAAAATCTTGTCCACTTTTGTCAACCTGATTATACGGCCACAATGCAAAGCGATTATATGAGCGGCAGCCTCTCGGCAAACTGGAAGGAGGCCAAGCCAGCCGCAGCGCCAGGGGCTTTTGCTCGCCGCTCAGCTCCGGGACTGCCTGACTTCACAGGGGTCCCTGATGCATAACCTCACGGGATGGCTCTCCCTGCCATCAGGGGCTGGGGGGGGCCCTGGGGGCTCCCCCCATGGTGTTAGGACCAGGGGCCGACTGACGGATCAGGGCCCACTGCCCACCCAGGACAGGCGGGAGGCTGGGAGGTGACACAGGCCATTGGGATTTTGGAAAATCCATGAGTGGAAGGAGGGGCGGGCATCGAGCAGGACAGAGTGAGCCCTCCAGGCAGGCAGGAGCCCGCAGACCAGCTTGGGGCCTCCTTCAGTCTAGACAGATGCCCATTTGGGGTCCAATACCTGTTCTTCCCTGTCCCGTACACTGCGCTCTTTCCGCTTTCCATGAAATTAGGTTAGGAGAATCGTGTAAAAAGTTATCAATCCGGACATACAGAATATTTGTTTATCTAATTTCTGACTCTCTCTCCCCACTCGATCTATATTCACCCAACACCCTGAGCTTGGGAAACTTCTCATAAAAGTACACTAGTGATTACTAATCAAGTATTTAAGATGACGTTCAAGGGAACTGTAAGGCGTGAGGAAATTCTCCCTGTGCTGTTTCGGACTGTCTGGCACAGAGCAGAAATCCAGGCGGTAGATGGTGAAGGAACGAGTGAACAGATGAGTAAATGAGTGGACCGGGAGGCTGAGTGTAAAAACTAGGGTCAAATCGCCGTCTTAGACGGATCCAGGGAGATATTGATGAAAAGTATTCAAGGACGTATCAACCAAGTGTTGTTCACAGTGATGATCAGACTGTAGAATTGTTGTTGTGCTTTTCCTCTCTCTAGTTTTTGATGTTTCCATAATTTCTATAATAATAATGTGAAGTTTTAACAATGTTAAGAAAAATAAAATACACTCTAAGAGAATTTTTTAAAGGTATTTTTATTTATTTATTTATGATAGTCAGAGAGACAGAGAGAGAGAGAGGCAGAGACACAGGCAGAGGGAGAAGCAGGCTCCATGCACCGGATCTCCAGGATCGTGCCCTGAGCCAAAGGCAGGCGCTAAACCGCTGCGCCACCCAGGGATCCCTCTAAGAGGATTTTTAAACAATCTTTTACACTTTCCCTGATCTATATCCCTACTTGCTAACAGGAAGTTATCTGCATTATTTGGAGCTTTACTGGTTCATAAGAGGATGAAATGAAATGAGGGTCCCAAATCGTCCTGCAAGTGACATCATTATGAGTATATTCGTGTACTCTGTGATCTCTACCACCAGGGTAAGCAATGTCGGATCTGAAATTTAAAGCTTTCACATAAAAACGAATCTTCAGCAAATCAAGAATAAAGGGAACACGACTCCCATGAAACAAGTGATTTCCTTCAAAGAAGTGGTCTCTGAAAGGAAGTTGACACACAATCAACATAGTGCCCTCCCTTCTCTATGTTTCTGTTGATTATCTTTGATGCCTTATAACCTTGCAGGCCTAGGTATAAGCTTCTGTTTATTCCCCTCTCTCTGCCTACATATTCCTAAAATACATAAAATAAATTATATTATTACATTTCTTATTAACAAAAGATCTCTTTTAAGGAATAGACTCGTGTGATTTTGGAGATGGGCTCGCAGTCAGCAAACCCAGGCAAGAATTAATGCTGTGGTCCTGAGCCTGCAATCTGCAGGGTGGGCTGGCAACTCAGAGTTATTATGTAACCGTCTTGGGGCAATTTTTTCTTCTCCGGAAAACTTCAATTTTTATTCTTAAGGTCCTCAACTGATTGAATGAAGCCCACCCACATTATCAAGGATAATCTCTTTTACTTAAAGTCAACTGATTGTAAATGTCAATCCCATGTACAAAACACCTTCAGAGCAGCCTCTAGACTAATATTGGACCAAACAACTGGGCACCGTTACTCAAGCAAGTTGACGAAATTAATCATCACACATGCATTTTCGTTTCCCACTCTGCAAATATTTAGTCTGTTCTTCATTTGTTTCTCAGCTGGTTTTGCCCATATTTTATTGGGCAAGAACTGCGTCTTATTCACATCTATATCCTCAGGACAAAGGATAGAATTTTTCCCAGAACAAATGCATAGAATTTTGGTTGCTTGGATGAAAGGAAGGAAGAAAGGCAGGGAGGGTGGATGGATGGATGGATGGATGGTGAAAGGAAGGACGGAAGGAAGGAAGGATGGATGGATGGATGGTGGATGGGAGGACAAAAGGCAGGAAGGCTGGATGGATGAATAGATGGTGGATAGGAGGAAGGAAAGAAGGTGGGAAGGCGGGCTGGATGAATGGATGGTGAGGGAGGGAAGGAAGGAAGGAAGGAAAAGGAAGGAAGGAAGGAAGGAAGGAAGAGTAGATAGATGAATGGATGGAGATGGAGGAAGGAAAGAAGGTGGGAAGGCGGGCTGGATGGATGAACGATGGAAAGAAGGAAGGAAGGCAGGAAGGAAGATGAATAGCCCAAGGCCCTTGGACACTACTTCCGTCTACAGCGCTCTCTTCTTCGCTGAACCCTTACACTTTCTGTATCTGCACCACAACTCTTGGCTGCTAGTCTAATGCTGATTGTGCCTTCCAAGGAAAAATTTAAACTCAACGCCTAAAAGGCTGTATTCTACAAATCCTTTATATTGATTCCACTAGTACCCTAGCAAAGTAATGGAAAAATAAAGAAACCAATGACTATTTATGACATGATTCCAAAATTTAGTTCTTTTGATAGTAAAATATGCAAGTATACGTGGCTACTGATCAAAAACTTCCACACCATCTTTAAACGTAATCTTTCTGTAACCGTGGCCGAGGTCTTACTGTTTTCCTGTGTAACAGCTTGCAGAAACTATGACTCATGGCAGGTGGATGGTTTTGCTTTGTGCCATCTATGGTGCTAGCGGCAGGTCATGTTGCCTAGAACAAGACATCAATTAATCCTGGTTTAATTGTCAAATGTGGGAAAGATAAGACAAAGTAAAGCAGTGATTTTGTGGCTATTTATCCTCATTTTTTCTGATGTTTTTGATCCCTCCGCATCTTCCTCCACCCTGACTTCTGTCCCAGGATCTTCCCCAGGGTGGATTACATGAATGGCTCCATTGCCCTTTGGCTTTAGGTTGGGTGTACGCATGGAAAATTGGAGGAGAGAGAAGACACGTGTAGAGAAGAAAATCTAGGGAGCCGAGGCCACAGGTCCACGTGGCAGGCCCCACCACGTGCCATAAGGATCTCTCCAGTTCTCCTTGGGCTCTCACTGGGATTTGCACCAGTCCCCCCAGCAGCCACCCACCATTATAAAGCTTCTCCTAAGCTATAGGTTTTTCACTTTCTCAAACTTCACTTCCAGGGACCAAAATCTGCTCTGATGATCTGGGACTGCATAACAAATTTCCCCCCAACCTGGCGCCTTACAGAAAATAAATTGCTACCTTACACGATTTCCGTGGCTCGGCATTCAGCAGCAGCCAAGCTTGGTGCTCTGGGCTCAGCTTCGCTCTTGAAGCTACAATAAGGATCTTGGCTCAGACTACACTCCGGAGGCTTGTGTGGGTTGTAAGATCCACTTCCAAGCAACTCACTCATGTAGCCCCAAGCTGTGCTGGCTCCGGGTGGGGGTCCTCAGTTCCCAGCACGGGAACCCTCAGGACACAGCAGCTGGCTTCCCCGGGGACGCGATCCGGGGGCAGCAAGCTGAAGGATGCCTTTGATGATCAAGTCTCGAGAGCCACGTGCCGCCGTTTCCACAGAATATTCCTGGGGACACAGCTCAGCCAGTCTAACAGAGGAGGGAAAACACAAGGGCGTGGACACCAGGAGGCGAGGGGCCTGTGGGCCGCCTGGCAGGATGCCTGGCACTCGAGGCCGTGCCCACCGTCCCCCAGGGCAGGGCTGACCTGGTGACGGCGAGGTGAACAGCAGCTGGAAGTGCGATGTGCTGCAAGGATTCCCGGGGCAGGTGTGGAGAGGCCACATGGGGTGGCCCAAAGCCGTGCCCCCTCCCTCCTGTGGCCCTCCTGCCGCCGGGCCCCCTTCACGCTGGGCCTCAGCTTCGCTCCCCCACCTCCAGAAGCTAGTACGAGGGTTCCTGGCCTCTGCTCACCAGAGTCAAACTTCAGGGGTGCAGGATTGCGATCCGCAGCAGACACGCCTGGGAGGAGCAGGGGTAAGGGGGCTCCCCCACTTTCATCAAACTGGGAAGGTGGCTTGGGCTAGGAGGGAAGAGAGGGCGGGGACCCCTGTGGGCTCCAGGGCAGTTGAAACCCCCACGATGCCTCGGATGCCACAAGGCCCCACAGACCTCCTGTCCTATGAGGGCCCCTGGATTTCAAGGTGCTCCCAGGCCCCATGCGAGGAGGGACAGGACTGGCTTCAGAGATGCTTCGCCCATACAAACGGTCCACCAGAGGTATTTGTTAAAGTGTGTTTGCATATCGTTAGGAAAATTAGTCCCTTAGAAGTTCCTCTAGGGTGCGGGTGCCAGGTTCATCCCAGCACCCAATAACTGCTTTGCCTGTAGACTCTCATAACGCCCTGTTCTCCCGGCAGAAATAATATGGCTTCAAAAAGCCGGGGCGGAGTTATTAAGCTCATAAAGGCCCCGTGGCTGTGCCCTGTCACCACCGCCGCTGTTCAGCCCCCTTGCCGGGGCCCTTGCAGTTACTGCCTCCCTCTGCAACAGCACTGACTGCCTCTCTGGCAGACTCGGTGGGCCCTAGCCTGCGTGTACTTCCCTGTCTACACCCGTGGCTTTCCGAGGGCACGGGCTGTTTAGTTCTCTGTCTGCAGACAGGAGCGGTGACTCAACCGAAGAGATAACAGAATAAGCTGTGATTTCTCAGATGCCAGCAAACTATGGACTTGGCACCTTAGGACGCCGCCTTCTAAACTCATCTCTGCGGGACACCCGGGGAGCTCAGCGGTGGGGCGTCTGCCTTGGGCTCAGGGTGCGACCCCGGGGTCCCGGGGTCCCGGGATCGAGTCCCACGACGGGGCCCCCTCAGGGAGCCTGCTTCTCCCTCTGCCTGTGTCTCTGCCTCTCTCTCTCTCTCATGAATAAATAAATAAATCGAGGAAAGAAAGAAGAAAGAAAAGAAAGAAAAAGAAAGAAAGAAAGAAAGAAAGAAAGAAAGAAAGAAAGAAAGGAAGAAAGAAGAAGAAGAAGAAGAAAGAAAGAAAAAGAAAGAAAGAAAGAAAGGAAAGAAAGAAAGAAAGAAAGAAAGAAAGAAAGAAAGAAAGAAAGAAGAAAGAGGAAGAAAGAAAGAAAGAAAGAAAGAAAGAAAGAAAGAAAGAAAGAAAGAAAGGAAAGAAAGAAAGAAAGAAAGAAAGAAAGAAAGAAAGAAAGAAAGAAAGAAAGAAAGAAAGTAAGTCTCTGGGATCTGTCCCTTCTCACCCGTTCCTCTGTGCCCTTCAGGCCACAGTCAGGTCCCCCCAACAGCACCCCCACAGCCAGGTCCCCCCACCCCACCAGACACGTGTAACCCCCTCACTGAAGGACAGGCTTTCACGTTCCGAATCAGAGCCCAGTCTCAGGCCAGGCTCGGGGCTCGGTGGCCTGCTGCCGGCGAAAGCAGGTGATCTGTCCCCTGGGCGACACCAGGGCCACACCGGGTGCCCGCTCGTCCTGCCACTTAGATGCCAGCCGCCTCCAGCGAGGTATCTGCTCTCCTGACCCCGCTGCCTAGTCCGTAAAGCAAAGATCACCGTGACAATTCTGGCCGGTGCCCAAGCGCCCGGCAAAGGCTGCCCGACGGCAGGCTCAGCCTCAGGGACCTGGGATCCCAGGCTGCGGTGGCGCCCGGCCAGGCAGGTGCGTGGGCTCAGGGCTGGCTGGTGCACGGGGGAGCAGGCCCGGACCTTGCCTCCAAGCAGCTAAGGAGCACCTTCAGGGGACTGCAGCACGTTGTGCCACACAGCGCTGTTCACACCCAAGTCTCAGATCGCATATGAAAGCAGGGAAACTGAGGCACAGCCTCAACTCTACAGCTCCAGAGGCTGAAAACTTCGGCCAGATTCAGGACTAGACCCGCCCCCCCCACCTCCACCCCGATTTCCTCAAGCTGCTCCGGCAAAGCTACACTTTGTTAGCGAACACCCCATGAATTCACCAATTCAGTTTTACACAGCTATGCAAACAGTGAGCTTAATTCTGTTTTCTTTACGAATGGGGCAAAGAGCCTCCAAAGGTGGTAAATCAAGTTCAATTATTTTCATTACCAAGTCCTTTTCCCCATGAAACTCCAAGTCAGCATTTGAAATGACTAGCCTCTTAAAAATAATTAAAAGCAGACATCTGGAAAACACTGGTTACTGAGGCATCCACAGCCTCGGCAACGTCCTCTATGGATAACCAGGTCTTAGTCTGAAAAAAGGAGTATTTTCCATTTTGTTTTAAACAGAAGCTTATTGCCCATGCACATGAAACACAAATGTCCAACAAAAAAATTCACTTTTTTTTTTTAATTTCAGCAAGTTAATGTCAACACATGTTATTAATTTTTGCTACCAAGCCAGTCTTGGTGGGGAGTCTGGAAGCATGGCCAACCAGAGTTTAATGAGCTGGTGGTTGTTCAACAGCACACGTATCACAAGGAGGCCAGATGCACCATTCAATTATATCCTCCACATGCTTTTTTGGAATGTGGAAAGGCCACCCCCCACGTCTCTGGCACACCTCGTGATCTCTGTGAAATCCTCTCGCTCTAGATCCTCTCAATGCATCTCCGTGGATTCTCCAAGACCAACACCAGCCCTGCTTGCAGTCTTGGGCTTTAGCACCTGTCCGCTGAAGCATCTCTGTCACTCCTTCCGTTTTTTCTCACAGAACAACATCCTCAGCAACACACATATTTTATCTCCTGTAGCTTTTTTTCTTCCAGTCCTTTCACTGACAGGAAAACAATCCACTGCTTGTTAAGTACATTTCTACGAGGTGGACAAGCAAAGTTTTTAGTGTTTTGTCTGAAGTGCAGAATCCATTGTATTCTGTAAATTATTTTAAGATTTTATTTATTTATTCATGAGAGACAGAGAGAGGGAGGCAGAGACACAGGCAGAGGGAGAAGCAGGCTTCACGCAGGGAGCCCGATGCAGGACTCGATCCCAGGATCCCGGGATCATGCCCTGGGCTGAAGGCAGAGGTTCAACCACAGAGCCACCCAGGTGCCTCTACTCTGTAAGTTTTGAAGAAACCTGCGTTTTCTGAGATCAAAGTCGTCAGTAACTTTTTAACCATTTTCCTTTTAAAACAGAAGGAATATGCATAGACAAGTTTCCCTTAAATGACAGAATGATTCCAGGACCCAGCAAGTCATCACAATGATAATGAAATAAATAAACAAAAGAGCAAACCAACTGGCGTGGGACGCTGTGTAAGGGCACGTGGCATTAATTTCATTCATTCAACAACTAGTTGCTTGCTGAGTGTCCACCATGTGTGACAGGACTCGGTATCTCTGGTGGTCACACAAGAAGGACAAACGATGATTCTTCGGTGATGATCTCTGGTTTCTAAGAACAACAATCCACAAGCAAGTAGGCCATACACAGGGGTGAGAGTGAAAGGTGGTCCGTAGTATGTCCTGTAAATCTCGCTTTGTGCTGTGATCTTCCCTGGAGCCCCCCAAAGCATCTGTTCTTTTTATCATTGTACTTTCGCATTGTATTACGGTTGTGTATTTTCTTTCTTCCTGTTTAGACAGGGAGCTTTTAAAGTCGTGTGCCTTGGCTTATTCATCTTTACACCTTTATTGCCTCAACAAAGTGGCTGGTTCAAATGTATAAATTCACACACTGTGTAGAAAAAAGGAACAAACTCATGAACTCATGGACTCCTGGTGATTCCATCTAAAACCAATGACATCCACAAGATCATGAGAAGTGGTCATTAGCTAGATCGATTGAGTGAAAGAGGGAAACACAGTGTGTATCGCAAATAACTTTCCCAAGGTACTCCATGCCACCTTCAGGCGCTCTTCCTACACATCATGAGTTTAACTGCAAATATAGGTTATATAAGACCAAGGTAGAGAAGACCAGGTCCGAAGCACTGGAAAGAAATCCCAAACTTGAGTCAGAACAGAAGCACGTGTTCGCCGATGCACACTGCCTGGAACGGTGGCCCAAACAAAGGGAAACGAAGGAATAAGGAGGGTGAATCTTCAGAGTAAACGAGTCAGAGTGTAAGGGGTATGTAAGGAATCAGATGGAGAAGTGACCAAAGGCAAGATCCTGTTTCTTGAGGTGTGCTTTCACTTTTAAGTGAAGATTCAAGGTAAGTCATGATAGTTCCCTTGTATTTACAGTTTTCACAAATACATGAAAATATGTTGCAAATACATAATCTTATCATGTAACATAAGCCAAACACAGACAAAATTTCTAGATGTTAGGCCATGCTCAAGAATCCCTAAAGTTTTGAGTATAAAACCTCACCGAGGAGAAGGAGTAAAGGGTTTTGCTGATAATAAGAGGACGATCATAATGTAGGGGTATCTGTATTCAGCCCCTACTCTTTGTCAAACACTGTCCTAAAACCTACACATGTTAACTCATCCCATCCTCAAAGCTCTGCAAGACATTTAAAAAGGTATTAAAATCTTCACTCTGTACATGGAGATTTACACATAGAGAGTGTATAAATCTTGCGCAAGGTCATTAGAGGTAAGAAGACGTAGAGTTTAGGTTTAAACCCAGGCATTTTGACTTTGGAATGATACACACTACATGCCATGATTTTAGAGACATGTGTTACTGAATACCTGGTGGGACTTTTTACTTATTATTTGTAAAATTAATAGAAAAGAAAATTCATTCCCATACTTTCAATTTAACATTTAGAATTCAGGTCAAATACTGGTTAATTGTAGAAGCATATAAACCAGTTTGAAAACAAGGGGCTGTAATGTTTAACCTTTTCAACATTTTACATGACTTATTTATCTCTCAAGTGAATACTTTATCCTAAATTTTTTAAATTAATTTTTAATATCAGGTTGCCAATAGGTCTCCAAATAGTGAGAAATATGGATGATGCCTATTTCTGCATGGCTGGAAATTTTCTTCAGCAGGTCTGTGAGCATGGGTCAGCCGAGCTGACGATGGAGTGTGCTTGCTTCCCACACAAGTCAGCTCACTCACACAAAAAGCAACCATGTTCCTTGACCTTAAAATTTGCCCTGGCTCTAGCCAACTATATCACAAATGTTTTTCCTTTATCATCTTTAAAAAGAAGAAAAAAGGTAAAGATAGTATGCGTAATTTAGTTAACCCATTGCCACAGTTGCGATCACAATCCAAAAAATACATTCTATGTATCGCCTGTGAATTCATTAGGTAAATTGAAATAAATTAAAAATATGATTTTATAATATATATAATCTAAACATAATGCCTATTGACCAGTTACCAAAACTATGCAAGAAACCAGAGCTGGAAAACAGAAAGCAGTGGTGCCTGTTAATGTAGTGTGATCTCCTGAATCATATTATTGAGAATAAAAACCTTTTTAAGTAATTTGTATTGCCTTTATTACACTGGAAATAAAATATCAAAGACTGGTTTCATTTTCCCACATGCAAAAAATGCATTAATAAGTTTAACATTATTCTGAACATAAGTGCTACCAATGAAAAAATATATCATTACAGCAAATTGCTAAGAAATTGAGCCTTGAGTGCATTTTTCATTCAGACGATTTGGGGATGGGGAGAAATGAAAAAGCGTTGTTTGTGTTTTGCTCCTCTAGCTGAGATTTGTCAACCAACATTGCTTTGCTTTAATTTCCTAAAGTAAACCCATCCCTTGCCTAGCAAACAAAAGCCTGCCAGCACCTTGTTGTCTCCAACCGTCTTTTATTGCTTTTTTGAAACAATTATTTGTTTGAAAGAAACAACTTGGGCTAGAAGGGATATTCATCCCCAAATTCTAAGTGGATCTATTCAAGCAAACTTGGAAAAAGAAAAGTGTGTTCTGATCTGACGCTCATGGGTGAGGGCCTGTCTACAGCACAAAGGGCTCTGTTATTTCTGTATCAGAGTCAACAGTACAAACGATGACAAAAGAAGAGCCACAGACATGACTGACGAGCGAAGCATTAGCCACCAGGTATCTGCGGAGCACAGGACACAAGGCTGTCAAAGAACGTGGCACCCACATCAGCTATTCACTTCCTCAGTGGAGCACATGCTTTGGGGAGTCCTTGGCAACAAATTTCTGATAAGGACAAGAGCTACAGTTTTGGTAAAATATAAAGTGAGTGGAGCCATGAGAAAATCAGCTCATAATTCTAGTGCGTACAGAACTCAGCAGGGACTTTCAGAAATCACGGAGTTGGAATCCCTGTTTGCCCTTAGACTGTCCGGCAAAATTTGTTTAAATGTGGTTCCATATTCACATTCTGATTTTCATATTGTAAATTTTGTAGATGCATGCACACGTGGGTCTGTTAGACTGCGTACAGGAAATAAATATGTTAACTATATACGTAAAATAGGTGAGAGTGAATGATAGATACGGTAGTGCATAATATGTGTGTATGGAAATTAGAATGTGCATCTGAACTCAGTATATATGTTATATTCTATATATTGACTCACATGTGAGAGAGAGAGAGAGAATGATCACACCATCACTTTGGGGTGACACGACAGTATATAATTACATATGGCCCGTAACTCTCTGACAGATGAATCGATACATAGGAGACAATCACATACAGTTTAGAATATTCTAATCTAAGAAGTGTTTAGCTCTCCTTTTTCCCATTTTAATACATCAACATCTTTCTTACTAAAAAGCGAAGAGCCGAAGAGCTCATCTTTGTCATGCTGTATCCTTCTCTGAAAAGGGAGAAAGGTGTAATGAAATCTTTTATTTTTCTGGCACGATTCTCCATGCACGCTTACAGCAAAGGATGTGCACAAATTAACCAACCCTTGGTTCAGATTTTGCAATTCAAAGAGTAACAGTGTGAATTTGAGACCTAGGCCGGGGAGGCCAAGTCACTGGGGCTCCCGGGATCGGAGTAATTGGCCCAGGGTCACGCCAGGTAGAAAAGGCACACAGCTACACAGCTTCACAGACAGGATTGGCCCTCGTGCTCCCCTCTGAGCTGGGAAACCACAAGCGGGCTCATCCACTGAGCTTGACCACAGCACCAGTCTGGCCTCTGTAACTCACGGTGGCCCGTGCGCCTCTGCTGTCCTCTCTGCTTGACAAGTGCTGCTTACCCCGTACCTGCGGCAGCTGAGGAAGCTCTGGTGATGGGTCCAACAGGAGGCAGGCCCATGCCTGGAAAGAACGAGAAAGCAGAATGGCGTGGGGGGGACCTTTGGGAGAGAGTAGCAGGGACACTTCATGCTTCCAGGACTGCCACAAGATGGAACGACAAGATAGAAATGTTTGTTTGCAGTACACTTCCTTGCACGCAGCAGGCGACTAACCCATATTAATTTCCTTCCCTTTCTGCATGATGTTTCCTAGAAGGTACGTTTTGTCTACAAAATGATAGTGGCTGCCTATCTCTGGAATTCCATCCTGGATTAGCATTGACAAATTGACAAGCAAAGAAAGAAAAGAAAAGAAGAGAAAAAAGAAAAAAGAAAAAAGAAAAAAGAAGAGAAGAAAAAGAAAAGAAAAGAAAAGAAAAGAAAAGAAAAGAAAAGAAAAGAAAGAAAAGAAAAGAAACAGAAAAAAGAAAAAAATAACCATCCTTCTTCTCTGTACAAAAATCAAAATTAGTGGGGCAGGGACGCTGCCCCTTTCTTTGATGGGTCATGAGAGAATCAGAGAGCTTTCAGGAAGCAGCTGGGATCCAGGTTAGGTTCGAAGATTTCCAGCAGCACATTTTGGTGATTAAGAAAAGCAAATGCTTCATTTCTGACTGGCTTTGTCTGGACGCCTGACACTTCCGACTGGCTCCCGAGATGTTTAATCCTCTCTTCTTTCCTTCCCCAGCAAAAACATTCACACATTTCCCTGATAATGTGGCATATTAAGAGGATATGGATTTTCATTTCTTTGGCTTCTGTAAGCCTCTGACTATATTTTTCTTGGTAAAAAACTGTCTCCTGAGGGACATGGACTGGGGGTGCTTGTATAAATAAGCACCTTGGAAAACCAAAGTACAGGGGAGACCGGCCTGAGGATGTGCTGAGCTTTCTGGGAAGAAAAGTGATAAAGAAGACTCTGGAATAATAGAGTAAAAGTGATTTATTTTTCCTTAGATGTGTTTTTCCTAAGTTTTTACATTGAAAAATGTAAAATAGATCAGAAGTAAGAAGGAAAATGACCACTCTATATTTATACATTAAGTACATATAAAAAATGGTTTATATTTAGGCAAATGTACATATTTGTACATGTATATTTTTTCCCAAACCATTTAAAATAAGCAGCAGACATCAGGATCCCTCATTCCTATAAAATTTGTTGTGTTCCTCCTAAGAACAAGGACATTCTCTCACATAAACACATGACACTTCAAATCTAGCAAGAGTAACAACAATAACAGAATTTGGTAACCATAAAATATCCAACCTGTGTATATATTTCCCTAATTTTGACAGAAATGCCTTCTATATCTCTTAGTTTTTTTCTTATTCTTTTTCTTTTGCATGGAAATGCAATTAATGCCTATGCATTGGATTCCATCGTTATGCCTCTTTAATCTTTTTTATGGACTAGACCTCTCCCTTGCATTTGTTTGATTGATTTGAATCACATTGTATGTAAATGTGGTCCACAACCTTGCAGAATGCCCCAGCCCTCTGTGCTCCTGGTTTCCTCCTGGTGTCATTCGACTTGTTCTTCAATCTCCTGTGGTCTCTCTGAGCTGGAAGTTAGGAGGTCAATCACACACTATGGCCAAGGGCCCATCTGGTCTCCAGCCTGTTTTTGTGAATAAAGTTTTATTGAAACACATATTGCCTAGGACTGCTTTTGTGTTGACAGAATTGAGGAGTCATAAGAAAGGGCGTAGGGCCCACAGATCTCTCTTTTCTGCCCCCTTTGCAGGGTAAGTTTGCCAGGCCTGGTCCAGAAGTCCAGTAGATGCACAGTTAACAGGTTGGCTTGCATCTCTCGTGCTGACATGGGGCACCTGCTTCTACAGCAGATCCGGAGCTGTGTGTCCCGCTGCCTCCTCCCGACCAATCATGCTCAGCTCTGCCATCAACTCTGCACGGGAGGACTGCATGTTTCTTTTCAGTGTCTAAGGAATATGTGAGGAAATGCTTCGACACTGAGTCATCCTTCCCCCAAATTTTGCAGATTTTCACTGATGATTTTTTTTTGCCTGAATCTATTGTTTCTCATCAATCAGGACTTTTATGGGTTTTAGATGGCATTCTGGTAGAAACCAAGTGTTGCTTGTTTGTTTTCTCTTAGTTCTGCTTTTCGTTTTTGAGTTTCTCAGCAAATTCCTGGCTTCTTACCTGTTCATGGGAAAAGCCTACCATTAACTATTTTTAATGTTCGAATTGTCGCACTGAGTTTGCAGTGGAAGCTTCTTACAAATGGTTTTTGCATCCCTTTGACATGACCCTTTCAATAGTTGATACTCTTGGGCTCACTGGCATGTAAAGGGTGTCTCAAAAGGACTTTGCGTGTTCCCTGCCCTGCAGCCAGAATCCGTCATTTCTCTGAGGAGGCTTAGTGCCTGTTTGTGAGGAATGAGATTTAGAATCTAAGATCCAGGGACTTGTTCCCTGCTGCAGAGGGGTCACTGCTTACAGGCCTGCGGAGAAGCTACAGCTGAAAAACAAAACACTCTTATGAACTGGTGCTGTTCTTTCCACTGCAAATTTCATGTCAGGGAGTATTCCCCACATACCTATACCTGTTGTCTCTTACACTAAAAAAACACGGTTCCTAAAACATTGATATATGTGTAAGTATGCATTTATAATTATACTATAATTATATTTTTACATTATATATAATATGATTTACATGACATTATATATAATTATATATTATATATAAATATACATAATTATAATATACTTTAAATTATTACATATTTATAATTTTATTATTATATGTTACTTACAATTATTATTATATATATGTATATAAGATTTTGACATTTCTAAGGCAATATTACTTCTAATAAAAAACTGTATGACATTACATAGTTCTTCTTGAGAACATATCCCCAGGATGTGCAGCCTGGGCACTGTGTCACAATTTATTTGACAGTGTTTTCATTATGTAATTATAAACATAGTTTCAATTTTAGGCTTTTTCTCTTTCTGATTGAATTTTTCTGACACATAAGGCATTTTTGGCCTTATCCTGGCCTCCCGGCGAAGCCGTCCACGGACGGGCTCAGAGCACAGACTCCTCCTAATGGGAGGGTGCAGGGGGGACCTGCGGGGCCAGCGGCAGAGCCTGGGGAGATGCTGCAGGAAACTCGCAGAGGGACGAAGCGCGTCCCCAGAGCCCCCTTCTCCGGCCTGGGCTGCCGAGCTCCAAGCTGGGGTGTGACGAGGACAGCGTTCCCAGGGCCACGATCCATCCTCCCCGTCTAGGGACGGAGGGAGGTTGGAAGTGAGCCAGCCCACCCTAGGAGCAAGCCCCTCGGTGGGTGGCTTCCTCTCCTTCCCTCTGCCCTGCTGGTGACAGCCACCTGTCAGCCACCTGTCTGTCAGAGACAGGCCGTGGGTCTAGTTTCTCCCAGCACCCTTGTTGTGCTTCAGAATCCGTGCCTCCACCTGGGGACCCCAGTTTTTTGAAGGGTTCAAAAGAAGCACGAGGATTCTGTAACTGTTCTGGGTTTTCCTGATTGTGAAGAGGTAATGTTCTTCTGGGCCTTTTTGCTCCCTAAAGGACGCAGGGTGTCAGTAGCTCAACAGCTGGGTAATGCAAAGTGTCCGCACGGAAGGGGATGTAGAACAGTCATGTGCTGGTGGGAACTGATCTGCAGAGCCGTTCTGATGAGCAACCTCACAGCACATGGCCGAGTTTGGGGGGAAGCCCGGCCCAGTCCTGCCCTAGACTCCTTACCCACAGACATTACACTAAGGTCTCAAACAGATCCAGAATGGACCTTCTCACCCCAGTTCATCACACTCTTGTTTGTGCTGGTGAGGAACCGGCTGGTCTCAGCATCTCTCACTGGGGGACTGGGTAGGAGACACAAAGGGGGTACACACCTCACAGTCATACGCACCAGCTCAAAAAAGCGGGCCAGACTTGGGGTTTCTGGGTGACTCCCTAGGTGAAGGGTCTGTCTTGGGCTCAGGTCATGATCTCAGGATCATGGGATTGAGCCCACCTCAGGCTCCCTGCTCAGTAGGGAGTCTGCTTCTCTCTCTGCCCTTCCCTCTGTGCATACTCTCTCTCTGTCTCACTCAAATAAATAAATAAAATATTTTTAAAAAAGAAAAGAAGAAAGGAAAGAAAGAAAGAAAGAAAGAGAAAAAGAAGAAAGAAAGAAAGAAAGAAAGAAAGAAAGAAAGAAAGAAAGAAAAAAGAAAGAAAGAAAGAAAGAAAGAAAGAAAGAAAGAAAGAAAGAGAAAACAAGCCAGACGTTCTCCCAGTAATGTGAGAGGATCTTACCTCGCTACTGCTGGTTTCTGTAGTGCAATGACATTTACATAAATTAAAAATAATGCATATAAACCAATAATGCAGACTTTGCAAGAATAGATATGAAAAAAGCGATACACGTTACCATATTAGAAAGACTGCCTATGGGAGCCCAGGAAATGGGATTGCGGAGTGAGAACACAAAGAAACAAATAGTAATAACCAATAAAAATGATAGTCAGCAATGACTATATACTGGATACAGTGCTTTGCACAAATTAACTTTTTTAATCCTCAGAACAGCACTAAGAGAATGGAGTTATTATTACCTTCATTTTACAAAGGAGAATATGGACGCACAGAGACAAGAAATAAATAGCCCCCGATATCACAAACAGCGAGGTAGGAAATAAAACAAGTAGATCAATAATGATAAAGGATCATGAGCTGAGGAGAATGATTAACTCGACCCTCTGTGCCTGAAGTTTACTAATAGTCGTATTATGATAATAATAAAATCAACAGTGGCCACGGCCAATAATAGGCACGCACTGGTTTTCTTATAGTGTTTGCTGTGATTAGTTTCATATAAGCACAATCTAAGCCTCTATAAAAGAGAGAGACTCCAAATTACTTTGACATAAACTACATAGCTTATTTTGCTCTGTTTTTAGATCTTATTGAATATTCCAGCTTAATTCCCATTATGTTATGTTATGTTTTGTTTTTTCATTTTGCATCTCAGCCAGCAAGAATGCAGAAAAGACCACGGAATTGGTATTCACTTCTTTTAAGACATAATTCCGATGTTGTATATATGGTTCCATTTACCAATAGTTGAAGGACCAGACCCAGGCACAGATTGGAAAGTGGAAGTCTCCAACCGGGTAGCCAGTTCCGGGTACAACTCGGAGTGCCGGGGAAAGGAGTAAAGTGGGAGAGACATTGGCAAATAATTTTCATCCCTTACTTTCCTTCATTCAGAAAAATGTATCACCTACGTACATTTATCTTCCACTTTCTCATCAAATATTTTAGATTGCTTAGCAATCAATCAAAGATAATCATTGTCTGGTTTCTCTCATATGTGGATTTTAAGAAACAGCACAGAGAATCAAAGGGAAAATTGAATGGGAAGTCATCAGAGAGGGAGACGAGCCACGAGAGACTCCTGACTCTAGGAAACAAAGTGAGGGTCCCTGGAGGGGAGGTGGGTGGGAGGATGGGGTCACCGGGTGACGGGCAGGAAGGAGGGCACGTGATGGGATGAGCAACTGATAAAATATTGAACACTGCATCTGCAATTAAGAATGTACTATATGGGGATCCCTGGGTGGCGCAGCGGTTTGGCACCTGCCTTTGGCCCAGGGCGCGATCGTGGAGACCCGGGATCCAATCCCACATCGGGCTCCCGGTGCATGGGGCCTGCTTCTCCCTCTGCCTGTGTCTCTGCCTCTCTCTCTCTCTGTGACTATCATAAGTAAATAAAAATTAAAAAAAAAAGAATGTACTATATGTTAACTAAGTAAATTTAAATTTAAAAAAATAAAAATGAAAGGGGCACCTGGGTCGCTCAGTGATTGAGCATCTGCCTTTAGCTCAGGTCGTGATCCCAGGGTCCCGGGATCGAGTCCCGCATTGGGCTCCCCACAGGGAGCCTGCTTCTCCCTCTGCCTGTGTCTCTCTCTGCCTCTCTCTCTCTATGTCTTCCATGAATAAATAAATAAAATCTTTAAAAATAAATAAATAAATAAATAAATAAATAAATAAATAAATAATAAATAAGAGAAAAAAATAAAATTACAGAAATGTAAATGACTTCAGGCTAACCTGAAAAGTTATAGATACTATTTATGTTACAAGAAGTCAAAAATGTTCTTCTCTCCCCTCCCAGGTGATGTTTACCGAATTCCCCCTTTGCATGAACCCTGGAGCCCATCCCCCATCAACCGCAGAGCTGCTCGCTGAGTGCAGGCAGACGGCAGCGTCATACCAACCGAGAGCTGCACACATAAATAACCTCCATGATCCACAGTCCCTCGTGCTTCAGTTTTTTTTATTCTATAAAATGTGAGGCAAAGTGGAGGATTGGAGGAGGAGGCCACTTTCTCAAGCCATGGAGCTACTACCGTGAAGAGCTTGGTCTTAACATTGCTACCACACCCTTAGTTGATGCCAGGCTCTCTAAGCGTGAGCTGCTTTTGGTTTGAACACTTGCTGTACCAAACAGCACAAGTTAAATTACATGGCAGTGAACCAACTCACATCATGGTGGCTTCAAACAACATATCCACTTTGATTCCCAGGGGTTCTTTCTCGCATTATTCTTATTAAGGACCTGAGCCGGTGCAGTAGCCAGTCTTTGCGGACTTGCTGCTCGCTGTGGCACTGGGAGGAGTCTTCAAATGGGCCCAGTAGTGAACATGGCACTGCCATTCACATTTTATTGGCCAAAGGAAAGCACAAGGAAATTGCCGTCTTCATATGCTCCTAGAAGACAGTGATTTGGAAATAGTTAATAAACAGCACTAAGGAATGTCACGATTGCACCTGCTAACTAGAAATTTCTCTTAAAAAACCTTCTCAAACTGAAGCAATCTAACTGTAAGTGTCTCTCAAACACATTTATAAATAATATTCTGTATGAAACACAAAGAAAATATTTGTTTAAGCATTTTGTTCCTAATCCTTTTGCTTGCATTTGCCACAATTCATCTTGTTCATTGTCCAGCAACGAAGCCACTCACTGTTGGCAGATTGACCGAAAGATCCTATTTTAGGGCCCCCCTTTACGGGAGGTGGTGGTTTGTGTTCACAGGAAATGTATAAAATTTATGATAGGCACTTTGTGATTCAATAAAAATGAATAGATAATTTAATCATAGGCAATATAATATTTCTCTTTTTAAAAAATTATGTGAAATCTGGACAGATCCTAGCTGTCAGCAGAACATAAAACCCCTCCATCATCCAAACCAGTTCTTATCCTGTGAACTAGTCACGACCTGCGGACAGGAGTCTACTCCTTCACAAAGGAAGGCTGTGATGGTGGACAGGGAACCTGGAGTGGTTTTGATGATCATCCTGGCTCTAAATTAATCTCTGCTCTTGCTTGCCTTGACCTCTACACAGAAAGGCTACTGCATTATTCGGCATCACCCCGGCTACCGTGATAGGTGTCGGGTGGCTGGGGTCGGCCCCCGGGAGCACTGGCAGCACATGCCTAGGCTGGAGGGAGCTTCGAGATTTCTCCTTCTTACTCCTTCCTGGCTGTAGCGCTGTAGTGCCAGCAATGGTAGTGTTCACCCGCACTGCAGTTTCCCAGGAGGCACCTCCTCTTCAGATTATCTGTGTGCTTTTTTTTTTTTTTTTTGTCCCCAGGGGATGGTTGCCTGCAGTAGCTCATCTCTGGGTTCTCTTGCTCCTTTGTTTATGTCTACAGCCCTATCTGGTCCCTGAACCCTGGTTCGCTTATTGAATGATCCCAGGGAATCCGATTCCTTCCTGGACCCTGATGGATGCTTCTGTGTAAATCCAGTGGTCATTATCTTGTGCATTTGTGTATTCATTCCCTGATACGTGGGTCAAATCAGGAACACGGTCACCCACCGATCAAACCACTTCAGCTTCAAGCAGAAAAAATATGAGCTCTGAAAATGTGAAAAGTATCACCAAATCCTACTCTCTTTCTCAACTTCTGGAAACCAAGTCCTCCAAATTTATATCTCACAATGGTTTCCCAAGACTTCCCATTCCGTGAAGGTCTATTATTTTTTTAATAAATTAGACGTTGTGCAAGGAGATTTTATATCACATTTGCTATTCCAATTAGCTTGTTAGTGGCCAAGTAACCTTGGATTTCCGTCAGTGATCATCTATTGTGTGCAGTCTCCCATCCAAGAACTAAATGGTCTGTTGACTTTAATAAAGTATGGGGTGAGCTGCTTTTTTAGTTGAAGTGATATACTCTCTGCCAAGTATTACGTTTTTGTCCTAAGCTTCAAACCCATGCTTCCCTATCTTGGGATTTGGGGTTAGGCTCAGACAACCACTTCTTTCCTTGGGTGTCGAGCTCCATCCTTGGTGCAGCCAACAGTGAGCACCAGAGGGAGATGGTGTGGTGCAGAGAAGGGTAAAAGATGGCTCCCGCCCATTACTGCACCCTCTGAAGATAAACCAACAATGCAGAGGTCAAGGTTGCAGCTCTGCAATCCCTCTAAGCTCCGGAGGTTCTTACATCAAGTGCACAGCTCTTTCTATACAGAGCTCTGCTCTAGCCACGCAGGCCAGCCCTCTACCCCTCTGCAAGCATCTATGTTTTAAAAATTATAATCTCTTTCCTTTGTTCCTTGACCTCTAAGGGTAGCAGCTGCTTTCTACAATTGCTACTTTGTAGTGTCTTTTTGCTATTCTAATTCTGAAATATCAGGTTAACAATTCTGTACACCAAATGCTTCTGTTTAAATAACTGGTGTGTTGTCTCTCTCTGGACTGGTCTCTGACTGATTGATATGTATGCCAAATGCATAAAATTTAGGCAATTTCTTTTAAAAATTGTATATCAATATACCATCCAAGAACAGCTCTTATTACCATTTTCACCTCTTTCTGTCAGCATTTTCTATGGGTAAATATTAAGACTGGCATTTGTTGTTAGGACTACATAAATAAAACTAAGTAACCATTTTTTGGTTATATCATAAAATCTTGGATAGGTAGTCACCAAAATAGAGAGGTATACACAGGATATTTATTAATGTATTTGATCATGTGCTTTATTCAAAATTTTAGTGGGAGACCCTATAGGGCAACTCACAGGTACAGGCGATTGTGCTCCAGGGCAACCAATTACTAGGGTTCTTGGAGATTTGGTGAGATGCTAGTCAAGGATGTCATGTGGGGAACAGGGGAGCGAACAGGGCTAAAAACAAAAGCTCCCAGGGCAAATAAATACTCTGAGTTCCAGGCTATTTTTGGTTGCCATCAAGATGCTACTCACTTGATTCTTTCTACGTAGTATTTTCTGGCTGGAGCACCAGGCAGGACTGCAATTACTGAATGATGTTTCATGACCTGACAGGCACTGCCAGAGATGCCGGCAAGATGTGTGTGCAATGCTCAGACTTGTAGAAGCTGTTCTCCTAACACCACAAGTGTCACCTGGGGCCTCTGAGGGGGAGAGAGCCAGACAGGATTAGATGAGTGAGGCAGCCCTCTCTAAAGGACTCAGGGGCAGGGAACAGGAGAATGTGGGGATGCCTTCATGTTGAGATGCGGGGTGACATGTGCACCAGGATAAAGGAAGGAGCACCTCGGACCCCTCAGATCCAGGCCAGGGTGTTGGGAGTGTTTAAGCAAGTAAAATTTTAAAAGTCAGGAAACACGTCCCGCCTAGCATGGGATCCACACCCCATCAGTACTGATGAGAGTCTAAATGAGCAGCGAACAAGCCACCAAATTAGATCTTTTAAGGAAAAGAATATATTTTCTAGCTATAAGCACATATTTGTTGTGAAAAATTAGATCATGTATAATGTGGAAAGAAGAAACAGAAAGTAGCAAACCAACCGTTGTTAACATTTTGGTGTGTTGCATGGAGAGCTCTGGCACGGATCCCTCTTTACTTTTTCACACAGGTACAAACACATCACTTGTCTGTGTTCCTCTCACTTCAGAGTCTCTGTTGCTGTGTCTGTCCTGGATTCATAATTCAGCACATTCTCTCATTCACGCTCTGGCAACATAAACTCTTCACGGCCAAGGATTGGTGGTGAGCTACACACAACTTACTGCAGAGTGCGCTGGGGAGATGAATGTGATTGTTTATATCACACATCCCACAATAAAAAGCATAAAAATCTCCATTACAATTTATTTTCTCCCTCAAGTACAATATCAACCTTGATCATGGAGCTACCTACATTTCCTCCCCCCTCCTTCCTTCACCAATATCTGACCTCTTCTTCCCAGATATTGCTCAGATGTCTCACCATTCTGTTGTGCACAATTTAGTTGGTTCTTCCTTAGCTGACACCCCATAACTGACATGTCCAAACCTGTCTTGATAAACTAAACATCTATATGTTCATGATCTCTGCCCTCTTTTGAAGACAAGCACCTGCTATGTGAGTATAGCCCTGGTGGTCCCACACCACTCTACACCATTTTTTCTCAAATATACATGAAGCTGTCCCCCAGACGACGATCGATAGATAAAATCTTCTCATCTTATTATAAAAATCCACTTTTGTATTATAATGTACATAATATTTTCACTCCCGTTTCACATAAAATATACTGTTGAGTATTATTGTAGATCAGTAATGAGTGATGACAGCTGATATCTCTCTTTGTGGAAATACTATATAATTCCTTTAATGCATCTACTTGGAAAGGGCATGATACTCATGTACACACACACACACAGCTGACCCTTGTACAATAGGGTGAGAGGCACCAATGCTCCCCACAGTCAAACATCCATGTATAACTTTTGACCTCCCCAGACACTGACTACTCGCAGCCTACTGTTGACTGGAAGCCTTGCCGACAACATAACCAATAACACATACTTTCGTATGGCATATACATCATATACTGTATTCTTACAATAACATCTAATAATCATATATATATATATATATAATTATCTTAAAAATCTGTAAGGAATTGTTTTAATGCATTGGTGTATTGTGTTTTAATAGAATGCTGTATTTGCAAACTTAGTTTTTTCATTAGACTAAATGCTTAGATTTGGAATTTCTAGACATAGTTCCTTAATTTATACCCACACCAACAGAATGAAAGTGAACTGTATCTCTTTTAACTCTCAAATCAAGGTGGCAGTCTTTATAATTTAACCTCCCACATAAATATTAAAATGTTATTTTCAGGGCAAGCTGGGTGGCTCAGAGGTTTAGCACCGCCTTCTGCCCAGGGTCTGATCCTGGAGACCCGAGATCAAGTCCCATGTTGGGCTCCCTGCAGGGAACCTGCTTCTCCCTCTGCCTGTGTCTCTGCCTCTCTATCTCTCTCTCTCTCTCTCTCTCTCTGTGTGTGTGTATGTGTGTGTCTCTCATGAATAAATAAATAAAATCTTTTTTAAAATATTATTTTCAAGCGCCAAAAATAACATGCTCATATTTTGATTGGCATATCATCGGACTATATACAGTTTTGACGAAAATTCTTATCTGATACCAGTGAGCTTGAATTCTTCTCTGGAAAGGTCTTACACAACTTTTGGTATATTCCTGTCAATTTCTGTTACTAATTTTCCTTACCACAGGACTCAGCATAGCACATGTAGTGACCAGAGGGGTCAGAAGTCTGTCCTGGTGTGAACAGGAAGCCCAGAAATAGCTCCATGCTTGCATTTAATTGCTTTTAGGTGTGAAAGGTGTGAAAACATACTAAAGGACAAATACAAGCTCAAAATATATCAGAAACCTAATATTATAAAATGTCAAACAACAACAAAAGAAACATAAGAATATATTTGTATCACTGGATCAAGGACTTCTCAAGTGCAATATCAAAAGCACAACTCATAAGAAATGATGAATTACATATCATCATAATTTTTAAATTTATCCTATAAAGACACTATTAAAAAGCAGGAAAGACAAACCAGAGACTAGAGGATACTCACATGAAGGTCTGTACATGAGTATTTATAGCAGCTGTATTCCTAACTTCCAAGAATTGAAAGCTACCTGATGGTCCTCCATCCTGTGGGTAGATAGACCACGGTGACATGCTCAAACATGGCCTGTTGCTCGGCTAACCACTGAGGCACACGGACACCTGGATGGCTCTCATGTGCGTCATGCTAAGTGAAGGAAGATGACCTCAAAAGGCTGAATAATCTATGATTGCTCTGCTACAGCATTCTGGGAAAACAGCAGTAGCTGGGTAAAAACCATCAGGGGTCGACAGCTGTTGGAAGTGCAGGAAAAGCTGACAACCAAGGGATGGCATCAAGAAAATTGGGGTGACAGACCAGTTCTGAGTCTTGAGTGTGGTGCCAGATATATGACTCTGTGCACCTGTCAGAACTGAGAACCGTGTACCCAAAAGAGTGATTTACATTGTGTATAAATTTGAAAGCAAGCACGTGAAAGTTTAAATACGCAATTTAGATATAACTCCTGACTTGCTTAATACATTAAAATATCTCCAAATATATAAATATTTATACATTTATATATGTTTATATAAATATGTTATTGAGAAGTGACATTTTATAATATTTATTTATTGTAGTCAAGGCTGCCAATTTTCCAACAGAAAAAAATTGCTGAAAATTTTCAGATAAATAACAAGATACAGTGGTGGTTCATATGTATATTAGAGTGTATTGGTATATAAAATTTAGTAAAATCATTATATCTCTTTTGAACCAATAAATGTTTATGAATTTTAAAAATTATCAGACAGCATAATAACAGAGATTATGTTCTATGATATTCTACTCTTTTAGGATTGCTTTGAGTACTGGCATTCATAAGAGGAAAGACATTTTTTTAACATGTAATTCATTTTATTCTATTTTAAGGTTTATTTTAAGTTTGTATTAGTTTAAGTCATCTCTACACCCAATGTCGGGCTCAAACTCAAAACCCCAAGATCAAGAGTCGCATGCTCTCCAGATGGAGCCAGCCAGGTACCCTGGAATCAAAATTATTTTTAAGAGCTATAATCATTCCTTAGTTATTAAATCAAATTCAGGTCCTGAATTCTTCAATAAAAAGCTTCATTTGGAAATGTATCATATCTTCTGATAATGAATGAAAAGCCAATTTTCCATTTGGTGCTTTGTCCCCTGTAAATTCCATATGGAAGAACAACTCCAAAATCATATTAGAACACCATCCATAACTAGTCTTCTCTGATCTAGAGAAAATTACATCTACTCTCACACAAGAGAAAAGAAAAGAAAAAGTAATGGAGAAAATGAGGAAATCAAAACATGATTTTCCTACCAATCAAACCAATTAAAATGCTCCTTTGACACATTTATAGGTCCAAGATTTTTGAACAAATTCTTCTCAAGTGAATGTTCAAATAAGGCCCATGAAAAAATATTAAAAGTAAAAAATATAAGAGAAGGCAATTGTGACAATGACCTTGTGTCTGCTCGGGAACCATCTAGACAACACCACAGCAAGTAGTCCTACAGATTCCATTTGTGAGTTCATGTCAATGAAACCATAGCACCACCTCAGGAGCTGGGGAGGGGGGCTGCTCAGTGGGTCAAGCGTCTGCCCACAGCTCAGATCATGATCCTGGGTCCTGGGATGGAGCCGCACGTGGAGCCCACATCCAGCCCTGTGTCAGGCTCTGCACTCAGTGGGGAGTCTGCTTGTCCCCCTGCCCCTCCCTCTCCTTGTTCTCTCTCTCCTTCACTCTCTTTCAAATAAATAAATCAAGAAAAAAAGAAAGAAAGAAGAAAGAAAGAAAGAAAGAAAGAAAGAAAGAAAGAAGAAAGAAAGAAAGAAAGAAAGAAAGAAAGAAAGAAAGAAAGAAAGAAAGAAAGAAAGAAAGAAAGAAAGAAAGAAAGTTGTAGTACCATCTAAAGTAGTTCCTCAAGTTCAATGGTTTGTCCTTATACTTACTCATAGGACAGAATCAAAGCTCAACATTTTCTGATAAAACAACCTCAGAACTCATTTTTTTTTTAAGTTTGTAAGTGTGTTCTACTACCCAAATTCAGTTAAACGTAAATTCGTTAAATATAGGCAATTGGCAGCACTGTGGTAGCAAGAGAAATCAAGCATTTGAGCCTGCTGAAAATTATTGTTCCCATAAAGTAATGCCAACCTCATCACGTTAGACTACCATAGTATCTTAAATAAAATTGTAATTGGGGCTCCTGAGTGGTTCAGTTGCTGAACTGTCGGACTCCTGATCTCAGCTCAGGACATGATCTCAGGGTTGTGAGATCGAGCCTCACATTGGGCTCCATGTTGGTACAGAGTCTGCTTGAGATCCTCTCTCTCCCTCTGCTCCTCTGTCACACATGTGCATGCAATTTCTCTCTCTAAAAAAAATAATAAATTAAATAAAGTAAAATTGTAATAATAACTAAACATGTTGGTATTATATATGCTTCCCATATGTATCATAACAGCATATATTAGAATTATGTTTTGATATATATTTAAAAAAAAAACAGGGGAAAGCGCGAATGCAGTCCCCCACTACCACAAATTATGCAGTCGAGTTTCCCACATTTGGGGAAATCGCAGGGGTCAGCACATCCGTAGTGCAATGGATAAGCCTCGCCCTGGGAAAACCAGGTATCTCCCCTGCCAGGTAAGTATTGTTTTGATATATATTAATATGCAGTGTATCCTATAGGTATTATAGATAGGTCCTTTTTACATGTACATATATTTCTTGATATTTCCCTCAATATATAATTGTGTGCATCCCACCTTGAACACTGATGCCTTAAGTAATAGGACTGTGGCTCATTCTACTGGGATAATGTTCTGTAGCCTGAGTCAATTAATTATTTCACTCATTTACCTCAAATCTTTGTTTCCCCCATCCTTCCCCTCTCTCTCCTTCCTTGATTTCCTTCCTTCCTTCCTTCCTTCCTTCCTTCCTTCCTTCCTTCCTTCCTTCTTTCTTCCGATTTTTGAACCAGAAAATCTATCGAGCACCTTGTGTTTTCTAAGCATTATGCTAAACATAGACAAATTCTTGTCCGTTTGTTTGTTTCTAGGAGACAAAACCATGAATTATACCAAGTCTCCCGCTCTAAGGAAGAATAAGGAAACGCAACATCCTATTTTAGTGCAAAGCCCAGGTCAGAGTGTTATTACAACACCAAGGGGGCCGTGATTTTCTGTGCTTAGGAATGACATAGACCACCTGTCGGACATTTGTGCTGGGGAATGAAGAAGAGATTCCCAGGTAGAACTCAAGAAAAGAATTTGGGCAGAGATAGCTGCATGAGCAATTGGGTGGCTGCTTCGAAATCCGTGATCTGTTCTGACAACACAGAGCAGTCTGGTGAGCTAGAATGAGGGCTTTTCTGTTCAGCATCAATTAATGAATATTCAGGGATTTGCAGGTCACACTGTGTCTGCTGCAAGCACTCACCTCTGCCATCAAGTGTGAAAATAGTCACGCACTGTGCCTAAATGGACAGGCATTGCTGAGCTCCAATAAAACTTTGTGTGCAAAAACAGGTGGTGAGCCAAGGTGTCCTCAGGCTGTCATGTGCTGGCTCCAGTCCCCTCATGGGTCCAGCAGTTCCAGATAATATCTTCTTTGTTATATTTGGTGAAACTGGGGAGTTACTGGTATGCAAATAATAGTCCTTTGTAGTTAAAGATTGTATTCCCAGATTTGTATATACCTAACTTCCATTTTTTAAATAACTTTATTTACCTCATTCCACACTGTTTATGCAGGTGAATATAGCCCCAAATCTCTACTAGTCCAAGCACTGCATCACATAAAAATTGCTGGTGAGAATGTGAGCATATTTCTAAGAATATTAAGTTTTGGATTTTGATTAAAAATATAATATCCAGAGAAAATATGACCTTCCTCCTACATGTAAAACACATCAGCATTTGCTATAATTGGTAAGAAAATGAAGAAATACAAGATGCTATTTTCAAAGTATAGCATAGACTAGAAAAATGGTAAAACTTTGCTTCATATGTTATTATACCTATTTCTGATTCTTTTTCTTTCTAGCTTTATTATGTTGATTTATATAAAAGTATCAAATTTGGATAACCCTTGCAAATGCTAATCTAATCAGCCTTAATTCCTCTGATATGCAGAAGAACCTTATCCATCATAGCAAACTAACTTCTGTTACTTTAACTATCTGAAGCCTTCTGTGGAGTTGACAGTGTACCCAGAATTAATTAACTACTGTTCCAACGATTCAGCCAACTTTTTGTGCAGGTCATTACGTTTAACATTTTAATATTCTACAGTAAATTATCCACCTCTTCAATATGCCAAACACATTTAATGAAATTGGAAATTTGAAGTTTATAAAACTTCCTACAGTTTTTCTTTTAATATTCAACAACCGAGAGCTTTTATTATGGATGGTACAAACTAGAGAAAATTTAAAACTAAGTGTTCAAGAACAATATCCCTCACAAACATGCATTCAACTTTAAGTGTGGAGAAGATACGTACAGGGAACTTCTCTTTAAGCATCAATTTTTCTAAATGTCTTCACAACAATCAGGTGATGACGTTGTGGGGCTCCATTTAAATATGGAGAACCATGTTTACCTTCTAAATAAGGCTTTGTTACTTATGGCAGGACTATGTTTAATGGAGAATGATGCAGGTTTGGGGAGACTTTGAGGGAAATATTTTAAATCAATAATTAATAATCATCACAGATTTACATTTTGCCAACTACTATGTTAAACATGCTTTATCACATTTAACTCTCACAATAATGCTGTTATTATTGTCCATCATAGAAATGCAAAATCAAGCATGCCACGGGTAAATCATTTGCCCAAGTCACAGACCAATCTTCAGCAACATTAGAATTTTGTTTGTCTAACACCATGACACCAGTTCGAATCTCTATTATAGATTGTCACAGAAAGGAGAAATAAAAGGAGAATGGGACTTCTCCTTTTATGGGAAGTGTTGGACTCATGCTCAAGCCAGACATTTGGCTGGAATTCCTGGTACATGTTATTGCATCAATGGAATCTGCATGCCTCAAACCTTTTAGGGTTGCAAATAACCTCCCCAAGTTATTTATTTTACCTTTTTTTAATGGAATTCACTCATTGAAACTGAATTTTGCTTTACAATCTTAAAAATCAAGGAGGAATTTTTCCAACCCACCATCTGCACTGGAGCCAGGGCCAAGTTACAAACCTTCCTAAAAACCCTTAGGGGAAGACCATTATTCTTGAGGTTGAAACATCGGATACAATAAAAAATGTAAAGGCCAAGATCCAGGATCAGGATCAGCAAAGGGTAATCTGTGCTGGCAAGCAACTGGAAGATGGGGTACTTGATCTGACTCCAGCATTCAAAAGAAGTCCACCCCTCATCTTCTGCTGAAACCTTGTGATGAAGCTAAGAAAAGGAAGAAATCTTACTGCACTCCCAAGAAAGTGCATCCGAGAACCTTAAGCAGGCTGTCCTGTAATATATGGGGAAAGGGGGTGAGAATGGTAAAGTTAGTCATCTTCACTGGGAGTGGTTTTCAGATTAATGTGGTGCTGGAGTTTTTACGGCCAGTCACTTAGACAGACATTATTACGGCAAACATCTGACCTATTGCTTTAATAAACTAGAACACAAGTCACTATGTATGGCTCAATAAAAACATGATCTAAAAAATGACATTGAAGAGGATAGGATAAGGTCACAAAGGTCTGCCTTGTATATTATGGAAGAGCCACTGTGTAAGCATCAGGCTGAGACCTTCAGGAGAAACAGTGAGAAAAACAATTGAGAACCCAAGCCAGGAGCAAGGACAAGAGTCTTTAGTGGAAGGCATGTATATGGAGTCCCTGGTGAGCGTATCACCATGAGGTGACTAGGATGCTAAGGGCCTCCTTAAAAGTGGGTTTCTGATGGATAATATCACTCAAGTCTTACTAAGAACAGGAAGGAAGAGGAGTGTGTGCAAACTCGTGGAAACCAAGGCCGACACCAGCACTCCATAAACCACATCATAAACCATGACGGTGCATTGCTGTGGTAGATGGAGATGCAGGACAATACTCAGTGTCTAAAATTTGTCCTATTTCCAGTATGTTTGCTCTCTGAGAGTAAATGGAGCTCTATCCTGACACTTAACGTTGATTACCACTTAAAACTATAGCTACTTTTTCTTTAAGCTATAGCTCTATGATAGGTGTTATTTAACAAATTCCAGCATCCTGAGACTGCTCAGTCAACCCAATTTATTGATAATGGTTTTTGTTTTATAGAATCAACTATTAAAGGGATGAATAAATTAAAGAAAAAATATTTCAAATAGATGTAAAAAATTGATAATTATTTCTGAGGCTGAATCACTAAATTGTGTGTGAAATCAATAAAAGACTTCTAGTTGAAAATTTGAGGGCATAAGCTCCACTCGTTGTATCATTTTATGAGCTACATCCTCGGTGACCTTTGAGGATTCCACAAACAGAGCTTTACAATCATTCTGCTCTTTTGAGTTCTAGCTCAATATATTTTCTTTTATTCCACAACTGCCAGAGAGAGGTCTTTCCTAAATTGTAGTGAAGGGAGATTGAAATAGAAAGTTCATAATTACTCATTCAGTTATTTTCATTGAAATTATAAGTATTCTAGCACAAATGTCAAGGCTTTAGAGGGAAACATACCTTAATGATAAGTCATATACAATAATAAAAGACTAAAATTCAATAAAGGAACAACTCATGAAGAAGGTATGAGTGAATATATATAAAACTTGTAAGATCCTAATGTTTTTCAAATTAAAGGGTTATCTTTCGTGCAAATAAAATTGTTCTATGTGCACATTGTCATTAAATCTGATGATGGATTTATGTTATTTATGTTACAGGGAAGCTATAGATAACACCAGAGCAAGTTCAGACTCAGAAATAAAAATAGGTTGGGACATGGTACTTTATTTTAATCAAATTAGATTGATAATATTTTTTAAAAGCATGCTGCTTGGTGAAACCAAAGAATCTGTGTTGATGAATCAGAGTATGATGATTGGCATGTTAAAAGTATCACCAGTACATAAGGAATGAAAATTGGCCCAACTTTAGATGGTGGTGATTGAATCATTCAATGAAACTTATCTGGGAAGCATGAGTCTTTAGCTTCATGGTCTTTATGAACAAGTGCAAGCGAGTGGTTAAGACTCAAATCAACATTAATACATTATTGTTAAGTAAAATCATAGTATAAGCCCACCCTTCCCCTTTCCAATAATGGACCACAGCCTAACCCTACAATATTTTCACGACACAAGCTTTTTTAAAAATATATTTGTTTATTCATTCATGAGATACAGAGAGAGAAAGAGACAAAGGCAGAGGGAGAAGCAGGCTCCATGCAGGGAGCCTGATGTGGGACTTGATCCCGGAACTCTGGAATCACGCCCTGAGCCAAAGGCAGATGCTCAACTGCTGAGCCACTTAGGAGTCCCAATGACACAAGCTTTTGATTAAGGTAAACAAACTCTAGGTTATCTACCAAATAAGTCTTCTGTTGCTGAAGAGACAAAACACCCCAAGATATGAACTAACATTTTGGCACAATAAAAAACAAAAAATAAAAACTATGAACTCTAAATCCAAAAAATTAAAAAATGGCTGAATGCAAGAGAAGCTGAAGAGATATGGGAAATGCAAAGACTGTCATTGAGATGATTCTGGAAAAAAAAAAAAAAACAAACATTCCAGCTGTCTCTCCTTTGGAACACATGGCAGGGTTGGGCTTCCAGGCCTAATGAATTTAAGTATGGACATACTATTCATTTGGGCCAGTCAGTTATGAGTAGAAGCACTAGGAGCTGTTGTACACTTGCACCATTTATCTTTACTTTTGACAAAACTATCAACATTCTAAAGGTGGAGAGTGCTCCTTTAGGCTGGTCCCTGAGTGCCTTTGCAGAGTTAGAGCCCTCCTGCTGAATCATATGGACGTGACACAGGAGTAGAAAGCAAACCTTTGTGTTTCTAAGCCAGACAGATTTGAGGGCAGCTTGATCTCAATGCATAACTTAGACTATCTGGTTATTGCACAGGGCAAAATCTCTTCCAAGAATCAAGATGAAATAGAGTCATTTTCAGGTAAATAAAAACTGATTGTATTCACTCTTCAACAGACCTTCTCTGAAGGAATTTCTAAAAGATGTACATTAGGGAAAGTCTGAGATATAAAAAGAATGGTGACCAAAGAAGTGTTTTGAATAAAACATTAATTATAATAATGTATGATACATGCATTTTTAAATAGATTCTTAACATACTAGCAACAAAATCAACATTAGTACAAAAGTCAGGAGGAAGTTCTATCATTTGCTAGTCTAATATGTACATTAATATATTAATAAATTTCAGATTTTTAAAATATTTTTATTTATTTATTCATGAGAGACACACAGAGAGAGAGAGGCAGACACAGGCAGAGGGAGAAGCAGGGTCCATGCAGGGATCCCGATGTGGGACTTGATTCCAGGACCCCAGGATCACACCCTGAGCCAAAGGCAGAGACTCAACCACTGAGCCACCCAGGCATCTCAATAAATTTCAGATTTTTTTGAAGGTTAAGTACACATGGATTATTTCAAGGATACCACTAAAAGAAAAAAGTATGACATTAAAACCAGGAATATCACAAAATGTAATGAGAAAAGCAAAAATAAAAAATACATATTTAATTTAAAATACAAAAATATTGATAAAAGAAAATGACAATAAAAAGGGTCAAAAATGGAGCACAGAAAAAGATCCAAATATATTAATAATTCCAATATATATAAATGCACTAAATTTTCTTGTTAAAGTATAAGGAATATTTTAAAATATTTTATTTATTTATTCATGAGAGAGAGAGAGAGAGAGAGGCAGAAACACAGGCAGAGGGAGAAGCAGGCTCCATGTAGGGAGGTCGACATGGGACTCGATCCCCCGTCTCCAGGATCACTCCCTGGGCTGAAGGCAGCGCTAAACCACTGAGCCACCCGGGCTGCCCAAGTTTAAGGATTTTAAAACAGAATATAAAAATAATTTCACTTAATATAACAATTAAATTTGATATTAGTAATATTAAATTTAAATAAATTTTAAGTGACAGGGTATGGATATAAAATATAAGGACAAAGAATTCCCAGAGAGAATAAAAGCACATGGTAGGAGGTTCATCATTTTTCCCTTGTGCTAACAACAAACCCTGAAGTTGAGAGAAAATTTACCTAAGAGATGGGTTGATTCACAGGGCTGAAGAGATAAAAACTAGGTATCAAAGCTACTAAGGCAGTCAGAGTATAAAGGGAAAATTTTCCAGGAAAAAATTAAGAGGATTGAATATGAAATCATATATTTGTTTTTTCTCCTCAAGGAATTTGCTCAATTATTCTCAAGGCCTTAAGAACCAAGCAGCTCATATGTGTGTGGCACCCAACAGGCAGATACAAAACAGAACTTTTAGGTATTTTATAGTACTGGAGAGTCAAACATTGGGTACCCGAGGAGATCCTTGCTGAAAGACTGATCACAGGGGCCTTGAAGAGCCCAAGAACCCAGACGAAGCAGGATGGCTCCAAGTGGAGGGTCCCCCCCCGGCCACCCTAGAGTGGGCTGTCCAGGGCTGTGGCCAGGTCGGCTCAGGTTATGGACAGCTTGCTGTTGCCATGGTACTGGTTTCCATGCAAGCTCACCTGAGTGCAAAGGGGGTCATTTCTTTTCCCTTCGCAGAAGAGAATCAGAGAAATTTTCTTCAACTAGTAATGTCTTTCCCTCAGTCCATGAGGCATCTTCCTTCCAGAGTTGGATAAAAATCAAGACTTTTATGATCTCACACTGAAGCCTCTCAGTTCAGAGAAGGACCCCCACGGGTGAGGATAAAGGAACAAAATCCCAGGTCAGTACTTACCAGGAAAAGCAGCAATCGGTGAACTAATGGTGTTAGCATGACACCTTTCTGATTTGAAAGGTGTTTCCCTTGCTTTCAAAAAGCTGCTTTTGTCTATGTCAGTTATTAGAGAAATACTTTGTTAACTGCCATGCACTCAAGAATTGGCACTACCGTTTCCAAAATAGGATTTCAATCTAAAAGAATTTGAATCAATTCTCCAAGAACGTGCCTCAACTGGGAGGCCTGTCATACTTGCATCTCCAGGTAGGCGATAAATAAAACCATGGCATCTGTGACCAGCTTTGTCTTTCAGCTGTTGAAGACTGGTTTCCCTATCCAGATTGAGATCAATCTCCACACTGTCAATGTTCTAACTCACGTTGTTGAGGTCAGGGACTCTCCATGTCACTCCTAGAAGAGGCTACCAGCCGCTGAGCCAGCTCATGTGAGTTGCTGACCACGATTGTAAGCATTTGTTTCAGGCTGGGCTGTGCTCGTTCCCTGCCTTAAGGATTGTCACTTGCTTCCTGAGGCTAATCCACATAGAGTTTCAAATTCAAAACGAGTTAACTGCGTGCCCATCTGCCCCCTTGAACTCCAGCTGGTTCTTAGTTCATGGTTCTTGGTTCATCAGACTGCCTAGAACTGAAGGTTGGATGGATCTGGGTTAGACACCAACAAGAAGACAAGGCAGAGATGGAATAAAGAACCTCAAGAGCAAAGACCTTCACTCTGGATCTTTTCCAAAGTCAAAAGGAGGGCCACTGTGCTAGAACTTGGTGAGTGAGGGGGAGGGAGGGTGAGATAATACCAAGAAAGACTGAGGTCCCAGAGAATCTTGTAGACAATGAGAAGGACTTTGGGTTTTATTTTATTTTTATGTTATTCTTAGTGCCAAGGAAGCCACTGGAAGAGCTTCAGCAGATGGGCGCTTGGGTGGCTCAGGGTATGATCCTGGAGTTCCGGGATTGAGTCCGGGGAGCCTGCCTCTCCCTCTGCCTGTGTCTCTGCCTCTCTTTGTGTGCCTCTCATGAATAAATAAACAAAATCTTTTTAAAAAGGAAGAGCTTCAGCAGAAAGATGAATTAATGTGCTTTCACTGTTTAAAAAGTTCCTGTTGTTGTAGGGGTGAGGAAGAATGGCAGTAGGAGCGTACGGGAAGCCATTGAGGAAGTCCAAGGAAGTGGCCTGTCTGTTGCAAAAGAGATGAAGAGTAGGGTATATATTTTAAAGAAAAGAAAAAGAACTGAACGATGGATTGAATGTCACATAAATGTGAGCAATGCTCACATTCTTTGCTTCCAGCTTTTGTTTCTGTGAAGATCCTGAGTCTGGGACTATGCTGTTATGCTTCTTTATCAAAGCACCTCGCCTCTCTCGCTGGTACAGGAATGGGTGGAATTAGCTCTAATTCAATACAACACATAATTAGATTACATAATTATAATACATAATTAGAACATATTCTAACATTCCTTCTACTTAAAAATATTCTGTGACTCAATGTTTGCTGAATAAATTGAGTTGATTAAAATATATGGCACTGAGAATCTTGGATGAAACAACTAGACAGATGATTGATGGCACCATTTACTGACAGGAAAAGACTTAGAGTCTAAAGACTTAGAGATGAAGGTATGAGGTGGGAACATAGGATACTCTGACTTGAACATATTGTTTGAGATTCCCAGTAGGCATCCCTAGTAGATTCCAAGTGGAGATGGTAAGCAATTACACATGAGAATCTAGAACTCGGGAGGTGGTTTAGGTTAAAAATATACATTGTGGAGTTTGCAGCTTATCGACAATGTATAGAACTCTTTCTGTTTTCTGAAGCAGAATAACTTCATAAGATGATATGTAAATAGCATTCAGGAAAAATTATTGCAGCTCAGCTTATTCACAATAGGAAAGAGGAAAAAAATTAATGTCATCTAAAAATAAAACAACTAAAAATAACAGCATGTTCGTGCAGTAGAATCATATGCAGCCATATAAGATAATATTTATAAGCATCTGTAATATTTAAAGGAAAGGGTGAGGTTACAAAATTAAGTAAAAATCTTATGGGATAAACAGTTTGAATTCAATTTTGGAATTTTAAAAATCTACAGAAAGAAAAGACTAGAAAGGACTACAACAAAATAACGGAAATGATCTCATCGTGATGAGAACATGGGTGAATAAAACAAAAGTTCTTCATATATTTTGAATTTTCAAGATTTACTACACTGAATATTAATTTTGTGTTATAAAATTATTTTGAAAGACGAAAAAGAGTTTCTGGTTACCTATTATAAATAGCTAGAGATGAGTTCCTAATAGCCTTGCTTTGGCACTTGCTAAGGGAAAGCAATAAGACAAATTGAGCACCTCATGAGAAAAATTTAATAAATAGAAGACTCTGCTGATGGATGGCATTGATTGTATTTTATTGCAATGGGGTTTCTAGAGCCCAGTTGACCAATGTGTAATCAGCTCCATCTTTACTTCAATGTTAATAAATATTTGACTTCTCCACTCTGGACACTGCTCTAGTGGTCTTACTGCATCATTGACCTTGCAGGCAAACACAAAGATCCTTGACCTTTGCCATTGATTGCTTCTTGTGCTTATCGGCCATTCACACTACAGCCAGCCCTATTTCTTTTTTGTTTAAAAAAAAAATGCACTCAATTTAAATCAATAATGCAAATGTAATCAGTTTGAAGAAATCTCATGGAAAGGTTCACTTATTGAAGGAACTATAGAGAATTTTTGCTTCTCTGATGTTTTAAACTCACATGTGTAGCAGGAGAAGTGCAGCAAACAACGTGTGGTGATATAGGAAGGAATTAAGTCACCATCACTTGTTAGAAACCACCACTATATTTGAGCATATTGTGAATTCAGAGTAATAATGTCTTGCTCATGTTTTTCATGAAAATATAATGACCTATATGGAAAACATGGCGCCCAGTCTCAGCTGATGATAGTTACATATTTTTCAGATCCTTCTTCCCCTCCTCTAGAAAGTTAAAAAAAAAAAGAAATTAATTTTAAAAATAACCACCCCTTTTGATCCCCCTCCCTTCAAACTATTTCCCCACTTGAATTTCCTATCTTAGCATGTCTATTCTAACATTGCTCACATTGAAAACTCACTTTGTAACAAAACACCAGCAAATATTTTTTCTCTAC
This sequence comes from Canis aureus, assembly GCF_053574225.1. Taxonomy (NCBI): domain Eukaryota; kingdom Metazoa; phylum Chordata; class Mammalia; order Carnivora; family Canidae; genus Canis; species Canis aureus. Next base: position 62,473,064 of record NC_135622.1, read on the forward strand.
CTTTAAAATCCATCAAAAATTCAACCATTCTTCCTTGGCTATTGGACCATCATCACCATATTCTGATCCAAAATACCATCATTTCTCCACCAGAACATTGAAATATCTAATTGTGCCACTTCCTCCTGCCCTTGCTTCCCTTCTGTCACTTCTTGGGAAAGCAGCTAGATGGGTCCTTTTAAAACACAAGTCAGATCATTTCACTCCTGTTTCCAAAACTCTCTTGTGACTTACCACTACCCACCAAGTAAAAGCCAAAGCTCCTACTGCTGCCTATAATGCAGCCTTTGATCCCAAATGTATACTTCATTTCAGGGCAGCATGTCAATTGTGGCTACTACCTCTTTCAATACTAAAGCATTACAGGAAAACAGGAAGTCTAGTTGGGAACAAGGAAGAAAATAAGGTAACAAGAGAAAAAGCAAAGACAGGAGGAGAGCTTGACACTCCTATTTCTGTTCTTAAGGTATTCTTTCTTTTTCCCAGGCTAACACAAGGCTTGTACAATAGCCTCAAGACTGCTTTAAAAATCCAGAGTGAGCACAATCTTCTACATGTCCACTTCTCAGCAGCCAAGCCAGTTTTTTTTTTTTTTGGCAATTTTTGTTTGGTAAAAACTGAAAACACTTTCTCTCTGATATCATCTGAAATAGATCAATCTAAACGGAAAGACCTGAAGAGTTGACACATTGCTCCATTTATGCAGAAGGTTACAGCATGTATGTGTGTTACTGCAGTCCAGCAACAGTCATTCCTGTTACCTAATGTGGATGAGTAATCTAGAGACAAGGAGGGCTGTGGGAGAGTTGGCTGCCATACATGGAGCCTCGTTGCCTTTCTGAACGGTGACAAGAGATTACATGGTATTTCTACGCCCTTCCAGAGCACTCGTTTGTGTCTACTTCTGAAAAGCAGCATGAATCCAAAAGTTTACCTATACAGGAAAATAACAAGAACACGAAAACAACGTAGCCGTAGCTACAGTTTTGAAGAAAAAAGTTGGACCACAGACCATGATCATCCCAGAAAGGACTCAGAAATGGATCATTTTCCTAATAAGAACATTGACTCCAGTCAACTAGTAAACTAGTAAATAATAAAAGTGAAGCCACAGAAGTAAACATCACTGAAAAGGGAGTTATAGGAATTTATAAAAGCCTTTTAGAAGGAACTAAGTCAAGTTATAAAGAATAATGCAAATGGTAGCACACTTAATAAGTTAAATAAAATAGGAAAACAATAAATTAGTTATGAGAGACCAGGATAAAAATTCCTGAGCACACTCCCCACGCCCCACGCCCTACCCCCCACCCCAGTTATTCTTTTCAGGGAATGGATATATGACCTAACTGAGCCAAATAAAAATCATCCCCGGGGCTTTTTTTCTTTCTTTTTTTTTAATTGGAACAGAGAAGTGAAGCAACAGGCTAACAGCCTTCCTCCTGCAGTGAAGCAGGAGGTGTGCACGTGGTGACGACATTCCTGGTGCATGGAAGAAGCCAGCTGGGGAGATGGAGCCAACACGCTGAGACAGAGATGAGACCTAGTTGGGAAGAGTCCTTGTGTCACCCACATTGTCTCTGAGACCTCCTAACAGCATGGCTGTTTCAGTGTGGTCACCTGGGCCAGTGAAGTCCCCATGTACCTAAGCTCATTCAAGTAACATTTCTGTTGCTTGTAGCCAAAGAATGGCGACCAAGGCAAAGCACTACAGATTTTTGAAAAGATGATTTATAGCCCCCAAATTATCAGAGTAAAAAACATATGAGATAATACCTATGTAATAAGCAAAATTATCAGTATTTGAGGCTAAAAACAGAAAAACAACACCTAAAAGAAAGGTCAACGTTAAAATATTGGAATCATTTTAAATAAAACACTCTATAGAAAAATCTAATTGGCTAAAAAAGTCCAACTATGAAAAAAATGGACAAATGCAAACAGATACATAGTGTGAATATACATTATCTAAAAAGCAGAGATAGCAATATTATGGAAAAGTTTTGTGCAAAAGAATAAATGATTAAAACAGAATCATTTTAGTCAATGAAAGATATAATTCAAAAAAAACTCATGTGAACATTTATATTCTGTTTAATTTTACTTAGAAATACTTAAAGTAAATTTGGTTTGGGGGAGGATTCAGGGAAATGCTGGTGGAAACCCAAGTGTAAGATCAGTATTACGACACCACTCTCAGTCTGGAAAAATCAAATAGACAAAACAAAAAGGAATTTAACAATATAATTGCAGAGCTTGTCCACATGTGTACATATTTATATATAAAGCCTAAAATTAAAAAATATACTTTCCTTTCAAGCTGAATGGAATACAGAAATAATACCTTAAAAAGGAGTGTTTAAAATTCATTTGGTTTTTCTAGAATGGATCACCAGAGTTTAGTTACCATTTTACAGCCAGAAAGTCCAAAGGGCAAGGAGGAAACAACCTCTCACATTGTAAAACTTGCCTGTCATGGAAAAAGTCTCTATTCTCTCTCGTGAAAAAAAAACCTTTCCCTGTAAACTGTCCTCCCCCAGATGACAGCTGTTTAGAATTAAAAGGCTCACAAAACCTTTATCCAGAAGAATTCCAAAGTACATTTCTAGCATGAGCACAATTTAGGGTTCCATCAAAGGGGCCAAGTTGCGGCAATGAAATCAGCCCTGACCATTAAACATGGATTTGCCCACACACTCACCATTGGTTGAATAAATATTTATTTCACACTGACTGTGTACCCAGACATTATTCTGAGGTGCACAGGAGTGAGGAATGGCAGTTTCAAGTCAATTAAATGATCATGTCAATTTTGAAAGTGCCTTGCAGAAAAGGAACAGAATGCCAACAGGGAACATCTGACCTTCAAAGACCAAGAACAGGCACAATAATGAAATTGAGAAGCAGAACAGCCAAGACAGGAACTTCTATTTTCAAAATATCCAAGAGTTACCTAAAGCCCTGAGCTGCCTTCCTCGTGTTTACAACTGAAATACGGATGCCTACTTTTCAAGATTGGGGTGAGGAATAAATCTAACAATATAAAACAATCACTTGGCACATAATAGTTGTTCTATGAATGTTCTTTGGTAGAATTCACAGGCTTTGAAGCTAAGCAGATGGAGTTCCAACCTTACTTACTATGACTTTATTTCTTTGTCTTTGTTCTGTAAAGTGGAGGCAAAATATTACTGTGAACCACATGGAATTGTGGGTATTTGTGTGACTCACAACCACCCAGGGCTCCCAGTTCAACGGCTGCCTGTCCTGAGGAGCTGTGAGGATTTGGTGGCATGACGCAGAACATGCTTAACATCTGATGGGCGCCCCGTCTCTTATACCCAAGTGTTTGAGTTGTATGTAGAGAAATGGAAGTTCCTGTTTCCGTGCACACAGCCATAGAGGTTGTGCTCTTTGCTTTCATCTCAGGCCTCTGCACAGCAGGTAAGAACAGGCTGTGGGATTCGAGCAGAACCCCACGTGTGGCTCCAGTGCCCACCACAGGTCCAGGACTGGCTTCTCTGGATGCTCAGAGAAAAGAATGGGAGGATCCCTTTCACTCTGCCCTGGGAGGGAGGCAGGTTCAACTCGCAGGAAACAAACACATGGGACAAGCTTTGGATAACTAGCGGTGGGAACTTAAAATCCATCTTTAGCTTCATTATGTGAAAGGAATGTTTCAGCGTGTGAAGTCTTGCTAAGCTGGTATCCACCTGGAGACATTCATCAAAACCTACATCATCTGTAGTCACTGTGCACCAGTGTGGTTCAAGGTGAAGGGTCATGACCCCCTTGACATGTAATACTCTCTAGTGTGGATGGGGAGCGTATTGGCTGGCCCCATGACTAAACAGTAGAATCACAATTGAGTAAGGGCCCACCAAAGCTTCATTCACATGTGGATATTAATACAGAACTACATTTACAGGAAGGTGGTGGAAATGACAGGAAGTTCAACATTAATCAACCCTATAGGCCAACTACCCTTGCCTCATTACAGGTGCTATGGGCCTGGAAGAGGGAAGAGTGGGGTTTATGACAAGGACACAATTGTGACTCAATGAACCAGTTCAGCTCCATTCTTACAAGGACTGGGGACATGAGTCACTCACAGCCATCTCCACTATGCACCACATCCAGCGCCAGGTCACCATATACAGTTTTCTTATTGATTTGTTTATATACAGTATAGAACAAGTAGAGAATGATTCACTTTTGTGGATAACAACTGCAACAAGTACATGGTCTTGTTTTTTTCAGAATATCAAAAAGTTACCTAAAGCCCTGAGCTGCTTTCCTCATATTGACAACTGAAATACGGATGTCTACTTTCAGGATTAGGATGAGGAATAAATGTAACAATATGAAACAACCACTTGGCACGTAATAGTTGCTCGTTTCCTTAAAATAGCTCATTGAGTGCCTAAACCCACCTGGAAATGTGTATATCCAGACACCTCACTTCCCAGCATGCACACCCTTCAGAGACATAAAACTTACCTGGATCGTTCAACCCAATTTGGTGGCCCCTCCGAACCCTGTAGACAGCTAGAAGACCCTCCCATGCACCTGGCATGATGTTTCATTTTTCTCCGAATGATGAATAATCTCCGAATAATGAATTTTCTCCAAATAATATGGAAACACTTTGCCAGTTTTTTAAAATCTCATACACAACTGAGGATTCACCAGTGTGAGCATATAATTCATCTCCTCCTTCAAGGACGACTTAAAAACCCCAGGACGGTGCGATCTCTATAATATATAGTCATCCTTGGTCTGTATAATGGTTACCAAGAAAAAGTGGGAACACACAAACTTCAAAACATGCTTCCGAAAAAGTAAATGACTATTAACACAGTACCTGAAACATATAGCTTTTAACTATTTTCAGCCTGGAAAAATGGGAAGTTTTAAATGTTCTCTGATAAGAAATTAACTTTCTTCTACTGTGCAGACTAGAGGTCATTAAAAAAATTGGAAATAATTTTAATGGTGTAAGAAAATATTCACTATACCAAGGTAAGTGAAAAAAATGGATTAAGATATTTATAAGTTTTGATTCCAGGTACGTTAAACCAATGTGCACTCAGCAGAAAATTCAATAAGGTATTAACAGGGTGTATTTTAAGTAGTTTTTCTTTCATTCTCTATGATTTTTCTATATTTTCCTTGAGTATTAAGAAAAAAATTAAGAGAAAGAAATTATAAATATTATAATTATGAAAAATAAGACAAAAATATTATTCTACTTGTATTACCCAATTTTTAATCCAAAAATGACTTTAAGAAGTATTTTGGGCACCTGAGTGGCTCAGTTAAGTGTCAGACTTTTAATTTCAGCTCAGATCATGATCTCAGGTTAGTGAGATCAGGTTCCACATCTGATTCTGTGCTCAGCACGGAGTCCGCTTGAGATTCTCCTTCTCCTCTCCCCCTACCAAAAAATAAATAAATCTTTTAAAAAAGAAATATTTCATATATGTACATATGCTTTTTAAAATAGTTTCATTGATTTCCAAGGAAGGATATAATAACATAATATTATCACTGTTGATTGGTAGGAAATCAGTAGGTTAAGAACAGCACATCCCAGGAAAATGGAAGTTGAACAGTTTTTAGTTTTTCCTCTACACCATAATAATTACTTTACATTTTTCACCTAGTAATTAAGGCCCAAGAGCAGGGCATTTCCTAGGAGCTAATAAGCATCAGGGTTAACTGCTGAGGATGAGCTTTTCTTTTATTGCTTAATTATATCAAATCAATTTAGTTTTCATTTTTTCAAAGCAGAAGTGTCTTTTAGTAAACCGATTTAACACATTTCTGAATATGCGTTTGTAAAATGAATGACTATATACTTCATTCTATTATATTAGTATCTTTTATGACATCAGAGATGTGCATATATCAAGAATATTGGGTTTAAAGAAAGCAGCAAATATTTCAAGACATTTAAATGAGAATTAATAACTCGCTGTTAAAACATTAGTTAATAGGAGAAAAATGCCATCAAATAAAAAGACTAAAAGGAAAAATACCAATCCTAATGTGGCCTGAGGTGGAAGGCGGAGAAATGAGTCATAGAAGAGTCTGCCTAATTGAACAGATGCCCTGTTCTTGCACAAGAACATCCAGGAGGCAGGCAAAATAGAGGGAAACGATCATTTTCCTTTGTATTATTCTACTTTCTAATAGCAGACGAGAGAAAGGTCTACTATAAAATTTAATTTTCATATCGTCTTTCCTACTCACTCACCATGGGATCACACAAAATCCTTCAGCCCCCATTTCTTCCAGGTAACCACCTGTGGTCACTATGAACTTCCTCCAGGATGGCAGAAAGGGATTGTCTCACGTGTCATCCCCTCCAGAGGCAGAGCACCCCTGCGAGCACTGGGCCAAGGACCATGAAATTGATTACTGGCTTCCACGGGACAGGGAGGCTCACTGGTTATGCCACAGGGGCGTACAGGAGGAGTGGCACCCTGCGGGCTGACTAGCTTCCACTAGTTTCTGGTGTACTTTAACATACATGCAGCGACGTCTAAAAACCTTAAGAATGCAATTTGGTGATACTTTATGATTGTATATACCTGTTCATCAACCACTGAAACCAATAGACGGACGATTACAGCAATGCAGGAGCTTCTTTTCAGCCTAAGTCTGTCCCCCGAGGTAACTACTATTCTGGGTTATATCACCACTGATTGATGGTATTGTTCTTCAATTTTATATGAATGAAATTATATCCCATATATTCTTTTATGTCTGGGTTTGCTCTTTCAAGTTTATTACTGTGAAACTCACGTATGTTGTTGCATAGAGTAGAAGTTTGTTCTTTTTATTTAAAAAAAAATGCCATCATTTACAGTTACGTTTTGATGATGATAGACATGTTGTTTCTTTTCAGGGTGATTTTTTTTATAAAGCTGCTGCAAGCATTCTTGTACATTGCTTATTTGCACATTTTTAGACACTGCAGTTAGGGATATGCCAAATTGAATGGTCAGATCATGGAGGAAGCATGTGTTCAGCTTCCTAAAGACCAAAAACGTTTTCTGAAATGGTTGTACCAATACAGCCTACCATGAGCAATGTATGAATATTCTAATTATGCCAGATACTCATCTGCTATTGTCAGGTTTCCTGTTTCTTTGTGTTTTTTCTTTCCTTCTTTTTGTTGTTCTTTTTTCTTTATTTTAATTTTATTCATCTAATGGGTGGTAGGTGTATTAGTATCTCATGGTTTTTGCTTTTCTCTGGTGATTAACAATCTAAGTAACACTGTCATACGCATTTTGTTTAGATAGGTATGTACTTTTGCTTAAGTTGTCTCATTATTACAAGGCAGGAAAATTGGGTAAATACAAGCCACTATGTAATCAGCAGAAGAGAAAGCCTGCTTCTCCCATTATTTGATTTTTCACTGAAGGAAAAATAGATAGCTTTTAAGAAATTACATCATAACCTTCAAGCAAATATTATGTTTATGAAATTTCCCTTATTTAAAGATTTGATGTATTCACTCAATAATTATTGCATTTGTATGAATTTGTATATGAAATAATATATTTATTTTTAAATTTTTTTGAAATAATAAAATAAAATAACAAAAATAAAATAAAAATATTTTTTGAGTACCAATTATGTGACAGGTCTTGAATTCTCCAGAAAATCTAAGATAAATAGAAATCAACTCAGCCAAAAGGAGTTTAAAATTTATTGAAGGAAGCACATTAGCTTTACAAAAGGGTGAACAAGTTGTTGAGGTGACCAGAAAGTATGGTCCTAGCTACCAAAGAAGTTTTCCTGGAGGAAGTAACATAAGAGATAAATCCTGAAGTTTAATTCCTGTTTAGTCAGGTAGGGTGATGTGAATTTGAGGAATAAGCTTAATCCTGTGGGTTTGCAAACTAGGGAATTCCAAAGCACGGGAGTAGTATCTGCAAAACACTGAATATGAGAGAAAGCATGGATTATTGAGAGATAGGCAAATGGTATGAAACCTCAACATTTTAAAGAGGAGGTTAAGAAATGAGCCTGTTGATGAAGGTAATCAGTTGTGGAGAATCTTTTATGTCATGGTGGGGAGTTGGGACTACAGTCTGAATGCTACAACCATCAGTAAAGGATTTCAGACAGTGACATAATTAGATGGAGATATTATTCTGGAAGTATCGGTGAATTGTGAAAAAATTGTGAAAAGCCAGGTCACAGCCTGCGGCTGTAATCTGGGCATCAGCTAATTGGGTCTTGAACCAAGGTTGTGAATGTATGATTAGAAAGAAGTGAAAAGCCAGTACATCAATTTTTTTTCCAGTTTTTTATCATCATATGCTTGAAAAAGTCAAATTAATTATGTGTTCATAGAATTAAATCAATGCACATCTCCCAGACAACAGAAACCAAGTTAATTAAAGGACTGGGAGCATATGGAATGCCTTATAGCCTATTTAAACTTACTGTCACTTCAACAATGACATTCTTGATTAGCGCCCAGAATAATGGTTACTCTGGTCTAAGGAATATTAAACTTTTTATTACTCCAGGAGGCCAGTATGATTAGATTATTGTTATGACAGAAACAACCATCTAAATATTATAAGAATAAAGGGGGAGAACATGATATTAAAATTAACTTAAATCAACACCACTGTAACCAAAACCCTAAATGTAAGAAAGGTACAGTCCATGTTTTAGAGAGTCGTGAAATCATGCATTATCTTGTGGTTCACTGGATTTTGATGTCAAAGGGAGATGAAAGTTCATCTCACCTAGGGAGTTTTTTGGATCCAGCCACACTACTCACTCACCACCCCCCACACTGACATGCTGACATGTTTAGTGCACTTACAAGTCACTTAAAGCATGTAGTAACATGTCAACTCCAAGACCCCAGCTATGGCATTCTGAATTCCATTGTTCTGAGAAAGGATATTGTTAAGAAATATCTCAGTATTTTGGCATTCATAGTTTCCAGATCACTGTTCTAGGAAGTAAAGTAGTGGATTTGTGTAATTTAACAACACTGCATACATTTAGTATTTACCAAAAAGATAAATAGGTTTAAGAGAACAAACAAATCTAAGTATTTAGAAACTAGTAACACATAAAAGTTATTTTAATAACTGAAACAAAAAAAAATAACTGAAACCAGAAAATGTTCAAGGGCAATGTATGTGTATATTTAATTGACTCGTAGATGGACAGTTATTTCCTAAACCTGAGCTAATTCATGGGGAAAAAGGTAGATTTGACTACATAGAATTTTAGGACATTTGTGAATTGCAATCATTACAAAATATATATATATATATATAAATATATATATATATTTATATATATATATTAGCATGTAAACAGACTAGAAAAAAGCTGTAGGTATCTAAAGTATTCTTATAATTCAATAAGAAAAATTCAATAGAAAAATAAACCAATAGAAAAATGGCCAAAATATATGAAGAAGCAAGATACAGAAGAAAAATTAGTTGAAAAATATTTTAAATGTTCAATTTCACTGTTGAAGAAATAAGGGTAATGGTAAATGTGGGGTAGAATTTTCTTTCTTTCAATTTTGCTAATTTTTATTTTAATGACAATACCTAATGAAAGAAAGGATGCCAGAACTATGACTGTAAATTATGTTAAGTTCTCTGCTTCTCAGCAAATATTCAGATATGTGCACATAGACCTCTAGGGAAAGATATTCATGATGTCATTATATGTAGCATTAAATTGGATAACTCACAGTATTTAATAGTGAAGTCTGACCCATTGAAAGTGTAAAAACTACAAGTAAGGCTCATCACTACAGTCCTTTATTGCATAAAAATTACACTAGACTGAGAGAAGAACATTAAGAATCCTGAGAACAATAAGAGCAACAAAACAAAACAAGCAGAACTTGTTCAGTCACTTTAGGAGGGTTGTTTTGACCCCTTGTTAAAAATTCAGGACTGAACCTACTTCAAATGCAAAAATCCTAATTCCTAGGAATTCAACCTACATATCTACAATCCTTCTAAGAGGACTGTCTTTTTACTTGTTTGTTTGAAGATATTAAGGATAGAGAACAGTTGTAGGAAACTATTTTGTTCTTTACTTAGTGACTCTCCTTGTTTCATAAGAAGTGTCCACTGCACTGTCTATGCTCTGGCATCCAGTTGAAATTCAGGCTCTAGGGCCTTAATGAAGTGAGTCTACCTGACTTAATTTTGCAGTCCCTGACAGGACTTCTCTCTTGCAAGTGACCTTTTAGCGCCAAGAAAATAGCACCCAAGGAATTTTCTTTTTTCTGCGAGGTCATCATCTAAGCCACATCAAATCTGTTATGGAATGAAGCCTGTCATTTATTTTAAAAAAGAAAGTCTTCATCCGAGCCTGGGTGGGGATAGTTCAGACATGTTTGAGGTATCCATCCCTTATTAATGCATCAAGAAAGAATTCCAATAGTGAGCTTGCAGTGGCATTCTGAGCATGGAGGAACTTGCTGAGCAATTCACACTGTCCACCAACAATTTGCTTTGGGGCACACTTAGAGTTCGTGCTATCATTTTAGCCCCATCTGCATTAGGGCGATGAGATATTAGATGTGATATTCTTAAATCACTTACATCTGAATCAGACAATGGAAGCTTGTTGTCAGAAGCAAAAACATCTGGCAATACAAGTGGTGAACAAGTGTGCTTGAGCTCTGATTTTGAGACGGACATATGAGTACTTAATTTTATTTGGATGAATGTATTATAATGAAAATTATGCACCTAGATTTTCCTTACAAAAGCAATCTATACAAATCCTTAACCAAAGAGTCTCGGCCCCTTTGTCCCCTAGAAAGTTATTGAATCTTGTTCTGTTCATTATTTAAAACATTCTAAAAATACCCTCTTATAAGCTAATTTGGGGCAACCAGATGAAAGTTTACGGTTGCTTCCCTTGAACAATTTCTGTATATGCCAAAAGCAGAAAGACCAAGACAATGTAATGATTATCTTTTGGAAAATTTATCATTTTTTCCTTTACGTTCATAACCTCATGTGTGTACTTTTCCAGCTAATTTCATTATTTCATCCATGGGAAAGGAATCCTCATTACCAGGAGTAAGCCCGGAGTATCTGGACTCAGTGTCATCTTCCAAGTTTAAAAGCAAAGATGTAGCATGTGTATTGAGTAAAAAGGAGTCCAAAGAGACATACATGGTAATTTAATTAAAGAGGTAGATGACTACCCTTAATGGAAATGCCCAAAGTATGTTAAGATGTGTTAGGAACATCCAATCCTTTGTACCATTCATCTGCTGTTAGAATAACCAGGTGGACTGGTTTGGGTGTGACTATAACTTTGTTCTGAGGATGACTTTGTTTAGAAGTAGGTTATTGGTGCTTTAGACACCTTCATATTTTGTCACAAAGTTGGTATTAATGGATCCCAGAAAGGAGGTGGCACACAACTCAGTATTGGGGAGTATGGGCTATCAAGTGGGGGAACAATAAAGATTGGTAAAATGTCGGGGCAAAATTGACTGCCAGGTGTATGTATGAAAGCCACAATCCCTCATCAAATTTAAGTAAATTTTTTAAGCATCTCTGGAAGATAAAGGGCAATATTTTGTCATAGCTTTGGAAACTTTCAAAATTTGTACAAGGAAAACAAACTTAACAGCCGAGGAGTAAAGAACAGGCCTTACACTGAGTATGTGGGAGAAAACTGGAAGAAGTCATATAACCTGAGAATTTGGAACCCATAAAGACATGAATATAGTGGTACTGACCTCCTGTGATAAGGTTAAACCTATTACCACCTGAACTTGGATAACATGGTTTCCCTCACAATGCAGCACTTTGACCCTAACACCTTAGACATCAGTTCCCAAACTACACTGGCTGATGGGAAGAGAATTCCAAGAGCCAGCAAGGTGATGTCCCCAAAACAAGGTTTCTGAAGCCAACATCTGGATTGTTGGGTTAGGACTAAGACTGATCTGAAATTAAAATTATTTTTGTAATTAGATACATGATATATGAAGTCACAGAATAAGTGTTCCATGTTCTGAGTTTGAACATCACCTGGTATCAGAACAGCTGACTGGTTAGTACAAACCTTCCTTGTGCCTATAATGTGAACTTCATGGAGCACTTTTTAAAGGAGGAAGTGAGGAGGCCGTTGGTGATAGAGGGGGGCAGGCCTTTTTTTGAAATAGATCATGGAGGAACTTCTAAAACCATTCCAGTATTGATTGTCACCTTTACTCTAAGTGGCAGTACAAACTATTACAGAGTTTTGAGCAGAGGGTTGACCCGTACGGATGTAAACTGTAATCATCAAGCTTTCTGACTGCTCTGTAGAGAGTGGAAGGGTAGTGGGAGCAGGAAAGCAGGTGGGCCCTGTAATAAAAGGAGCAAGTGTAAATAATGACTTCCGTCAGGGTGGCTGCAGTGAAGGGGCGAGTAGATGGTCAGTGGCTGGAGACGCAGTATTTGAAAAGAAGAGCCAACTAGATAAGGTGATGTATTGAGATCTGGTGTGAAAAAAGAACAAAGTGAAGGTCCACAAAAAGGTGTATGGTTTAAACAACCAGAAACAGTGAGTTTTTTGTTTCATTCGTTTGTTGTTGTTTTTACAGACATCAGGAAGGCTATTGAGAAACAAGGCACTGAGTTAAAAAAAAAAAAAAAAAAGAGGGGGGATGTCTTGAACATACTGACCTGGAGATGCCTGTCATCAAGACAGCATAGCTGTGCAGGTTACTTGGATGTAAATCGTCAGTTCAGCGGGGAGGGCTAGCCTGGAGATCAAATGTATGGACAATCAGCATATAGAGGGCATTTAAAGAAATGAGAAGTAAATCACTGGGAAAACCAGTGTAGGGGAGAAGAGGATTAAGCATTGAGCCATGTGTCACTCTTGAGGATAAACAGGAAATAGAAGCTGAGCAGAAGCAGCTAGTAAAAAAAGTCATTTAAGTTATTAGTGAGATGACCAGAAACCCAGGAGTCTGGGGTGTCCTGGAATTGGAGTGAAAATCCCAAGGGTACGTTAGTGGCAACTGTGCCAAATGCTGCTGATGGTTGAGTCAGATAAGGGGAACCAGCCACCGACCTGAGCAATGGGGAAGTCACTTATGAAGACTGTTCTCCCACCAGATTGCTGGAAAGGAGAGGAGAGAAATGGATAGTCACCAGAAGGGGATGGGAGGAGGGCTGGCTTTGTTGGGGTTGCTGTTTTGTTCAAGCTAGGAAATTACAGCAATGGTGATGCTCAGAGGAGTCACGCAGGAAAGAGAGGAAACAAGGGTTAGCAGAGGACAGCGTAACCTGTTGCAGGAGCAGCATCTTGAGTAGGCTAGGAAAGGTAGAGCCGAGCACATGGGGTGGGGGGGAAGTAGGAGCAGGGCTGGCTCAGCAACTGGGCAGAAGGCGTCCGGAGAGGCAGCGGGATGTGGCTGCGCAGCCGCAGGGTGGGAGGTGGCCATTTTCCCCTTGGTGCTTCCATTTTCTCAGTGAATTAGGGAGCACATCATCAGCTGGGACTGAGGGTGGACGAAGAGGTGCAGGAGGGAGAGAGCAGAAGGGTTGAAACGGCCTTCTGGATCAAAAGAGTGCGACACTGAATGGACTTAAGGATCCAATAGTGTTTCCAGGTGACGTTAAAGGCTTACTTGACGTCAGGGGTCATTAATTCCAGGTAAAACTGGTCACCACAGCTCTGTGCTTTCTTCAGGGACACGTGAAAGCAATTGTGTGGTTGTAGCCTTATTATTAAAGAAAGGAAAGCCAGGACTCCGTTGCTGCCTTCCTGAGGGCCAGGCCGCCCCTGCTCTGCCCCATAATGACTAAGACTGGTTGTCCGCGGTAATGAGCCGTTTCTCATCTTCTACCCAACAGTGAGCCAGTTTCCTGGGGTACACCCCAGCTCAGGAGACACATACGCAGGTGCGTGTGTAAGGAATTACAGAGATGTGTGGAAATTTTAGAATCAAACCGAGGACCTGGTACCAGAGTTACAACAAATCAGCTTTATTTCTTGAGAAGATTCCGCGTTCACTCTGTCCTGGACGTGACTCTGTGAACGTACATGAAAGTTCTGGAATTAGAACCAATGCAGTTTCTGAGGAGTAAATCTTCCCAAACATTTAATTATGTCTCTGGTCCCTAGTCCATAAAAAAGCACATAGTGCCACAGGTATTGTCTACGTAGACTTAGTCAGGTACCCTGTCTGCAATAACAAGCTTAAAGCTGAATCGGTTTCCTTTTTAAAAATTCACTTTCCTTTTCTCTCATATGATGGTTATAACAAATTTATGGAGGGGTTTCGATGATTAAATAATATATGCAAGATGCCTACTCTAGTGCCTGAAACATAAAAGGCCCTCAGTCTATGTTTGTAGTTATTGTTTTGATGGGTTGGCTGAAAGTGGATTAAGGAAGGCAAGCTGCTGTAGACTGAATGAATGCGCGCCCTCAAATCCATGCATTGAAGCCCTAACCCCCAGTGTGATGGCATTTAGAACTGGGGGTTTGGGGATAGGATTAGGTCCTGAGGGTGGAGCCCTCATGATGGCTTAGTGCTTTTATTATGAGAGACATGAGGGAGCTTGCTTCCTCTCTCTCTCTCTCTCTCTCTCTCTCTCTCTGCTTTCTGCCACGTGAGGAAACTAAGAAAATGGCTTTCCACAGGACCCAACCACAAGGGCACCCTCATCTCAGACTTCAAGTCTCCAGAAACTTTGAGAAACTAATGTCTGTGATTTAAGCTACCAGTCCATGGTATTCTTGTGATAGCAGCTCCAACTAAGACACAAACATACAGTAATTCTCTGAACTAGGCCCCATTTTTATACCACCTCATGGTCTCACACCCAGGTGTGACCAGAAAGAAATAAGAGTCGATTCCTAGATGGCCACCATCGTAGTTTCTCAATCTCTGCTCGGTTTGCAACTTCTGCAGGACCAAGAATAAGCTTCTCCCCTTTGCAAAAGGGTAATAGGGAGCATCAGATGAGGCATGAAGTTGGTGGTGAGGCATGAAGTTGGTGGTGAGAAGGGGATGTTCAGGTGTTCAGATGTGGCACTCTCGAGACATTGGGCTTTACCCCCAAGATGACAGAGCCCAAGACAAAGAAACAGGGACATGGAACACCGTGCAAACACATTTTCATGACGTTCATCAGTGCATGGCCTCAGAGTCATGGACCTGACAGAGGGAGACAAAAATTCTACTACACGAAAGAAAGAAAGCGTGCCCGGTAAGTCAGTGTGAGCTGGGAACAACCATCAACACATACTCCGTCTTCCGCCAATGGAAATGTCAATTCCCCTTAGTCTGAAAAATCATTTTGTCTCCAGAAATTTATTATCTATCTGTTCTTATCCTTCCTGAAATGGAGTAGGCCACAATCTTTTTACTGAAGAAAGTACAGTTGAAACCATATGTGATTTTTGGACTTAATACCAAAACTCTGCCTTTGTCCCACAATCAGTGACCAGGTCTTCTTTCAGAATTACATCACCTTTGCATCATTCTTTAGTATCAGAGCAAACATTATAGAATTGTACACAGATAAGAGGATCATTCAGAGTGTTTTAGGCTAATTCATCCCTCTACCAGTTCTGTAGCACACTTCCAAAAATATTTTCAAACTTCACATGAAAGTTTTTTCACAAACAAAATTTACCTCTTTGAGATGAGAAATCTTCATTAATCACACTCAAACTCCTCAGTTATCCCCTACTAAAGCTGGTTGTTTGGGGTTCCCAAACAGAAGGAAATTTAATTCTTATTCATTCATTAATTCAACGAGTGTTTATCAAATACACTCAATATATCCTGAACTGTGTTAAGTGACGTGGAAGATACAAAGAAAAAAATATGTAAAAACATTATCTATGACATCAAAGCTCTTAAAATCAAAGATACCAGAAGATATTTAAAAAATAGTATAATTCAGTTAAAAGTCAGAAAATCTGGTCTTTACCTTACCAGCTATGTGATGTCAGCAAATTACAACACTCTTGTCTCAATTTTCAGAAACATAGAAAGTGAGCTCTAACGTGAAGAACTTTTTCTTCTGAAGTAGTTAAAGGAGACAAACTAAACTAACGAATTTTGATTGAAATTACACTGCACCCCATGAGGTCCACCTTTGTGTTGGGCCAATTTTATACAGTGGCAGCGTGCATTCACCCCACATGCCCATAGCCATGTCAACACGAGAGCAATTTCACTCACTCAGTCTCCATACAAAGGTCTCTGCTCTGCTCATCATGATTAGTCCAATAATCATTGAACCTATCTTTTGCTTAATTTCTTAAGTGAAAATGTGCAGTTTTGTTCATTCAAAACTTACTCTTCTTTCTTTCGATGCAACACTGTGCTTTCTTTCTATGAAATTACTGCCACCCCCACCCCCACACACATGGCTCTTATTGGGCTTTCAACCGAGAGGCCACATTTTCCTCCACAGTTTAGGGACACTCAAGAAAGTTGTTGTTGTTGGGTTTTTTTAATTAAAAAAATATATGAATACATGGGGCGCCTGGGTGGCTCAGTCGGGTAAGTGTATGACTCTTGATTTCAGCTCAGGTCATGATCTCAGGGTCATGGGATTGAGCCCCATGTTGGGCTCTGCACTGGGCCTGCAGCCTGCTTCTCCAAATAAATAAATCTTTAAAAAAAAAAAAAAAAAGATTCTCTCTTTCCCTCTCCTTCTGCCCCTCTCTGCCCCCTTCTCTCAAATATATATATAAATAAATATATAAAATATACATGAATTCAATATGTTTATGGTAAAAGAGTAACACAGACACAATCTTAGTATACCAAAACTAATAGAGTCCTTACATAGTAACAGCAGTGGCCACAGAGCACAGGGAAGTGTGGATTCTCATAACCTTTATGTTAAAATATAACACACATCCCTTTTTTCATACAATTTTGCAGCTCTAAATATAAAGCATGCAATATAATTTTTTGCAATATAATTTTTTAATGTACAGACAATACATTTAATAAGTATGGCTTCTAAGTGAGAAAAGGTGGGAAAAAACTAATTTCCATTAATAAAGAATTAGTGAAGAAAATTGAGATGCATTCATATCAGATGCCCTAGATTCTATAAGGTTGGTGATGTAATTATTTTATGGTGAAATGCAGAGTCCCACAGTTTGTTGTTAGGTGGAAAGTAAGAGTTATGGAAGAGCAATCATTATATGACCCCGCTTATAAAAGGTTAGTGAGAATATGCTTTGGAAAGCAACTCTAGGTTTGGTCATCAAAATGCTACACAAGTTTTCCCCGGGTGATTTTGTGATGTTAGGTATTTTTCCTTTCTTCATATTTTCCTCATCATTTTACATTTTCCAAAGAGCACAAATTATTTTTCCAAAATATTTTTCTCATTGGAAATATACATTATTGTAAAAATTTTAGAAAATAAAGCAAACTGAAGGGAGAAAAATTAGAAGCCACTTAAATCCTACCATCCAGAGAGAGTCATCTCTTTCTGTTGCTTATCCACGTACCTATTTATATACATGTTTTTAAATAAAAAGAGGAAAGCGATATACCTATTTATAATGACTTCAATGTTTCATCTTACAAGTGATCATAAGTGAATTTTAATGCTACTGAATATTCTCGTGAAATGTACTTTTTAATGGCTACACACTGTAAAATATACATAATTCATGTAACCAACTACCTATTGCTGGACAATTAGGAGGAGAGCTGTGTTTTAAAGCAGCCATTAGGAGTTAATGAGCTAGGTTTGTGTTCTTTCCAAAACAATATAAGCTCATAAAAAGGCACAGCCTTTGTGCACCCTGTATTCTGTAAAATGTCTAACACAGTGAGTAATCAGACTAAACAAGGTGATTCCAGTCCAGCCAAGATTCCACATGCCCATAGAAACGGTGGAGATTTGGTGCCATTACAGCTGGGGAAAATGAAACACTTTTCCCTGTTCTAGACATTTCAAAGCACATTTAGATCAGCTAAGATTGATGTCTCTCACGTTGCTATATTTAGGAAGCAAAAAAGAGTTTGCAGTTATGTGCACAGTACAGAGGGTTCCAAGCCAAAGGATAGGAACTAGATTTCTTTTAAGTCCCATAATAGCTGAAGTATCTTGGACAGGGTGGCTCACCTCCTATCTTATTTCCAAAATGGGGGTGAAGACATCTATTGGATCATCCTAAGTGACGCTTTAAGTCCCAGGTCCATGGTTGACTCTCGGCATACGGCTCTGCTGCTGATACTGAAATTATTTAATTAGCACACAGAGGGGCATGCCTGGGTGTTTTGCTATGATTATATACACCTTTTCCGAATAAGTAGTGAACTATTTCACTTGAAAAGTGAAGTGACCCTTACTGTTCATCTCCTGAAAAACCACTTAGAAGAGCTGTTAGGACATTTCTGATGTGCTGTACTTCATGGGAAGGTGACATTGGAACACTCACCATATTGTGGAGGGTTAAGTTCAGACGTGGCTCCTCACAGCTGTGTGAGAAACAAACCCAAAAACAAATTATCTTCCCCCAGTGCATCCAGTGCACTATGCAGAGAAGGCGCAGGTTAAGGACCCTACAGCTGGCACTAGGGAGAGGGGACACACCTAGCACTCACCAGTCCCTAGGATGAGCAAATCCTGCTCACGAGATGCCCGACGCCCAACCCCCGTGGTGAGCTCCCCCAAAGGCCCAAGGCTCTCCTCTGAAGCCAAGCAACCACAGCCTGGCCTCCAGGGGGGCCTTTTGAGTGGGGCTCAGAACAGGTGGCCCTTTGTGGGGTGGTGCAGCTTCGCAGAGAGTGTCCTCTTAGCCCGCAGACCCTAGGGACTCCAGATTTCACAGGCTATTAAAGACCAGATTTCCATTTTATGGGGTAGCAGATTTTTCTCAAAATTTGATAAGCTTCCAATTCATTTGCTTCCAGTCAATTACATAACAAAACCCTCCCTCCTCCCCTATGCAAACTTTTTAGGTTCAGTGTATTTCCTAGTACCAAATTCCTCTACCGCTGGTTAAACCAGGTGAACGTTTATTTCTCTCTCATGTGAACACAGCGTGTGTGTCCAGGGCCCAGAGCCAATATGCAGCTCCGTGCCCTGCAAGGACCCTGCTTCCTTGGGCCTTTCTGCTCTGCCGTCCTGAAATTCGGCTTGCTCTGGAGACAGGATGAAAATCCTGTTTCAAAAGATTTGGCTGCTGTGCTCTGGGGACAGGACGAAAATGGTGCAGAGCTGCCTCATTATTTTAGGGATTCATTTCCTAAGTGGGGAGAAGGAGTACAAGCCAGGCAACTACATGTTTACACCATGCACATCATGAATTCTCATATTTTTGAATGATTGCCCTAGCAATTTTTTCAGAAACTATCGCTACTTTTGCTCCAATTTATAAAAATGCATCCCCATTGTAAAACTAGAACTTTTTGGAGAAGTCCATGAAGGGCAGGGAGACTAATAGAAACCATTTTTTTTTTCTTTTTTTTGCAAAGTGAGATCTACTTAAATTCTTGGATTTAGGGGCTTTCAATTCCCAAAAGCTACTATATTAAATATTAAATAAGCTTATCTTGCAATAGTATTTTGAGCTGGTAACATAGAAGAAAGTTCTATTTTTTTTTCTTCCAAGATGGTTTTGGAAGTTGATTTTAAAATATCATAATGTCTTCGGGTCAAAATTCTTTCTAGAGGAGCACATTTTAAATTCTTATGAAAGTCACATGTGACCTTGAAACTTCAAAAATAGAAATCTGCTTTACAGAAATTCTGCAGAAAATTACTCCACGAAAATTTACATGCCCTACATCTTAAAAACATAAGTTATAAATAAATCCTCTGGATTTTCCCTGTATTCAATGAGATATTAAGATTATACCGAAATAAAACTACAGCATAGACCTCAGCACACTGTTAACTCACCTACGGATTCCATTCTTAAATCTTTACATGACCATCTCACATCCATTTTGTAAATTAATATTTGTGTGGCCATAATCATTCCCTTCATTACAACGAACAAAAATTTCATATTTTATTTTTGTAACAGGGACAAAATTACACCATAAGTTAAATTCCTCTTAATGTAGCAAATTACCCGTGTCTTAGACATTCGCATATACTAATAATGCCGCATTTTAATTATAGAGACCATTTCTTTAATCTGCTTGCCGTACGCAGTATTTACAGAGTAAATAGGAAAAAGACATGAATTGCTATTTTTATTTTTTAATGCTTATTTTTTCCCTATCTAAACAATGCAAACTTATTCATCAAAGTATAGTTGGAAAGCATAGTCAGAAAAAAAGAAGCTGTCTGGATCACAACAAATAATCATGACAAGTCTTAACATTTCACTGCATAGTCTTCCATTTTTACAGTTAAAGACACATGACCTGCCCATTTAGTACAATATTTTATCAATGAGCATTTTGCCTTAAATGTAATTTTAATCATGTTTCAAGGAGATGCATCATAGTTTACACAGCATTTCCAGTATTTGGATAATTTGGCAGAGCCCAGTTTTTCATAATTATAGATAATATTGCATCGTTTAGCATTTATAATTTTGTTCAATACATGTACCTGGAAGGTGTGGTATGTGACCACTCACCCCTGGCGGTAGACACATAGTTATCCTCATTGAGCTTGCTGCCTTCGGAGACAAATATTCAAATTAATCATTTAGCTACAATGCGCCAAGTGACCTTGGCTTGGGGTGGGGGGACTCTAACATGGATTGCTTGCTAAACTTTGTTTCTTATTTGAGATCATTTCCTTTGAATGAAGTTCGTTCAGGAAACGTAAAGATTGAATCAATGGGTAAAGTCATTTTGTAAGTTTTTTTGACAAATTGCCCAGCATTTCCAGGTCAGCATGGAATAAAAACAGTGGTCGAATGCACCCTGATTTTTGAGTTTATTCTTGCCAGCTATGTCTCTAGGTCGCACTACAATTAAGTGTAAAGGAGACTCTCAGTTTGAGATGAATGTTTTATTATACTAAAGAAGTGTATTTTCTTTTTCTAACCTAATACGCAATGAGTTTTAAACTTGTGGAAATCCTTTCCAATATGTAGTGAAATGAGCATTCAACTTTTCTTTTCTTTTTTTTTTTTTGCATTCAACTTTTCTTAATTGACTTATTGACGTCCTTGCTTTCTCTGAGTGTACTCTCAAATTGTATTTGCTAATGTTTCAAGAATATTGATTTATATTCATAAGTGCAATTTGTCTATTATTTCCTTTTTGTACCATGTATCCTTTTTCTTCCTTGCTCTTGGAGCTGTTTTCTTTCTGGAACAAATGAAGTTTATTTTCCAATTTTTTTTTTCAACTCACTTAGACATGTAACCTAGTGAAGGTACCTTCACTAACTTACCTTCTCCTCATCTGTGAGATGTTTGTAATCTTAAACTTCTGAATTCTTACCTAATAGAGTTGTTGTGTAGACCAAATGTAAAGCACAAGACCATACCTGAGATACTTGAAATATACCATTTTAATCATTATTCTGTAATATCAAAAATATCATTTGGATAACTATTTCTCCAAGTGGGAAATAAATTACCAATAAATGCAGATAAATTCTCTTGGGGGCAGGAGGTAGAGCATGTGAGGATAGATGATCATATATATCTGATAATACTGTACTTTCTTTTTTGGGCTCACTTATTTCTTGGTCTTTAATACAATACAGGTTGGGTTTTTTAATTTGTCTTGCCTAGAATTTCTCTACATATATTCTATTTTGTAATATATTTGTTATTGTGCTATTTTTTTCTGCTTTTTAAAATCACAGCATGATGTTTAGCCGAACATATGAATTTCAACAAATGAATATAGTAATGCAACCACCATAATCAGGTACAGGTCAGTTCCAGTAACCCCCCTAAAAAAATTTACCAGCCCCCTTCTAAGTGAACCTTCTTCCTTACCCCCCAGACTCTGGAACTACTGATATGCTTTCCATTTCTAGTTTTTCCCTTTCTAGAATGTAATATAATGAGATCATACAGAATGCAAACTTTTGAATAATTATGGCTTCTTTTACTTAGTATAATCCATGTAAGACTCACCCGTGTCGTTTCCATTATTACTGAACAGTACGTGGTTGCATGGATGTACCATTGTTTATTTATTATCAATTCCCTTGTTAAAAAATTAGGTCATTTCCAACTGTTTAAGTTTATGGATGAAACTGGTATAAACATTCACCTATTGGTCTGTCTGTGAACATAGGTTTTTATTTCCCCTAAACATCCAGAAATGGGAGTGATGAGTCATTTGATAATTGTATATTTATCTTTATAAGATAAACTGTCAAACTCTTACCGGAAGAGGCTCTAAATCATCAACTTCTGGTTTGAAGGTCATGATAAGGATTCGATTTGGTCTTATGCCTGAAACAATTAAAAAGTCAGACACAATGTATGAAACAATTGTCTTCAAGATCTGAGGCATGAGGCATTGGAGTGCAGTGGTCACAGAGAGAAGGGAAAGTGCACGGGGAGCCATAGGATTGCTACAGCTTCCTGCTGGGTTGAGAGAGAGATACCATACAAACACCTTGCAAAAGAGGCTGCAGGAACTATGTTAGTATCAGATGAAGTGGATTTCAGAGCAGAATAAAACTAGTGATATTATTTCCTAATAAAAAGGAGTCGTGTCAGGAAGATATAAAAATTGTAAATGTTTATGTGAATAGTAAGTAACCAAGTTTAAGATAAAAAGTGAGGCAAAAAAAAAAAAAAAGAAAGAAAGAAAAGATAAAAAGTGAGGCTTCACGGGCAGTGCCCTTACCATCCTTATTTCTACCCATCACCTGTCCAT
The DNA here is from genome assembly GCF_053574225.1 of Canis aureus. NCBI lineage: Eukaryota > Metazoa > Chordata > Mammalia > Carnivora > Canidae > Canis > Canis aureus. Next base: position 62,495,901 of record NC_135622.1, read on the forward strand.
GACAATGCAGGTGTTCCTACAGTGATGAGGGTTTTCTCACCATGCTCCTCACTTCCTTCTCAGGCCTCTCCATCAAAATCTTTAAAAGGCGTGTTTCTGATAACAGTCTGTTCAAGGCAATCTCAGATTTTTTTTTTATCATTATCTTCAAAATTCTTCTAGCCCCAATTTTTTGGTCAATTGTAGGGCTGCTTCTCCATTTTTAGGCATCCGCTACAATAGCACCCCACCTACAGGTATGATAATTGGATTCGCTTTTACTGCTTCTGTAACAAATTACCACAAACTTATTGGCTTAATGCAACAAAAATTTATTTTCTTACAATTCTGTAGGTTAGCAGCCCCACGTGGGTCTCACTGGGCTAAAATCAAGGTGTCGACAGGGCTGTGTTCCTTCCTAGAAGCTCTACGCGATAATCCATCCACCTGCTTCTTCCGACTTCTTTCCACCATATACCTGGGTTTACTGCTCTTCTTCCATCTGTAAAGCCAGCAATATTGTGTTTTGCTTGTCATTCTTCCATGGTCACATCTCCTTCTGACCCCAACCTCGGCTGGTAAAGAGCTCATGTAATTAGACTGGACTCATTTGGATAACCCAGGGTAACTTCTCCATCTCAAGATCATAATCTTATTCGTATCTGCCGAGTTCATTTTGCCACATAGGGTCACATACACACAGCTTTTATTCTATCGGGTGCCATTATTCTACTACACTGAATATTTCTAATATTTTTCACTAACAAGACACACTTAAAAATTATCTAACAATTTTCTTCTGGTTAGTGAACATCTTCCCTCTGTCACTTGATTTGATATTGTGCTTTGTTGGCAGACGGCAAATTGTCCTTGAGAACCCTGGTTAAGTATCAATGACTTAGAAAGTAGTATAATACCTCCATATTTCCACAAATGTACAGATTCAAATGAGTATGAACAACAGCAGTAATACCAAGCAGAAGAAGTTGGGCATTTTTGCTCTACTTGGACTTTAAGTAGAAAGTCTCCCCAGATGCCAGCATCATTTCAGTCCACATCACCACCACGCAGTCTAAGTCAAGGGAGATGTTGTGTTTTACTTATGAAACAATGTAAAAGGAATCTTTCTCAATGCCTTGGAATTTCAGCTGAGGCTTGAGAGCTGAGCGCAATGACTCATAAGTGCCATATGTTTTAAAGAGAGGAACCTATACAATTCCTAGAGGATATGCTAAATGGAAGCCCAACTGAACAGGAAACATCATACTCCAGAGTTTATACCATATAACAAATTCTAGTATTATACTGGAGAGATTTTCTTGAAAGGAACTTATAGGGATAGAGGATGCTATGTTGTAGGAGGAAGGAAAGGAAGAGGTTACTTCCTCGATCCAAATGAGAAGAACTGAAGAGACACCACACCCATCATCATCATCATCATCATCATCATCATCATCAATTTTAAAGGTTTGTCCTGTTCTTGATGCTCTTCTAAGTGCTTTACATGAATTAATTGAATCTTTGCAACTTAATGAAGTGGATTTTATTATTTTCCCCCTCTTAAAGCTGGGGAAATTGAGACTCACAGGTGTTCAGTGATGTCTTCTAGTAACATAAATCCTTGGCAGGGCTGTAAAAATTTATAGTTGTAGCCAGTGTCATAGAGGGGAATTCTCAGGATAGCTTGACATCTGTCGCCTGAAGTTTGGGAGCACAACACGTGGCTTTCTAGAGCAGCCTACCACGTCAGAGTGAGAAGAGAAGGGAGCAATCTGTGGCTCTCAGAGGACAAGGGTGTATAAACTTTCCAAAACCTGAGGCTGTATCATGGAAGAGAGCTAAGTGTGGGTAGCACTGAAGGAGACATTTCCAAGAAGAAGGTCTCCCAAGGTAAGGGGGTTCCAGACAGGGACGTACTACCTGGGGCAGGAGCTGATGGGACTTTGCAGGAGGTCAGCCAGAGCAGGCGTGGCTTACATCAGATGAAGACTTAGCAGGGAGGGCCTCCTGGAGATCGGTGGGGAGCCTACAAACACCAGGAGACAGGCACCAGGAGACAGGATTTGGACGCCTTCCCAAAAGACAGCATTCAACAGCCAAGGAAGAACCACAAATAGCACAAGCAACATAGACATCCTGCCATTTTACCTACAGTTTCTAGAGCTTGTTGGAATCCACTCAACTTTCACGAGCGCCAAAGCCTGTACTTATGAAAACAGAGAGAATAAGCCTACCTTGTGTGTAGCTGTGAGGACCACACCTAACGAGCGAAGAGCCCTTGGCATGGCTCCCGGGGCTTGAATCAACTTGATGATCACCGGTAGTACAGAACGGGATGACCTGCTTCCCAGGTACTTGAAGGCATTTCAGGAGGCTGCACTATTGTTTTTTTCTTTTTTCTTGAGGAGACTACCTGGTGTAACTGGAAAGTGATGCTCTTCCTTATTCCTTAGCTGAAAATTGATATTTTTATTTATGCTTCTGAGCTGAAAAAAAATACATATGTAAGGGGCATCTTGGTGGGTTAGCTGGGTAAGCGTCCAACTCTTGGTTTCAGCTCAAGTCATGATCTTAGGGTCATGAGATCAAGCCCGTGTGGGACTCCGTGCTGGGTGTGGAGCCTGCTTGGGATTCTTTCCCTCTCTCTTTGCCCCTCCCTTCCCTCCAAAAAAAGAAAAAAAAAGGAAAAAAAAAGGAAACGTATGTATGTTAAAGACAGAAGTCACCATTGAAGGACTGAAAAACTATTAGCTATTCCTTCACTTTCCTTTAGTTATAAAAACAGTGAGGAACTAATTCAGTTTTAAAATTTTTCCTAGAACCTAGTTTGTGCAAGACAACCTGTAAGGTGCTATGAGGAGTAGTGTCAGCAAGTGACGAATGAGACACCACTCCTGACTTTCAGAGACTCACACAATCACACAAGGGAAACAAGAAACTCAAATACAGTCAAATAAAAGCACTTTGAAATGTATAAATAGGCAAACTGTAGAGAGGGAGCAGGCAAGGTGTTAGAGAAGCCAACGTGCAGAGGCCCACTGGAGGAGAGAAAAATGAAGAGTGACTGTGGATCTGAAGAATGCCAAGGAGTCTTTCCTCCTTCCGTGGGCAGGTGGCAGTCGTAGAATGGAAGACTCTGAACACCATGTGGAAAATAGTCTAGATGCAATGGGAATTTCTGGAAGATTTCTGAGGCAAAAATACAGAAGAATAATACTGACTCACAGAGAAAGGTTTGTGTCATCAGGAGAAACTAAAGAGACTTATAGCATGGAAGCAGAGAGATATAATAAGGAAGCATCATGGAAGTACTTACCATCAAGAGGTAACAAAATCATGAGCAGAGACTGTGCAATTAAAAAAAAAGACAAAACACATGAGGGACTTTTGAAGATGTAATGGCCAACATTTATAATACTATTTGGAGAAATTCAATAATGGCAAAGTACAGTGAGTATCTAAAACAACTTTCAAAAAAAGCAATTTCTTCATATAATTGAGAAGCCAAAGGATTGGTGTAATGGGAGTTGTTAACAAGAAAATAATGAAGAACTGAATGTGTCTGTGTATTAACTAATTGAACAACATGAAAACTGAGAGTCTAAGAAAAATGGAATATAATGATGCAATAGGACCATAAAACACAAATATTAGCCCAACCTTGATATTTCTGGAAAAATAAGAAATATCTCCTCTGGAGAGGAAGAAAATTCTACTTCAATATGAAGAAGAAAGGCCAATTTAAAAGTAGAAAGGTAAGAAGAAAATTGGGTCATATTTGAAGCTATTTGCCTCTTCTTCCTGGTCCAAGATGTTGCAAATGGAGTAAGTAATTTATTTGTCAATTATACTTCAATAAGCCTGGGAAAAAATGGAGTTAGTCAGGTCATCAATCACAAGGCTCAAGTCCAGTGATTTGTTCACTTATGTTAAGAAGAATTTTTACTTGGCCATAGAAACCCGTTAACATGCTCACTAGTTTAGACACAAATGAACACCAGATATACAATAAAATCGCATCTTATTTATAAAGAATTGTAATCTAAAAATATGGAAAACATGTGTCCTTACACAGAGATAAACATAAAGTCAAACACAGTTTGTTTTTTGCTTAATGTTTGCCTGGTAGACAAAGGATAAAAATACTATAGTTAATTCTGGTAGCCATGCAGTCAACTTAGATTGCAAAGCACAATTTATGAAAACATGGTCCTCCGCCATTCAAAATGGAGTTAAGAATTTCCAGTTTGAGGAGAAGTGAGGTAAAGAGTAGAAGTAAACATTTCCAATTCATTTTTATGTTTTGAAATTTCACCAAAGACTTGCCTTACGGCCAGCGTTTGGTTTGTAATTTATCACATCTTTCCTTTAAAAATAAAATAAAATAATTCAAAGCTATTGTTTACCTTTGATAAGACACCAGCAGAAAATATTTTATATTGTAAACTTACTGAATAAATAAATGTGAGTAGGTTCCATTAATCGTACATATACATGAGCAACACACAGCTGTATTTCAAAACTGAATTGGATGGATGCAGACCATATACATTGGGATCTACTCAAAATCTCAGAATTCTAAAATTCATGGGTTAAGTAATCTAAAACACTAATATACTTCTTAGCATCTTTGCTTTTAAAATATCAGCCCCAAATCATCACATTTGAACAATTAATTTCAGTTTAGGGAGGCTGCCTCGTTTATTGATGGTAATAAAACCACAGATTCGTTAAAATATATAGATTGACTGCTCCAAGTTTCCTTAACAGTTCTCTGCACACATTCATATAGTGTGATGTGGCAAATATTCAAGTGCTCTTTACAGGAACAGATGGTTAGACACAATTAATAAGGAGCCTTGAGTTATTTGCATATTCATTAGATAATATCAGTTATTCCTCAGCAAGAACAAAGAATTACACAAATGGTGTTCATGTTTCCTCCCATTAACACATTATTAAAAGCAAAATGTCTGTGTTAAAAATGAGACAGATAGTGATCCTTGACTGTATAGCAACCTAGCATTATCCATTTGGGTTTTTAACATGATAATAAAAGCATGTTGCCCCTCCTGTAATTTACTCCTGCTTTTATAACAGAGAGCGCACAAAGACACACCATGCTTCATACTGTGCCCTCCCTCTCTGCTTTTTCTTCCTGTATAGTTGGTTGCCAGGAGAGAGGTCAGGTCGGGGAAAATTAAATAAGTTTTTATTTTAGTTAAAAAAAAAAAAAAGTTGGCCAGAGAACTAAAACAATAAAAAAAAAAAAAAAATTACTGACTTTGGAACCCATTTAAAAGCCCTTTCTGGGGAACCCTCTTACACTGTTGGTGGGACTGTGAACTGGTGCAGCCACTCTGGAAAACTGTGTGGAGGTTCCTCAAAGAGTTAAAAATAGACCTGCCCTACGACCCAGCAATTGCACTGTTGGGGATTTACCCCAAAGATACAAATGCAATGAAACGCCGGGACACCTGCACCCCGATGTTTCTAGCAGCAATGGCCACGATAGCCAAACTGTGGAAGGAGCCTCGGTGTCCAACGAAAGATGAATGGATAAAGAAGATGTGGTTTATGTATACAATGGAATATTACTCAGCTATTAGAAATGACAAATACCCACCATTTGCTTCAACGTGGATGGAACTGGAGGGTATTATGCTGAGTGAAGTAAGTCAGTCGGTGAAGGACAAACATTACATGTTCTCATTCATTTGGGGAATATAAATAATAGTGAAAGGGAATATAAGGAAAGGGGGAAGAAATGTGTGGGAAATATCAGAAAGGGAGACAGAACGTAAAGACTGCTAACTCTGGGAAACGAACTAGGGGTGGTAGAAGGGGAGGAGGGCGGGGGGTGGGAGTGAATGGGTGACGGGCACTGGGTGTTATTCTGTATGTTAGTAAATTGAACACCAATAAAAAAAAAATAAATAAATAAATAAATAAATAAATAAAAATAAAAGCCCTTTCTGATGCTCTTGTTAATAAACATGGAAACTTTACAGATAAGAAATCAAATTATAATTTAAAATAAAATAAATACAGAAGATCAACTAGTTAATCTTCAATCCAATATTTAATTTAAATAAACTCAAATAAAATTACTTTGCCTTGATGCTATGGATTTTTTTTTCCCATCACTTCCTTTGTCATTAATATACAAGAATGCTTGAGAACTGGTTGGAAATTAAAAAGAAATGACCTTTGCATTAATCAAAAATATCAAAGCCATTTCTACAGAAAGCCCTGGTTTTGGAGGCTAAATAAAGGCACACGTGAGACAAACATACAAGGCAGTGAGAGCTTCCCTGCCAACACTTTGCACTGGACACGAGCAATAGGAATTTAGTGCCTTCTAGAATCGTGCACTCCAGTGTGATGAACACCAGCTAGGTGTGCCTATTTGAATTTGTATTCGTATTTCAACTAAAATAAAAATTAAAATACAATTTTTCAGTCACATGAGGCCGATCTCAAGTGCTCTGTAACCACACGTGGCTGGTGGCTGTTGTGCCGGACAGCAGCGGTGCTCAGCACGTTCCTCAACGCAGCAGGTCATACCAGACGGCACTTTTCTAGAAGCTTCCTACTCAGGAGTGACTACAAAGGGCTGCAGAAAGCTGGACATGACCTGCACACAGTGAAGAAATAATAAATTCTTAGGATAAAAAAACGGTGAGTTATTTGTATTAGAAGAAATCAAAAGTGGAAATAACTTAATGACTGATATGGCAAAGGGAAAGTGTATTTGGGCACATTGCAGAATCATTAACAAGAGAATTTCAAAATCCAGACTGAATAAACAGGGCATTCTATCTACCAAGGTATTTAATATTGTTTACCAGTATTACATAGTATACATAACAAAAACAGCTTTAGCAGAGAGTTTGAAAGAAAAATACTTTGTACCAGACTGCCCTACTTAAGATTTGAGATGAAAAAGAACAAAAAAATTAATATATATAATATAATGTTCATTCAACAAACGTTCATTGAGCTCCTTAGTATGTTTCAGGAACCCATAGCTTTAAAATTACAAGATGCAAGATGTGGGGCGCTCAGGGTCCTGGAATCCAGCCCCAGGACCGGGTCCCTGCTCAGCGGGGACTGCTTCTCCCTCTTTCTCTGCTCCTCCCCACTGCGCATTCTCTCTCTCTCTCTCCCCCCTCTCTCTTTCTGTCTCTCTCTCTCTCTTTCAAATAAATTTTTTTTAAAAAAAAGATGCAAGGTATTTGCCTAGGAGGAGCTGCAGACACACTTACCTGTAAATGGACAAAATACACGGTAGAGAGTTTGTACAAAAGATTGGTCCGTACAACTGAGCAATAATGCAACCGAGGAGGATCGATTTTATAAGGAAAAGAAACCGGGATGCCTGGGTGGCTCAGTGGTTGAGCGTCTGCCTTCAGCCCAGGGCATGACCCCGGGGTCCCAGGATCGAGTCCCGCGTCGGGCTCCCTGCATGGAGCCTGCTCCTCCCTCTGCCGGTGTCTCTGCCTCTCTCTGGGTCTATCAGGAATAAATAAATAAAATCTCTAAAAAAAGAAAAAAAGAAAAGGAAAGGAAAGGAAAGGAAAGGAAAGGAAAGGAAAGGAAAGGAAAGGAAAGGAAAAAATAAAAAGAAAAGTAACCAAATGGAAACAAAGGCATCAAGGAGAAAATCCAAGAGACCACTTCAGAGGGAAGATGGGCAAAGAGGTAAAGACAAAAGGAGGAGACGCTGTAGGTGGTCTGCGTTCTCGGGCTTCGTCTGGAGAACATTCCAGGCATGCGGGGGAATTGGCGGCTGCAGGTGGCAGCCCAGGGCGCCCAGGGGGGTCCTCGGGACAGGGCCGTGGGCTCCTGCAGGGGTGCAGAACGGCGGGCCCAGGCACTGCAGCCCCGGCCAGTGCAGGGTCGGTGGGTGATGCCGGCCGCGCTGGACAGTAAAGATCATCTCCTGTGCACTCTGTGGGGTAGCTCATCCCCACCAGAAGCTGATCCGGGACAATCAGTGCGCATCCCAGGCTGGCCATCCTGGGTGGGAAGCTTCTAGAAGTGCCTTCTGGTATGACCTGCTGCGGTGAGGAACGTGTTGTGCACCACTGCCGTCTGGCACAACAGCCACCAGCCATGTGTGGCTACAGAGCACTTGAGATCGGCCTGATGTGACTGAAAAATTGTGTTTTAATTTCTATGTTAGTTGAAATACGAATACATGTTCAAATAGGCACACGCAGCTGGTGTTCATCACGCTGGACCGCATGAGTCTAGAAGGCACTAAATTCCCATGGCTCGTGTCCAGGCCAGAGTGTTGGCAGGGGACCTCCCAGTGCTCTGTGTTTGTCCCACGTGTCCCTTAATTGAGCCTCCGAAGCTGGAGCTTTCAGGGGCAACGGCTGTGCTCTCCCAAGCTGGCAGGCCCGCACCCCACGGGGGCTGCAGACGACCCGGAGCAGCCCTGAGCAGGTGTCCGTGTGGAGGTGTTCCGCTTCCGAAATACACAGGCATCACGTACACAGACACACAGCACCCTCCATTCGCACGCACACCGCCTACATGAATATACACCTCATACACGGAGTACGCGTGCACATACACAACATACATGCACACACAGCACACACCGTTCACACACATACCACTCACAGATGTCACACACACCACATACACACATGCATGCATGCATGTGCTCGCACAGCACACACACCATTCATATATATGTACCGCATACACAGATATACACCACATACACACATACACAGCACACACACACATGCACATGGATTGCTCACACAGCACATATACCTCATACACAGACACACACCACATACACAAACACACCACACATACAGCACGTGCTATGCACGCACAGCAAACACAACACACATCATTCACAATCCTCACACACATGCCACGTACACACAGCACATACATGAAGCACGCATATACATGCATGTGCTCATACCACACATACCATTCACACAGATACCACATGACACATGCATACACACACCACGTACAAATACAGCATACATAGACACTCATTCAGCACATGTACACAGCATACAGCACACACATACACATGCTTGCACTAACAATACATACACCACACACATATGCACACACCATACACACCACACACACACACAGAGCACACTTTTCTTTCTTATTTAATTCTGACAAATACCAATGACATTTAATGCAAAAATCCTCAGCTCTATTTTTAAATAAAAATAACACTATCTGTCCTGCAGGGCTTATGTTATGATCAATGATTATTATGAGGGAAGAAACTGACACTGAGAAAGGTCATATAACATGTGAAGGTTAGACACTTAGTAAACAGTCGAGGCAGGATGAAACCATTAATGCTAATAACAGCCCTGCTCCCGTTACACTGAATAGTGTCCTTTATGTTGTAATAGTGTGTAAACTGCCAGGACAGATTTTCTCATTTGAGGGGAATAGATTTTCTATAAATGGTGCCCACAGAGTAGGGTGAATAATTATGAAGTACGCAGACATTTCTTGCACTCGATATATTACCAAGATCAAAACTTGAGACTTGATAGATGCCTTTTGAAGAAAAATCTAGTACAGGTATAATAACCATGATGTACAGGTGTGTTGATGAGCATACTGTATCCTATTTCTCAATGGGCTCAAAACAATTTAATATGGATATAAATTGGCATATAGGTCTGAAAATAAATGTTTTAAAATACTCAACTTTGCTAGCTTAAGGTTTTATAACAATTTAACCTATACTCAGTAATTATCTACTGAATATGTATTTCATGATAGACATTAAAGGGCTCGCAAGGATAGACATTAAAGGATCAGTAGGATCTTCCCTAGATTCTCTAGAAAGAGAAACAAATACTGAGAGCAGAGCTATAATCTAAGACACTACTCAGTGAGTGATAACAGTACAAAAGTATTTTAATAGTGTGCAGAGCAATGGCCTAAGATTTCAACATTTCATCTGTCAATTAAAAAATATGGCAAAATTTGAATTGTTGCCAACACTTCTTAAAGAGGTTTTCTTTACCACCTTACATGAGCAAATCTTCACGGTGACGTGACGACCAAAATTGCGGAGAGAACATTAGACGTCTCGGGCAGGAAATTGGGTGTAACCACTTCAAGCATAAAATTGGAAACTCCTGAGAGTATTTTAGTGGGAATTTTTGCGCAAATTTAATATTTAAGTGGCTTTTTACTATACTTTAAGGAGTTTTTTCCACCTATTCTCAATATGTATCCTCAAGGGAAAACGATCACCTTCAAATAGCCAATCAATATTGGTTAGAAATATAACTATTCTTTCCAATGACCAGAAACACTATCCTGGGTTTTCATTTTTCTTTGATTTTCCTTTTCCAATTGCACATAAAAAAATTCCATGCATAAAAATTTTATATGATTTCTTTCAGAATAAATATCTTTCTTCAAAAAAAGGTAGTTAAAATCTATTTTAACAAATCATATCATAAAACACTCATTCTAATGCAGTGAGTCCTCCTCTCATTTCATCCATAAAATATATAATTTTCTACTTCCTATTAAAAAATAAAATCACATGCTAGGTGGTGGACCAATTAACTTTTACTATTTCTCATCTCCCTTTTACATTGAAGATATAAGAAAAGTTTTATCATCATGTCTCATGAAATCTGTAGACTTATTTATGAATTGTAAAAATTTAAGTTCATTTAAGAATATCTAAAATCTGAACATCATTATTCCATTCACACACACATAATTTATCAAGGAATATCATGCGTTTATATCATTCTTTCATTTTATTAACAGTTAAACTTATAGCTACATAGTATATTTTACAATTAAATAGTAAGCAAAGAATAACTGCATATAAATGTATTATTGGTTTTAGGATTTATTCAAAACAAATCAATCATTAAATGTAGAAAATGTAAATACTGGCTTATTTGTAACTAATCTAACAGGTTGTATTTAGTAATGTGTACTAAGATATTTTCTTATGTTGAGAAAATGTGAACCAGACTTTTATTCACAGAAGATAATACTTATTTTTGCTGATTGATATGGAAATGAAAACAGACTTTACTAAAAGGTTACAGGGACAAACTAATTGAAGTAGCTAATAAGAACAGTACATGGGAACATGTTATGAACAAGTATTGACAAAAATATATTGAAATTAACACTTTATCAGTTATGGGTTGTTGTGTGTGACAAACCAAACCCAACTTCAGTGGCTTAAATCATATCCATTTGTTGCAGGTCACCAGTCAACTGGCCAGCTGGATGGTCCTGTTGACTTGAGCCAGAATGTTCCTATCTGGTCTGTGCTTGTTAATGCATCCTTGTCCAGCTGGCTGTGTAGGCAGGGCTCTGAGAGGCGCCCTCTCTTGTCTGGTGGTTGCTCTGCCCAGGTGTCTCAACTGCCCAGCAGGCGAGGCTAACCTTCAATCCCATGGCAATGGGGTTCCTAGAGTACCAGGGAGAGCACGTCCCCATGGGAAGCACATTTCAAGTCTCTCTTGTGTCACATTTGCTCTTGTCCTTTTGGCCAAGACAAGACAGTTGCCACGATCAGGGTCAGAATTAAGAAGTGGTCACCCCAGGGCTTGGATACAAGAGCAATGCGGGAACTGACACCATCACTACAACAGCCCATCAGCCCAAGAGTTATATGTTTGCAATTCCATCATACAATTTTGAATTAAATAAGGTGCTTTTATAGTAACAACAACAGAAGTTGCTTGATTAATCTTGGGAAAAACTCTTTTTCATATTATACCATTCAGACTTTGAAAAAAGAAAGTACTTTTATGAATGAGTGATATACCTTTTCTCTAAGCCACAGCCAGATTTCATTCTTTGCTTTTAATTAAAATCAATAGAATACCACATGCATTTGTCAGCTGACTTGCATCATTAACACAACATGTCGGAATCTTACAAGTTCTGAGAAAGAGTAACATCTCTATCATGAGCTCCTCACAACTCTGTCTTCTTATTCATAAGAGTTATGAGAGAGATGAATCTTAGGTCTTTCTTCTATGAAAATTAAAAAATATTGAATACACTTTATGTGAACCCTGACTAATTGTAACAGAAAGTGATTTTATTCCATGAATATATAAAACTAACTGGCAAAAAGTTCCATCTATCTCATTAGGAGATGGTTTTCAATAACACTTTATATTTTGCTACACACTTATCAAATTTCTGTATGGAGAAGCATGTGTGTGTTGTGTAGTAATTGATAATTTTCAAACATAAATCTAACTTAGGATGAAATTCTGTAGTAGAATTGAAATGTCAAGGAAAAAAAGAAGAGACTATAAAAATTTCCCAATGTTAAAGCAGGATTTATTGATGCAACCATGTACACACTTACATATACACATATAAGAATACTTACACATGTATGAATATACATGCTTAACACTTAGCAGTACACTTAGACCTATAAAGATCATGCATTTTTAAATGGATAATAGTGAACATGAAGTTACTACCTTTAGAATTCACTGGATGTAGTTTAAAGAGTTTTGTATCAATTGTTACAATATCACTAGTTCTGCTATGCCAGAAATTACATGTTTTGTAGCTATTTAAAATTATAATGAAAAATTTTAGATGTCAACCTAAAATGTCTGATAGAGTACATGACTGTTTTCAGCGTGGAGAAAGTAGTTGAGTTTGAAGACTGAAGGGACTTACCTGCTCACTGGTTAAGTCGGCAGGATGCCCTCTGAGACTGGTGCTCCAGCACTTCTCTGCAGGACACAAGTGTTCTGTTGGGCTCCTGCTGTCGCCTGTGTAGACAGCACTCTGAGGCTGGCATGGTGCTCCTGCAAACCCGATGCTCCTGCCCCTGCGCTGGACACCCCCCAATGCAGACACCCAGGCAGGCAAGTGGCAACTGAATTCTCGCTTCCTGACTCTTTTAACTGTCTTTTAATTCACTCCACACTAGAGAGAGAGGAAGTTCACACAAATCCCCTAAATTAGGAAGAGCATTATTAGAAAACTTTGTATTTCATATTCTACCCTACTCTCAAATATAACTTGAGGAGAAAACGAAGACTTCAGGGACAAATATTTTACCAAGCAAAGGTCATAATCTAATAACACAGAACAAAGGGAAATGACCTTCATTATGTGGAGTCACACATTTTACAACCTCTGGTTCTCATTTGAATATCGTATTAATTCAACGAATAATTACTGCTGATTAGTTTGGTTAATAATTACTATTATTGTTGGCCAAGGACCATGCCCAAGTGACACAGAGAATAAAATACAGTTCTTGACCCCAGAATCATTACGATACAATAAATAAGACAAACATAATCAGGTAGATGTAATGAATTACCAGAAAAAGGACAGGGTCATGTGGGGGACAAAGGAGAAGATGGAGAATCTGTTGCCTGGGTAAAGGTTTGGAGAGCCATGGTTCCCTGAGTACATCACCCTCAGCATCCCGGAGTCCTTGGCTGGCACCCACTCCTATTCCCCTGTTATGCTCACACACTGTTGAGCCTGATGGGCAAAGACCAAGGGAATAAGAGTTCATCTGGCAAATGCCTCCCGTGTCTGCCTGAGTTACTTATATATAGTAAGTGCAAGATAGTAAAATAAAGTCTCCAGCTTTATTCTAGGACTTGTGATCCCGTTGCAGTGGGAAGACTTAGTGGTTTCTACAGCTCACAGGTTTGTACAGCAAACCCTGCAGGACTCCCAGCTTGGGCTTCCTTCCCAAGGGAAGTGAATGAATTGGTTAGAAATAGGACAGACCCTATGGTTATATGTGTATTATCTCTAATCCAGAAGGAGAAAATAAGTTGAGTGGCACAGGGTGGGTCTGGTTTGGTTTTGTGTTTGTTTTTCCAATGCTGTCCTGACCCAGCTCTAAGGCACTGACAGGAGACAGGCCAGTTGCCCTGCAAGGCGGTGGGTTGGGTGCACAGCCCAACCACTTCCCCTCCTGGGCACACACACCCCCAGACCTCTTTTTCTTAATGTGAAATTTGGCATAAGGATGAAGCCGATCCCCTAATGTGTAAAATGCAATATTAAAGGTGAATCCAGTCACAAAATGCACATACTCATTTAGTGAGGGTTTCGGTAAATATGTAAAACTTACTTAAACAAAAATTATCTTTAAGTCAGCATTTCTGAGGGACACAAGAACCCTGAATTGGAGATGCAAAGAAGGTAGGGGATAAAGAATTTGATTCATTGTAAGTAAAAAAATACAGGCTATAAAAATGCCATGATATTACAGCAACCAGTTGTATTTAAAACTTTGAAAAGCAAGTCTCAGATTGAGAGAAATATTAGATTGAAATCATGAGAGCTGCCACACATCGATGATGTGCTCCCCGCGGCCGTCTGCCCTGAAGGAGGGGGGCCCATTACCCACACTGGGGAGTGAGCGCAGGCCGAGGGGCAGCACGGGAGGGTGGCTCACACTGGCAGGTGCAGCCGGGACCCACGCCCACGGAGGCTGATGGCCGTGGACACACAGAGCAACTGCCTGAGATCACTGCTCGGGCTTCTGCTGCGGTTGCCAGATGCTGACAGCAAGTGAGAGAGAAGGGACAGCAGAGGACAGGGAGAGAGGAAGAGACACATGACACACGCAGAGGCCGCCTCAAGGTTTCCCTTCTAAAGAAATCAAGGATAAGGGTGGCCTTCTGGTTATTTTTTTCACTTAGTACCCATTTTCCATGACAAATATTTCTCTATTTGACAATAAATTGTGTTGGCGATGCCTGGAGTGATGGGGAGCCGAGGCAGGAGCGGCCCGCCCCCTATTTGGAGCAAAAACTCTGAAGCCATCGCCTTGGGCTTACTGACTCTGTTAAGAGCTCTATAAAATGCATTCTATTTTGTATCTTGAATAATGAATTCCTAATGGGATTTATGGCATTTGTAAAAGGTTCTAGCAAATTTTGTCAAATTAATATCTAGTCTAGCAACGGAAAAACTATCAGAAGGAAATTGGGTTAAAGAAATTATATAAATAACAAGGAGAAATACATAAAACCACATCATTAATCATCTGAATGAAAATCCCCAGTTCTTATAGGATGTGACAAATATTTCCAGTGATTTAGTAGCAAAGTGTAGCAATCCGATATAAAACTAGGGAAACAGATATAAAATCACTTGAAAAGGTTTAAAGTGTATGTAAATGCTAAATTTTTTTATTATGAAACATTGTGATGGCACAAGGAAGATGAGGGTTGTTTATTTATTTAGACCTGTGTCAGAGACGGCTGTTTGTCTCCTCTGCATCCATTTTCTCCTCCTTTACTACCAGGAGGTTGATTTTACTTGGGTGACTATGTGTCCATCATAAAACACACACACAGACAAAAAGTCAGCTAAAAATGGTCCTGAAACAGTTCGTGCTCATCACTTGGGACTGAGTCACCGCCTGGGGCTTCTGAGAAATCCCATTAAAAGCACTTTGGCTCGTGACTCAACTGGTGAGTTCGTTCCGTGATGTCTGTTCTCCTTCGTGTCCAGAAGCAGGTGCAAGGATGCTCTGCGGCAGCCACAGGTGCCCGAGGAGGGAAGGCCAAGAAGAGTGCCAAGAAGGGAAGGCCAAGAAAACGCTGCCCGATATCCGGGGGCCATGAGACCAGCCTCCCCAGTCCCCGCTGGGATCATCCGAGGAAGACTATCCATTGCCGTGGCTCCTTGAAGCCGCTATCTCTGGGGTCGCTGATGTTCCTACATGGGTCCCACCTCCAGCTGGTGCAACAGCCCCTGGCGCGGGGAAGAGAGGAAGATGCTCGGTGATCCATCCAGGGAGCATAATGCAAAGAATGCAAATGGACCAGAGCCAAGTGCCAGGGAGGTGAGGGCCCAGAGGGCGGCAAAGCTGGTGCCATCGGTTCTTGGAAGTCAACGACGTGTGGCTCTTGGGGAGAGGGGAACGGCCCCGCAGATTCAGCCCTGAGCTCTCCAGCAACCAGCACAGTCAAGTGCAGAACCCAGAAAGATGTCCATGCAAGCCCTAACGTAAGAAAATACTAAATGTTCATGAAAAGCACCACTTTTCATGATTTTGATATGAGACGGGAAGTTCTTTTTTTTTTTTTTTCAAGATGTTATTGATTCATTCATGAGAGACCCAGGCAGAGGGAGAAGCATGCTGCATGCAGGGAGCCCGATGCGGGACTCTATCTGGGACCCCAGGATCACGCCCTGAGCCCAAGGCAGATGCACAATGGCTGAGCCCCCCAGGCATCCCTGAAAGCAAGGATTTGATCCTTTTTAAACATTGTTCTTCTATCCCAGAATGGAGAACTGTGCTCAGTAGCCTTCCATAGGAGGTGCTCTGTAAATACTGTAAACTCGTGAATCCTCCGGAAGCCTCATCTCTGCCCAGGTCTGCGACCCAGTGACAGGGCCAGCCAGCTGGCCAGGCCCCCAACAGAACCAAGGCAGCAGAGAGAAAAGGCGGCTCACCTTCAGATCCTGAAGGTCCCAAATCTTTAGTGGCTGCGATGTCGATGGTCCCTTGGGGGCGGGTAACAGGATGCAGCGGCAGTCACCCACGTGAGGCTTGATGAGGCCACTCGCCTGAGGTCTCAGGACTGGGAAATGGACTAGAGACAACGTTTAAACACAAGTGAACCAAACTCTTCAGCCTTTCTCCATTATCCTTTACTTATGGGTAATCTCTTGCCCTTTTGGCAATTTTAGACGAGCCCAGGGTGTATGTGAAAGAGGAAGGGAAGCATCTGGGCTGCCTGGAGACAGAACAGCTGAGGGGCAGCGCTGGGGTGCCAGAGGCGGGGAGCAGAGCTGACGGGAAACACGCGGCCACCTTGAGGGGAGCCCCAGGCTGGGGTCCCACAGCCCTTCAGCTGACAGTGGCCGCCCCGGAGCAGGTGCCTCCCCAGGGGGGCTGGGCCGCACCCTGGGGACCCCAAGCAGGCCTCAGCTGGCTGGCTGGGTGCTGGGAGAGGGCCGGCCTTCGGTCCCTGGGCCCCTGGACAGATGCTCCACCTTCCACCTTGCACGGGTTCTGCACCACCGTACACGAACCCCACCTCTCCACCCTGGTTTTTAAAAATGAATCCTAAAAGTTTTAAATTCAATGCATTAGAAGTGATTCAACTTGTTTTGTCTTTCTTTTTTTGTGGAGGAGGACTTACTCGTTCCGAGCTCTCAGCTGCAAAAATCATTAGTCATTTAATCCAACAGAGCCTATGCACCCAAAGAACAATCGGGGGGTGACTAGGTAAATCTCAATTCAGAAATTACGGCACCCAAGTCAGGAGCGGAGGTGGCTGTCCCCTGAAGTGCCTGGAGCCGGAGGCCTTTTAACCACCATGGCTTCCGAGCGACGAGGTGGCTCTGCTGGAGGCACCAAGCTGGTTCGCCCCCTCTCCGCACGTCCTGCCCCCTCCACTCTGTCCCTAGACGCTCCTCCCAACCTTAATCAACGAGGCCTTTCGCAGGAAGACCTGTGCAGGACAGCTGCGGGCAGTCCTGGAACTCCGGACGGCCCAATACCCCCGCAGGTTTTCAGAAATATTGTCATTTTCAGGAAAAGTATACAATTTCCAAATGTCCCCTAATAGACTATGTCTCTGGGTTTGCAATTCCCAAGAGCTCAATTACCTTTTACAGTAAGACAACGCGAATTGGGCTGATTTTAGAGAACGTGTTTTAAATAAAACACAGCCTTTTACAGATCAATATATTTTGCTTTTTAAAAAAGAAAATAAAATTTCAATCCAATTACGTGTTTCAGAACACCTTTAAAGAAAAAATATATATATATTGCTTATGGCAAACTCCGTTGACAGCATTTTTCTTTAGCAGAAAATCATTTCCAGTCCTCTTAATTGCACGGGCAGATGGGAACGCCAGCAGAGTGAAGCGGAGAAATCACCTGCAATTATTGTGAAATGTTCACGAATGGGCCAGTACCCGCGAAGCCAGAAATAAATCTAAAAAAGTGCAAATTAGAGCCTATGTCTAAACTCTGAATATCAGAAATTGAGTTATTAAAATGCCACTGTTTGGCTCCACACAATAGAGAGGCATCGGGCAAAACCGACGCCGTCCTATCACCGTGCAGAACCCTTGCACAACGCCAGCTGTCTCCTTGTGGGATCTCAGGAAAAAAGCTAACTAGTGACAGTTTGCTTAAATCTGGCTTTCCTTGGAAGCAGCACATTCAGGAAGCGTCATGTGATGCGGTGCACAGAACTGCTCTCAGACAGCTCGCCGCTCAAGTTCTTGTATTTCTCTTCCCCGGTGCTCCCTATTTCTTTTTAAACTTTCGACTATGGCCAAATGCATCCAGGTCCAGGTGTGTAGTGATTGGAGTCTATTCCTAATTAAAGTGTAATAAAAGGAGACACATCGAACCCCAGAATCCTGTCGTCTGGTTCCAGTTTAAGACCACCGAATGCTAATGCTTAGAAATTGCAGAGGGAGATCCCAAGGAAGGCATATATCTTGGGCCCAAAGTTTGGTAAATTGAAATTAAAGTTGAATGTGAAGATCTCAGGTATAGGGAATGGACAAAGGTCAGCTGTTGACTCCCCATCATGAGGGGATTAACCAACCCTAGCAGTGGCTTCCAGCCATGTGACCACATCCCTTGACTCAGAACGCTCAAACCTCCTGCCCAACACCTCTGCTTCTATTCAGACAATAAGATAGTCCAGGACCTGTCAAAACACAGTAAGTTTTCAAAATGCATTTTAGAGTGTGGTTTAAAGGAAGATTTGTGAGATTATGAGATTTTCTATGGATTTTAGAGATAAAAACATGAAATATGAGATTTTCTATGGATTTTAGAGATAAAAACAGGCCCTCAGTGCCTATTCTCTTGAGTTTCAGAATAAAGTATTTTCTGATTTTTATAAGCACCTGAAAATCTTAATCCACAGCTAACTAAGAAAGTTGTAAGGAATTTCTGTTCAAATATTTATGACCTCTTTCTTTTAAGATGAATGCCCAGGGGTCAAGCAGCCCCTAAGAAGCAGGCGGCTGCTGGATTGCTAATCACACCTCCACACATGTGGCAGATCAGGAAACAAAGAGCCTCGGTGGCCATATGGACAGCACAAGCTTTGTGTTCACACTGGTTCCCCTTGCCTGACACACACACACACACACACACACACAAACTGGGGCCCCCAGGAGTGAGGCAGAGGGAGTTTGGGTGGATGCTGTGTCATCGCTGATGAGAAGACCCTGATCTTCCGGGGGCTGTCTACAATCCGGCCCCTCCCACCTGCAGAGAGATGCATCTTCTTTACTACCAAGACTTCTCCAGAGAGGGTAGGAGATGTCTCTGGCCTCAGTGCCCTGGAATGTCTCTGGGCAGAGACATCTCTACATCTCTCCACGGAAAGACACCACTTTTATCTTTCCAAGGTCGCCTGTTGTGGGAACTACCTTGAACAAAGCTGTCAATACTCAGAAGACACGCAGAGACACCAGGTCCATGGAGACTTTTCTCCCAGCAACATATTTTTATATCTCCTTTCAAGCCATACCAGCAGACAGTCTTGTGGTTGCCAGAAGTTTTCAGTTTTAAAGTTCCAAGCAGTTAAGCAAATTACCTTTGTGTTTTTTGGAATCTTCTCTGTATGTGACATTTAGAAATGCAATTCAAACTTAACTATATGGGAGTGTCAGGGTGCAATGATTTCAGAAAGGGCATTTTCTGTGTTCCACATTTTATCTTCTAAAGTTATTTGCATATATTATTATATCCCCACAGAAAATCCACTTGTAATTTTTAATATGTTTCAATAAATTTCAAATTAAGAAAACTACAGTTTAAAGTAGAGTGGTTAGGCCTATCAACGGTGTTCACAGATCTCAGAGCACTGGTGACTATGGATCCCACCTTACTGACACTCTGTCCCTAAACATGTGTCACTTGCTTTCATTTAAGTGCACAGCTTTTTGATGCACGATGACTGAGTCAGCCAAGAGAAGGAGTGGAGGAAAAGAGGAAGAGAGAACAGAATTTCTGCAACACAAAATGTTAGCAAGGGAAGCAACAGGAAGTGCTACCTCAGTGGGATAAACCCTCAATCTCAAGGAAACAGAACCCAGTGAAGAGGACTTCAAATTAACATGTACCCCCTGTGTCTCTTAATGAAAAGATACATGGTAAGAAAACAGTTTCTCTTATAGTATCTGCTTTGGATGGACGGTGATTTAATTGGGACCTTGAAACCCCTCGTAGTCTTGGTTCTCAAATAAGAATTATATTTGATTTAGTGTGATTATGAGGGCAGAAAGGCAGACTCAGCTTTTAGAAAGGGTTTTCATTAGATACCAAAATTCTGACTTAACTAGAAAGTTTAATTAAATAAAAAGCCCTTATTATATCATCATTATAATTTGATATTCACTATGTGCCCATATGATGCTGAGCATTTATTTCTTGCACTACCTTGCACCCCCAAAATTACGGTAGAACCCCTGGTTGTGAGCATCCCCATCTGTATTTAGGCATCTTGCAGCCACAGTTAGAAGGTGAAGGGAGCAGGTGATAGGATCAGGCTCCTAATACCAAAGGTGTGCTCTGCCATGGAAGCGATGAGACTTCCCATCCACAGAGCAAGAAACACCCACCTTTTGTGTGTCATGCTAAGAACACGCGCTGACGAGGAAGCAATGCCTCTCTAAGGTCCAGCCACTCTGGAAAATGGTGTGGAGGGTCCTCAAGAAGTTAAAAATAGAGCTACCCTATGACCCAGCAATTACACTACTGGGTATTTACCCCAAAGATACTGATGCAGTGAAACGCCAGAACACCTGCACCCCAATGTTTATAACAGCAATGTCCACAATAGCCAAACTGTGGAAGGAGCCATGATGTCCTCCGACAGATGAATGGATAAAGAAGATGTCATCTATATATGCAATGGAATATTCCTCAGCCATCAGAAAGGACAAATACCCACCACATGCTTCGATGTGGATGGAACTGGAGGGCATTATGCTGAGTGAAATAAGTCAATCAGAGAAGGACAATCATCATATAGTCTCACTCATATGTGGAACATAAGAAATAGTGAAAGGGATTATAAGGGAAAGGAGGGGAACTGAATGGGGAAAATTAGAGAGGAAGACAAACCATGAGAGACTCCTAACTCTAGGAAGCAAACAAAGGGTTGCAGAAGGGGCAGTGGGTGGGGGGATGGGGTAAGTGGGTGATGGGTACTAAGAGGGCACTTGATGGGATGAGCACTGGGTGTTATACTATATGTTGGCAAATTGAATTTAAATTAAAAAAAAAAAAAGTTCCAGAGGAAAAAAATGGAGAGATCATGACTTTTGTAGAGTTTAAACCAACATGCATGTTGAAGGCATAAGTATCTATATATAAGCAGATTTGGCCTTTCTCTCAATAACACATTTATTAAACAACACCAGGGGTTCTGAGGAACATAAAGATAGATAATGGTTGGAGGGTCATTAAACTTAGGAAATAATATCGCCAAACAACAAAGAAGACTTGACATCCAAAAGTGACTCAACGTGTGGTTAGTTCCAGGGGCATGAGGGGAGAAACAAGCTCTAAAACCTGAGGGAGGGATCCCTGGGTGGCGCAGCGGTTTGGCGCCTGCCTTTGGCCTAGGGCGCGATCCTGGAGACCCGGGATCGAATCCCACATCGGGTTCCCAGTGCATGGAGCCTGCTTCTCCCTCTGCCTGTGTCTCTGCCTCTCTCTCTCTCTCTCTGTGACTATCATAAATAAATAAAAATTAAAAAAAAAAATAAAAAAATAAAAAAAAAAAATAAAACCTGAGGGAGTCTTACATGTGTTATAGGTTAGAGTTGATTGTTCAATCTGATAGAATTGCTTTTAGAATAAGCTGTCTTTAATGAGGATGATTTCCGAAGGTCTTGTCCCACATTCCAATGTCCCCTTTATAGTTTCATGTGGAGAGAGTATATAATAAGTTTGCATGTTTTCTACAAGCTAGAGGAGGAGACTCCAGCTCTGGTTCTGATGAGCTCGGTCATCCCAGCCAACTCTTCTTCTCATATAAATAACTATGCTGCACAAAATGCTTTTAAAAGGTCCTATAAATAAATAAATAAATAAATAAATAAATAAATAAATAAAAGGTCCTCAAAATATAAAACAAGTGGGATGACAATAAGAGACAATCTGAGGGGAAGATCTACCCAGGTAAGCAGACCAGCACAAGAACACGTGCTTATATCCTGAGATTATTTGCAGGTGTGGTGGATTTGTGGTCTTAGTGTTGACATCTTTTCAGACTTAGGACTACTGAACTCAAGCCTCAGGTCCTACCCAGGGCAGGGGTCTGAATAAGAGACCTTGCTCCATGACAGGGAGACCGTGAATGGAAATCCTCAAGGGAAATGAAAACACAAGTAAAGCTTCTCTCCCCCAGCAGACCCCCAGAAATGTGCCTTGGAATTAAAAGGACCAGGACAGAAAAGGAAAGGAAAAGAAAAGAAAAACCAACAACCCTGGAAAGTGTGGCCCTGATGATTATGATGTGGATTTGCAAAGGAATTTTGCAGTTTGTGTGGTCTAGAGAATTTCAAGCTGAGACCTTATTGGGTTTTAGGTACTGAAATGTTGGTACAACCAAGGCACTTGGCAGAGATAAATTCAAATCTTCTCTGAAAAACGTATTTATCCTAGGCTTCAATGAACACCACAAATACTCTTTTCAAAGACCATAAGCTATAAAATTGTCAAAAATAAATAAGTAAAAATGCAAAATGTATTATCAGACACTTCAGATATCGGAAGTATCAATAAGCACATATTTAAAAACAATTAGGGGGACACCTGGGTGACTCAGTGGTTGAGTGTCTCCCTTTAGCTCAGGGCATGATCCTGGAGTCCCAGGATCGAGTCCCACATCAGGCTCCCTGCATGAAGCCTGCTTCTCCTCCCTCTGCCTATGTCTCTGCCTCTCTCTCTCTGTCTCTTGTGAATAAATAAATAAAATCTTAAAAAAAAATTAGGTCAGGGCACCTAGGTGGCTCATCCAGTTGAGCATCCAACTCCTGGTTTTAGCTCAGTCTGTGGTCTCAGGGTTGTGAGATCAAGTGCTCAGCATGGAGTCTGCTTGTCCCTCTTCCTCTGCTCCTCCCCTTGCATTCACGCACTCTCTCTCTCTCTAAAATAAATAAATAAAATCTATATTTTTAAAAACAAATAAAAACCATCATGTTTGTTGGTTTTAGAGAAAGGCTAGACAGAAAATATCTTCAGGTACTAAGTGAGTATCAAGTATTTGATAAAAGAATCAAATAAAAAAAAAGAATCAATCAAATAAAAGTTCTTGAAATGAAAATAGCAATGACCAAAATCAATCAATGAATGTCCTTAACAGCCAGTAAGAAATATAAGAATATTTCTTATATATCTTCTGAGAAGAATATAAGCAAGCTGAAAGGTCAAAAGAAATGCTCCAGATTGTTGCACAGAAGGATTTCTTTTAAGCTGATGAGAGATACCAGTTAAAGACTTGGAGGACAGAAAATTAGCGCATGTCTTCAGCAACCCAGGAAGAGTACTTGGAAGGATATGTTGAAAGATACAATCCACATGTTTTTAAAAAGGTAACTGTATACCAAGCAAATGAAAATATATATACAACTAGATTCATTTTTGTAAAAGTACAGAATAGCAAGCATAAAGAGAAAACCTTTATATAGGCAAAAGAAAACAATTACGGTCAAAAGAGTAAGAAATTGGTTGACAAATAGCTTCTCAACTTCAATACAAAGTGAAATGGGATCTTCAATATGCAAGAAAGAGAAGCACCTTAATCTAGAGCTATCCCCAGCAAGAGTATGTTTCCGGAATGAGGTTAGATGACACATTTTCAGACCAGCAGCAACTGAAAGAGTCTCCCCTGGCAGTGGCTTCTTGGAGGGGATGGGCCCAGGTTCCCAGAAAGGGGATCTGTAGGGGGCTAGCACAGAAGGAGGAGGAAGTGCCCGAAACAGAGAGGGGGGCATGTGAGGGTGCACCAATGGTTCTGTGTTGCCTGACGTTCCCCAGTTCCCATACGGAAGGGTATGTGGAAAAGACTAAACATATTTTCATAAGTGAAGTAAATGTGTTATAATTTCTAGAATACACACCAGAAGAAGAGGAACAGAATATAAACAACCAAATAGGAAGGGGAGAAAATGAGATTATGAATTCTTTATCAATTCTTTATCAACAGAAGGGATATATACAAAACCTAGAATGAGTACGCCAAAGAGAAGCACAAATCAAATGCTAGTTTAAAACAGAATAAATTATTAAGTATTAGCCAGCAGATAAAATGCTATACTCAAAACAAAAAAAGATTGTCGGAATTAATATACATGTCTAGCAATATTCCATTAACAAAAATATTACCTAAAAATAAGAATGTAGAAGGATTGAAATTATAAGAATGGCAAATAAATATACAAAGCAAACCCCACATATATAGTTTATTTATATATATATATATAGTTTATGTGGCTATTTTGACACAAAAAAATAGACTTTAAAGAGAAAATTATTACTGCAGATAACAAGGGGAGCTTCATAATAATGAGGGAATGTTCATAAAGGAGATATAATAGTTTCAAATTTATAGATACCTAATAACAGAATTTCTGATTATATATTAAAAACTAAGTTGACAGAAATACAGGGGGAAATAGTGAGGGATTTTTCAAACACATCTATCAGCCATTGATAGAACAAACAACAAAAATTAATACAAATACAGAAGATTTGAAAAAGCGAAATTTTAAAAAAATTTTGCCTGTTTAATATATTTCTTTTTTTTTTTTTTTTTTTTAAACAACCTTTTTTTTTTTTTAATTTTTTTTTTTTTTTTTTTATTTATTTATGATAGGCACACAGTGAGAGAGAGAGAGGCAGAGACACAGGCAGAGGGAGAAGCAGGCTCCATGCACCGGGAGCCTGACGTGGGATTTGATCCTGGGTCTCCAGGATCGCGCCCTGGGCCAAAGGCAGGCGCTAAACCGCTGCGCCACACAGGGATCCCTATATTTCATATTAAATATATTAATAATGAATATATATTAGGTATATTGGTGAAAATTAGTGAGTCAAGCATCCATCTCCAGAAACTAATAAATGTTCAAAAAGAAACCAAAATATAATAGAAGAAAGAAAAAAAATAGTAAATGTAGAAACCGATAAAAATAGAAATCACATTCCATATAGAAGCTGGATCTAATAAAATTTACTATACTCTAATAAAATAATCTTAAAAATTTGAAGGAAGTAGAGACCCAAAGTTCAAATGTCAGGAGTTGTAAAAAAAAAAAAAAAAACAAGAGAGAGAAGGGCATCCCTTCTACAGACACTACAAAGATACTAAGAAATTATTATGGACCGTTGATGCAAGTAATTAAAATTTTTAATGAAGTAGAGAAATTTGTAGGAAAATAAAACAATCAAAATTGGTTCAAGAAAGAAAGAGAAAATCTGAAATACTCTATAAAAATTAACAAAATTGAATCAGAAGTTAAAACCTACATTCCAAAAAATTACTTCCAGGCCTGGGTAATTCATCCCCTTCACGAGTTCTCCTGCACATTCAGGAAGAAATCGTTCCAATTTACATAAGATATTTGAGATAATAAGAAAAATGAAGAAAAACCCTCGATTTCATGCAGTTAGAGTAACAATGTTATCAAAATTATTTAAGGACAATATGAGAAAGTAGAATTAAAGGGTAAATATGTATATATATATATATATATATATATAATGCTAAAGAAAATGCTAACTAAATCCAGAATATAGAGAAACAGTAATATATTGTGACCAAGTTGTGTTTATCTTAGACTTTCAAAATTAGCATAACATTAGATTTCCTTTTACTATACATCTCACCTTATCAGTAGAGGCAAGCATATATATCATTAGGTAGAGAAATAAAATTGACAAAATTCAAGATCCATTTATAACATTTTTTTAAAGATTTTATTTATTCATGAGAGACACACACACAGAGGCAGAGACACAGGCAGAGGGAGAAACAGGCTCCACGCAGGGAGCCCAACATGGGACTCGATCCCGGGGCTCCAGGATAATGCCCTGGGCCAAAGGCAGGCTTCAAACCACTGAGCTACCCAGGGATCCCTCTATAACATTTTTTATTTTAAAAAAAGAGTCTTGAAAAACTGGGGAGAGAAGGCAATGTTCTTGGTTGGATAGAGAGAATTTCTGAAAAATATTTTTAATAGTCAAACACTGAAACTTTTTCCTGTGAGAAGGGGAACACAAGGATGTCCACTGCCGGTACTTACAGTCAGCATTACCAAAGACACCTGAAACACACAGAAAGATCAGGAAAGGAAGTAGACATACAAGGATTAGAAAGTGAAAAAACAAAATTTTCATTATTTGTAAAAATAAGAATGTGCACAAAAAATACAAAAGTGTCACCAATAATTGTGTAAAAACTAATAAGTAAATGTATCCAGTTTTCTTAACATTAAGTCAATATGCAGACATCTTACTTACCTGTGAGAGGAACAATTAAAACTTTGAATAAATTACCCTAGGGAAGAAAAATCAAAAATAAAATTCCAAAGGACAAATGTAATAGAAGTTACTTAAGATCTCCATGGAGAGAGAGAGAGAAAAAAAAAGATCTCCACGGAGAATATTGTAAAATTTTATTTATTAAGATCTGAAAGATCTTCAAAAATGCAAAGAAAACCACTGTGTCTGTTTTTCCTGAGTCCCAAACATGAAAGATCTGTGTGGCCTCTGACCAGCGACTCTAGGGTCTTTGACTTAAGCTGTCACAGCCGACCTTTGACCTTGGTGACCATTTTGCCAAATACGCACACTACACAAAACCACACACGAGTGTTTATGCTGAACCATTTAGAAGCAAGTTGCACATGTCAAGAAGCTTCTCCAACTATTGAATGGGAATACTCTTTACTACATAACCGCAATGCCACCATCACATCTAAGAAAAGGAACAGTAATCAAATCATATCTTAATACTAGGTTTATAATCAAATTACTAAAATTGCCCCTAACAATTATTGTAATGCCTGATTTAACTGAGTCCGATACATTTTCAACATTAGAATTTTTTGGTTATTCTCTAGTCTACTTAAATCTAGATTAGTCACTAAACTTTTTTTTTTTTTTTAATTGTCCTGACAATTGGTTGAAGAAGAACCAAGGCCGGTTATTTCGTAAAATGTTGCAAATTCTAGATCAGTCTGATTATTTCCTTATGGTGAGATGTAACTTGTTCCTTACTTACTGTATTTTGTGAATGACCAGTGTTAGGTGTGATGGCTTGATTGGATTTAGCTTAACTGCTTGGACACACGGGCAGACTTCATTGGTGATGCTCTGTGCTTCTTATTGCATCACATCGGGAGACTCACGAGTGTATGTCAGCTTACATTTGATCATTTGGTTAATGGTGCTGGGACAAGAGATCTGCCATTCGCATAACTAACACAGGAATGGTATTTGGAGTAAAGAAATAAGGATTGTGCATCAGTATAAAAAGAGGCAGTCTGTTAGAAAAATGTACGTATGATTTAAATCGGCGCTTCACCCCAAAGATATGGATGCAGTGAAACGCCGGGACACCTGCACCCCGATGTTTCTAGCAGCAATGTCCACAATAGCCACACTGTGAGAGGAGCCTCGGTGTCCATTGAAAGATGATGGATAGAGAAGCTGTGGTCTATGTATACACTGGAATATTCCTCAGCCATTAGAAACGACAAATACCCACCATGTGCTTCGATGTGGATGGACCTGGAGGGTATGATGCTGAGTGAAGTAAGTCAATCGGAGAAGGACAAACATTATATGGTCTCACTCATTTGGGGAATATAAAATATAGTGAAAGGGAATAAAGGGGAAAGGAGAGAAAATGAGTGGGAAATATCAGTGAGGGTGATGGAACATGAGAGACTCCTAACTCTGGGAGATGAACAAGGGGTGGTGGAAAGGGAGGTGGGCGGGGGGTAGGGGTGACTGGGTGACAGGCACTGAGGGGGGCACTTGGTGGGATGAGCACTGGGTGTTATTCTATATGTTGGCAAATTGAACTCCAATAAAAAAAAAAAAAATCGGCACTTCACTTCACAAAACAGGATATCCAGATACCAAATAACCAAAAGGCATTTGAAATCTGCTAAACATCGTAACTCATCGCTTTACACCTACAGCAATGGATAAAAAATAAAAATACCAACAAATGTGGGCAAGAAAGCAGAATAACCAAAACTCTCACCATGCCGATCAGGGGATGGTAAATTGGTCGCAGCTTATTTCAGGAAATAGTTTGTCATTTCTAGAAAATTCGAAAATACACACTTCCTAGCATCCGGAAACATCTTTCTTGCTGTGTGTGTGTGTGTGTGTGTGTGTGTGTGTGTGCACAGAGCCATGCCCCCGTGCAGCAGGACGCGTGTGCGCTCAGAGCAATGCCCCTGTCCAGCAGGACGCATAACGGAGTCCGGAGCAGAACCGCGCGCAGTGGCCGGCGGCGCCCCAGCAGCCCCAGCCGAGGAGGTGCCCTAGGCCAGAACTCAGCGGCTTAGAAGGGTGCCCTTCTCTCCCATTATGCGGATCCACCGCGCGGTGCTGCAGGCCCAGCAGCTGAAAGGAAAAGCAAGGCGGGAGCCGGGCGAGCGCAGCCCTCGGGGCCTCAGGACGCCCTCCTGACCCAGCACCCAGCACCCAGCACCCAGCACCCAGCACCGCTCTGGGGCCTGCAGGCTGCCCCCCAGGGGACCCGCAGGGGGAGCCGGCGGCGGGGGCGGCTGGGAGGTGGCCGCTGGCTGCGCGGGACCCAAGGGGAGGGGAGGCGTGACCCGAGCCCAGGACCGGCCGGGGGGAGGGGGGGGGGTGCGGAGGCGGAGCGGGGTGCTGGGGGAGGGGGGTGCGCCTGCGCGCTGGCTGCAGCCGCCCTGCCAGGCTGGGCCTCGCACCAGGAGGGTCACCTGGGGCTCCCGGGGCCTCTCCGAATGTGAGTGATGGCAGCCACCTCCAGGGGGCGAGGGCAGACGGTGAGCGGACCCCCAGCCAGGGGTATCGCGGCTGAGCAGGGAGGACGGGCCCTGCATCCTTCTGCCCCCTGCATCCCTCTCCCCGCCCCACATCCTTCTGCCCCCTTCATCCCTCTGTCCCCCGCATCCTTCTGCCTACCCCCTATCCCTCTGCCCCCACATCCCTCTGCCCCCACATTCCTCTGAGGGCCCCGCGTCCCTCTGCCCCCCGCATCCCTCTGCCCCCGCACCCCTCTGCCTGCCCTGCATCCCTCTGCTCCCGCATCCCTCTGCCCCCCGCATCCCTCTGCCTGCCCCGCATCCTTCTGCCCCCCGCATCCCTCTGCCCGCCCCACATCCTTCTGCCCCTTCCCCTGCATCCCTCTGTCCCCCGCATCCTTCTGCCTACTCCGTATCCCTCTGCCTCCACATCCCTCTGCCCCCACATTCCTCTGAGGGCTCTGCGTCCCTCTGCCCCCCGCATCCCTCTGCCCCCCGCATCCCTCTGCCCCCAGCATCCCTCTGCCCCCCGCATCCCTCTGCCCCCAGCATCCCTCTGCCCCCCGCATCCTTCTGCCTACATACTCTGCCCCCCGCATCCCTCTGCCCCTGCATCCCTCTGAGGGCCCCGCAGCTCTCTGTCCCCCGCAGCTCCCTGCCCCCCGCGTCCCTCTGCCCCCCACATCCCTCTGCCTCCACATCCCTCTGAGGGTCCCGCATCCCTCTGAGGGCCCCAACCCAGGTCAGGGAGGCCCCCGCAGCAGAGGCTCCTGCCTTCCCCGAGGTGGCGGTCGGCACCCCACGCTGGCTAGGACACAAGTGGCTGACTCCCGTGTGCAGCTTCCCCAGCTAAGTGCCCCGCGCAGCTCTGTGCCGCTGTCCCCGTCACACCTGGACGTGACTGCAGGTGGAGGACCACGTGGCCCAGTCATCATGTGGCTGAACCCGGGCCATCCCAGACCAGGCCGGGGCAACTGGCTCAGGGGCGGGGCCATCTCCCCCTGCCCCAACCACCTTGCTCCAGGCAACCTCTGCCCCCCACCGCCCACCCCCGCTCACCCTTGCCCCCCACCGCCCTCCTGCCACCAACCCTGCCCCACGGCCCCCATGGCCCTCTCCCCCTGAATGCCTCTGAAAGCATGGAACACAGTGACTCATCTGCACAAGGATTTCTGACTGTTTGTTTTCCTGGAAAGTAAAAATAACAAGGTTGATGTGAGCAAACAGAAAGACATAAGATAGCCAAAACCTGTCAGTGAAGAAGACAAAGCATTCTTCCCCCAGAAACTCCTTCCATCAGGGGTTCTCTTTAAAAGCAGCTTTGTTTTCTGCACAGTGCTTTAAAAAAAAAATCTTAAAAATTCCAGAAACTCTGGCTTCTCATAGATAAGACTATGAATATCCTATAATTATTTTGGACAGGCAAGAAATAACAGATATTTTTGTAATTCTCTAATTTACAAATGAAGGTGCCTAAAGGAATGGGCTTCGCACATGCTGGTGTCCAACCTGGGAGTCCGTGGGAGAGGCCTAAAAGCAACCCCCCACCCCCGGCCCCGATCCTGGGGCAGGCAGACACCGGAGGGATGGGTGGGCGCGGGGTCTTAGCACGGGAACTGAGGTGCAGGCTCACCCTAGGCACCCCGAGCCCCGCACCTGTCTGCACCTGCCAGCATGGGGGGCTCGGAGCCTCCGAGGGCCCGGGGCCAGCTCTGGCCACGTCCTCTCGGAGACCTTCCCCAGCAGTAGACAGTGGGTACCATAGGAAACGGTAGGTACAGGAGGTATGATCCTCCCTCAAGTTGTCTTTTCCATCCATTGTCAATGTGCATCCTTCAAAACTATCTTCCTGGACGTGGTATTTTTACTGTCACACTTTACCAAAAAGGGTAAGGCTCATATAATTTCACTGAACTTAATATTCACCTTGTGCCAGGATATCAGTAAAATTTTAAAGTAATAGAAGAACAGGGAAAGAAGTGATTCTTATTTACAGACCTAAGCTAACAAAAATCTTAATTTAAGCACCCAAAAAAATTTTTTCCTACCTTTTTTGTTATTTTAGTGAAACTAAAAAAAAAAAAAGTTTTTTCAAGTGAAACTCCAGGTTCCCAGGGATTGAGTAAAGGTTTGAATCTTGGCCTTACTGCTGAATACCTCGTCCTACATCTGCATCTTCATTCTGAAGTAAGTTTTCAGAAGGTTATTACCAAAGAAGTGAATTTTACTGCACTAAAGGAAACTTGGCATTATCTTTGCTTAATTTCTTAATTTATCTTTTCTTACTTTGCGATTTGAAAAAAGTGTGGTCCCTCAAGAAAAGACTGGTTTCTTAATAATTTTTATGGCCCCCTAAGAGTGTAGGACAGCCAGAAAGTCCTTTGAGGGAGCTGTGAGCGGTTTACTTTAATAGAAGTTTTCTCGACTCAATACCAGGGATATAGGAATGTTTCTGTGTGTCATGAGGAAAAAAAAGAAAATCCACAATTAAACTATCTTTGCTGTGTACCAACTTCCTTGTTAAGCAAGGTACCTCTTTCAATGACTATTAAAACCTATGAAAAAAAAAAACCTATGCATTTTCATGATGCATTCCTCCTTAGTACATATAGCTCTTCAAATTTGATAGAATAAAACACACACACACACACACTGTGATAATTTCATAAAGACATGGAGTATCAATCATCATGCCATAAAGGATATATCCTACTCCATACAAATTTTTCATCAAAACCCAAGTTTACTTGGAGAAAATATCCCAGGCATTTATTTTCCATTAGGTAAATATACTTACCTTAAATACATTCATTACTTTGTACACATCCTCATAATGGTTCTTTCCAGTCTTGGTTGTTGCTGTTGGGTTTTTTTGTGGGGGTTTGGGAGTTCTTTTTTCTTTGGTCTTCTAGATGGATTATTATGTAATATTTGTTTTGTTCATGTTTACATAAAAACTTCATGGAGTCACAGAAAAGTACACTCAGAAGGACATTGCAAAAAATGTCTTCTTCCAAGTTCAGAGAATTTTTACACCCTCAGGTGGAGGTCCCACAGCCGGGTGGAGGAGTCCCCTCCACACCCCTCCACCAGTTGATGGATTGGGGAACCTGATTAGTCCACGCAGGGGCACCAGGAGAGAGTGGCAACAAGGCACGAGCACAGCACAGGTGGGAAGCAAGATGGAATCTTTTTAACGGCTCTGTGTCGGTCACATGTGTGAAAGGGTCAGAGTGAGCACACAAAAAATAACTGACAATAAATTGTTAAATATTACAAGTGCTACTGATGCAACCTAACTCCTCTCAAACTCAAGATGAGGCATATGCGCCTTACCTGAAGAAATGGTAGACTAGAAGCACACCAGAAACTCATCCAGTGAGTCTCTTATTTTATTTATTGCAGTTTTCAGTTCTAAAATATCCATTTGGTTTCCTTCATATCTTCTATTTCTTTGCCAGTACTTTTTAATGGCTCAGGCTGATTTTAAATCCTTTTCAGATCATTCCAACATATGTGTCATCTCATTATTGACATCTGTTGATTGTTTTTTCTCATCCATGTTGAGATTTTCCTGGTTTGTGGTAGGATGAGTGATATTTGTTTATATCCTGGGCATTTCGGGTATTAGGCACAGAGCTCCCCTAACTCAAAATGCCAATTTAGGAGTGTTCTTGTATGAACGGTACCATGTGCACTTAAACCTTGAACAATGCAGAGGTTAGGGCTCGGTTGAAAATCCACATACAACTTTGATTCCCCTAAAATTTAACTACCAATAGCTTATTGCTGATTGGAAACCTTTCTGATAACATAAACAGTTGATTAACACATATTTTGAATATGTATTATCTGTATTCTTACAATAAGGTAACGTAGAGAAAAGAAAATGTTATTAGGAAAATCATAGGAAGAAAAAATACACTTACAATACCGACAATGTTTATGGGCAAAAAAATCTGCATATAAGTGGACTCACACAGTTCAAACTCATGTTGTTCAAGGATTTGCTGTAGATTTTTGTACAAAAAGTTATTCCATTCACTTCTCTCTAGTGCTCACACAAGTGTATTTACTCAAAGATAATTGCAATTTACTATAGAAAAGTTGGAATATTTTATAAAAAGGAAGAAGTCATTGAAACTTAATACCAAGGGGATCCCTGGGTGGCGCAGCGGTTTGGCGCCTGCCTTTGGCCCAGGGCGCGATCCTGGAGACCCGGGATTGAATCCCACATCGGGCTCCCGGTGCATGGAGCCTGCTTCTCCCTCTGCCTATGTCTCTGCCTCTCTCTGTCTCTCTCTCTCTCTCTGTGTGTGTGTGTGTGTGTGTGTATGTGCATGTGTGTGTGACTATCATAAAGAAATAAATATTTTTAAAAAAATTTAAAAAAAAGAAAAAGAAACTTAATACCAAGAGAGAAGAGAGGATAAAAATAAGCAGCCAGATTGTGCTATTCACCATGAGAAGTCGTTTTCTGTTTAAATTCTGTAAGATAAAGTGTAGAATAAAACTCCTTGCCGCCACACAGTCTCAGAGTTTAAATAAATTCTTCTAAGCCTGAACTCTAGCAAACCTTCATAATCCTTGACAGTTCTAGCAGATTCCACTAATTTGGAAAAATAAATACAAATCAAAATTTAATGTATTCAAATAAAGTGTAAGCAAAGCACACCCAATCATCTGGTTTAAACTTCTGGAGCAGTCGGTTATTTTTCTATGTGTCCCTGAAGCCTTTTAATTCCATATAATCTTCACTTGATTTATTGACAAGCTTGCTACATGCTCTCACAACGGAATGCTGCTTTGCTAAGAATTATAGGTTAGATTGAGTACACTGACATAAAACATTCAATGTTTTAGCTTTTAAAAAACATCTCAGTCTATTTAAACCTTTAAATGCATATAATAGTCCTTTACATTGACAATGTTGCTTCGGGTTGAAAGAATGTGGTGGAAGACAGACCTTTTTCTGTTCTTGTGGTCTCACAAGAGAAAGACTACTTGTTGACAGAGAGCAAATAATGAGGATAAATGGATGAGGAGTTTAAGACGTTATAATTCAAATACCTGGGGTCAAGGTGACACCTGGGTCCCACTTGTGTCCCTACCTTCTATTTCTTACTCAACATGATCTCATTACAAGGAAAAAGAGACTACATGATTCTGTATAACCCTTCACCACAGGGGAGCACACGCTCACGCTTATGCACAAGCAATTTAGCATCATAACAATATTAGATGGATTTTTCAATAAATGTTTGCTGGCTTTAATTAAATGAGCATGTTGCTCTCATTTCTCTAAATATCAATATAAATATCGCCTTTTCAATATGTACTTATCTGTAAAATGGCCCTTTACTTGTCTACATGTCCGTCTCGTATGCAAAATAATAAACGCAAAAGTGCAGAGCTGCATTCCCCCAGGGGCTGGTTCTTGAAAACACCGTGTAAATAAATCTCACCTGGTTATTGGTGAGAGTTGTGCATTAACCTGAGAAACTAACAAAAATACTTGCTATGAAATGGAGTGTGGGTCATGAACTCTCCAAGCCAATATTTAAATCAATCGAAATGAACACCCTCAGAAGAGCGATTGCCATAGTGAGACCACAGCCCCCAATTGGTTTATAATCAGTAACCAAGACAAATAAGTTGTTTCATCATGTTTTCATGTAACTGCATTAGAACAAATTTAAATTTCAAGAAAACTATCCGTTGCTGGTAAGAACCAAATGTCTTATTGAAAGTATCAGAGATTCACATCATTAGTTTTAATTGTGAGACTCTGCTATACCCAAAGTATGAAAAGTGGATCCAGAATTATGGCCAGCAGAGATTGCATCCATGCACACGGTGACTTAAGCGATGCGTCATTTGCTAGAGAAACCCAATAATGTGTTATGTGCTACATTTTCCCATCAAGATTTTACATGACTGTTAAACTGCATTGTTTTCTGTCTCAGAATTTGAGGCCGTTTCTGATTTCCATTCTGCGTGATATTTTAATAACAACTTATTCACGTATCTAACAAGAGTTCTGAGGCCTTATTAGGTGCCAGGCACTATTCCAAAGGTACAAAAAGGATAAGATATTCCCTTTTAAGGACAAGAAAAGATAACTCCAGACAGATGTCTGCACTCCAAAGTAAGGGAGTTACAGAAGAAGAAGAAGAAGAAGAAGGAGGAGGAGGAGGAGGAGGAGGAGGAGGAGGAGGAGGAGGAGAAGGAGGAGAAGGAGAAGAAGGAGAAGAAAAGAAGAAAAAAGAAGAAGAAAAGAAGAAGAAGAAGAAGAAGAAGAAGAAGAAGAAGAAGAAGAAGAAAGAAGAACGAAGAAGAAGGACGACGACGAAGAAGAAGAAGAAGAAGAAGAAGAAGAAGAAGGACGAAGAAGAAGAAGAAGAAGAAGAAGATGAAGAAGAAGAATAAGAAGGAGAAGAGATAACGCATATTGGCAAACTATTCTCTCTTTGAACATGAAGAGATAACATTGGATACGGATTCAACTCCCACACTCTGTGTGTTAATTCATGCCCTGCCCTTTGACAAAATAAATGAGCTTGAATAAAGTTCATTAATGTGAAAGTATCTGCATCAAACATCTCGGATCATTGATGGTCCTTGTCTCTAAGCCATTTTAAAATTAAAAAACAAAAAACAAAAAACATAGCCACCCCTTGGCTCTCCCATCAGTCAGTTAATCCATGAACAACAACAAAAAAAAACAATCCACTTGACTATACACACTTGAAAATTCTCTGTGAAGATCCAGGTAGCTTTTGATGAAGAAAGTGCTTCATACAACAGCTTTCCAAGGCATGGGTTCTAGTAGTTACCATGGGAAAATCATTTTTTTTAAGGTAAAAGGAAGCATTTCAACCAGTGATGATATACATTAAAATTTGTTTTGAATAACTAGAAAAATAGTTACCTAGCCTACAGTGAACACTGTACGGATGCTGTGATGGTTATCTTATCAACTTAAGAGAACAGCTCACTTCATCTTGTTAAATCAAAGTTAAAAAAAATAAAATAAAATCAATTTCCCAGAGTGTATTTAAGCTTCTTTTCAGATAGCCAGTTAAAATATTTATCTTAAAGTAACAAGTTATCAAATAATTGTGTATTGCTGATTAAAGAAATGATGGCTATCTTGATGGACTCAAAAGCAACTCAAACATGACATATTGGAATTTATACTGCAGATAAAATACATCTATTTATCTCAAATGGCAGAGATATTGGCTAACAGCAATGTTTTCAAAGTCACGAAAATGAGGTAATAGCAAAGTTGTGTGAAGAATGCAAAAGCCTGGCAGCTTCTGAAGGCCACAGCCATGCAATTTTCTCTCCATTCTGCAGCAACGAAATATTGATTATTTGCATTCCAGGCCTACCTATGTCCAATACCTTTATGTCTCTGTAGATTGTGATGGAATTCAGAAGTCCTTAAATGGGTATCATCAGCTAAATTCAATTTGGTTGACCATAACAAACCAACAAAACGCATTTTTTAAAAAGTGGATTTGGAAAGATTATCTCAAGGCTGAAATAAGGTCCTTCTCTGTGTTATGCCATATGGCCTAACGATAATGCTTTGTCAAGTTGAAATTGCTACATAACATAAGGCATTATCATAGTTCATTATAGAAGTTAAATGAAAAATAAAAGTACACAAAGGGCATCATCTGTGGGAAGTACGTGGACGTCATCAGTGCTTTGCCCATATTCCCTTGCATTCACCCCATTCCTGCTGCTTCAGATTGAAGCCAAGGGCTGTGTTGGCCCCTGGAGCCTGCTGAGTCGGAGTGAGGTAGTCTGGAAAGGTTTGAGGGGCAGTGCCTCTGGGAGCAGCTGCTGTTGACAAGTAGCTAAGGGTAGCTGGTGGTAAATATGGCAGCTCCGTCAGCTCTTGGATGGGAGAGTTGTTGGACATATTCACCTGTCCCGCAGGCTCCAAATAGGATTGAGTCCTGCCCTCCACAGAAGTGACCTTGCTTTACTTCCCTACTCTAGAACGAGTGCTTCCTTGAGTGACCTCCCGAATAATCACTGTGTCAGAATCCTTGTATCAGAGCCTATTCCTGAAGGGACCCAACCCAAGACAGGATGATTGAGCATTATAATACTAGAAAAATCACCCACTTTAGCATAAAGATCCAATTATGAAACCCAGCTCTGCTACTATTGATAAGTAATGATGGGGGTTGGGTTGTACACACTCAAGGTGTGTTCACAAGGCAGATACTCCTTATAGAGCTCTAGGGGCCATCACTGAAGAAAATAGTTCAAAATACTAAATTAGGCACATATATGAATATTTATTTTGAATGAGAAAAGAAATCACAAGAAATTACAAATTCTCAAAAGCTGACAAATAACACAAATACAATTTAGAAAGAAAAATAATTTTTTGTATTAAGGAAGTACCTGGCTCACCTCTATAATATTTTTACCCCCCGTTCATTTGGCTGGATAGTTTTTGAATGCCTTTTTGTATGAAAATAAGCTTACAATATTTTCTATAGTGATATTACCTAGAACGAAAAAAAGACAATTGTGTCTATGTTACTTGGGAGATAATTACATCTTCCCGGGTTGATGGGTTGAAAGTTTGGTTGATAGTTTAGTTACATTTCCTCCTGATTCACATTTCATTTTTCTTGCCCTGTAAAGTTTCAGGATTTCAGTCCAATCTAGAAGACGTATCAAAACTCTTTCCATGTGTATTACCAGTACATGCTTATGCCCTATAAAATAAGAATTCTGACAAGATCTATTTTACACAGTTCTAATCATTAGAGCAATATGCATTTAAAATTGTATATGGTGTGTTATAAAGTACATTTCTAAGGAGCCAAGTACTTCTATTTTATCTAGGAGCCATTAAGCAGCAAATTTCTTAGAATTTTCATAACTGATTCTTAGAAGTTTCCACAGACACAGTTCTGACTTCATTCATTTCAAATCTTGTATCCCTTCCACCAGCCTCATGGGTCTAAGGCCATGTGGCTTGGGACACATAATTTCAACAAAATCACTCTATGTGTTGAAATGAGGTGGCAAAAGCCTTCTGGAAGATATTCTTGCCCCGGGATGACCAGCAACAACTTAATTATAATTAATTCTTATTCCCTAATAAGAATTAACTTAAGTCTTAATTCTTATACGTGGCAGTGGATGTCACCACATAAGCACATCTCACTAAACTCAAGCTAAATGTCTCTCAATTCAACTTCTCCTGAGCCAAATCTCAAAAATGTCTGTAGTCATTCTGACAGGAGCCAACCCAAGAAGTGTGACACAGGGAAGTGTGAGTGCAGAGCCAAGTCGTCTGAAAGGCCTATTGTCTTTGCAAATTTCCTGAGAACACCTGACAATGAAACCCAAAGAGGGTCCTTAATAGAGCCTTGGAAGGGTTCCATTTGAATGAGGGGTCCTGAAGCTTAACTTTCATGGTAAATCCTTAGATTGTCACCTGCAAAACTGAAATGGCTGTGGTGTATCAGTCAGGATACTGAAGACAGCAGAGGGTTCTTACAGAGGCATCTTCACAATGTTGAGACTCCTGGAGGGATGTCTTTAATAGAGCGACTAGAAGAGGCTCAGAAAGAAGCAAGTTATGGTTAGTGCAAGGGCCTGCCCAGCATGCGAAGTCAGGGCAGCGAGGGGTGTCAGGGTTCAGCCAGCCCAGGGGACCTGCGAGATGCATTCCGCAGAGGTCATCTTCCTGGGACCAGGAGCAGGGACGAGCCAAGGAGAAAGCAAATCAAAGGGTGTGAACTTTTTAATAAAGGAAAAAAGACTAACTTCATATTATTGCAGCAAATACTGGATCAGATAACATATATACGCAGGTGTATATCCCAGAGCCAAGGCCATGTGGTAATGCCGGTCCTGTCACTTCTGGTAAGAGATATCAGTGTCTCAGTTCTTAAGTGACTTTAGAGCAAAACCAAAAAAAAAAAAAAAAAGAAAAAAGAAAGAAAAGAAAAAGAAACAGAAAGGAAAAGAAAAGAAAAAAAAAATCACGGCATTTGATGGTAAGGGACTCCTAATGATATCATGCCAGAAGTCAAGCAAGACATTTTTTCTAATTACTATTATTTTCTGCAAAACTCTTCTCAGGATCACATTCTCTGGTGAATGGTAAGATTCACAGAAACACAAAAGCAGTCTCCAGCTACTGAATTCTCTTTACATAAGTATTAGAGCCAAGCTTCTCTAAAGGAACAGCAATCCCTGGTGCAGGTTTGAGGTTGTGCTAGGAATTAGGCAGAAAGAGCCCCTCCCAGTCAAGGTACCTAAGAGCCACATTGCACAGGTGGGAGGAAAGGGCCTCAGAACCTGTGAACCTGGGTGGCTGGAGATGGAGAAAGCCATCTCGTGTATCCTGGCCAGGGAAACAAGGGCATGTGACCACGGCAGCAGATTCCTAAGCATGCACCATCCAGCAACACACGAGGTTCACCCTCCCTTGGAGCCCTGGGCCTGTCAGACACATTCAGCACCACTCTCCTTTCTCTGGATGTGTGGATGTCACAAGAAAGAGTCCATGCTTGAAAATGTTGGAAACCATTCAGGATCTCAAAGATTTCTTTTTGCTTCAAAGAATAGAATCTCAGGATTCAAAATGTTTTAAAGGCCTATTTTTTAAAGGCCCAATGTTTTATCTTGATCGACACTGCATCTAAGTCAGAACAGAAAGCTTACCTTCATTTTAGATCGACAGATATTTATCATGTGTTTGCACTCTGCAAGGCACAGGACTAAAGAAATGATGCCTTTGATTCTTTCCAGTTTAAAATGCAAAGGAAAAAAGAGACAATTGTAGAAATTCTAAATTCTATGAAGATGTGAAAATAGTTCACAAGCAATGGCATAAACTTGTACTATATTTCTCATATATAGAATAATAATCTAGCATTATTATTTCAAACTCTTGGAGAGCTAAACAGGTTCAGGGGAGGTAAAGTTACAGAATATGCCATTTTTTTTTCTAATCTTTAGCAAACAACTATCTTCTTTCTCAGTAAGGAGCCAGCTACATCTCATACTATGTAATTAAAATAAGCACTTGTTCAAACA
Source organism: Canis aureus (assembly GCF_053574225.1). NCBI lineage: Eukaryota > Metazoa > Chordata > Mammalia > Carnivora > Canidae > Canis > Canis aureus. Next base: position 62,536,005 of record NC_135622.1, read on the forward strand.
CAGCCCAATTGTACTAGTTAATCCCTGTGCTAAGGAATGTTGTCCAGAACATGGTAACATAATGAACCAAAAAGACGTAGGAGTCACCCACAGGCTGGCTTTTGATTTCAAGAAAAACTTTCAGCAACAAACCCTAAAAAAAAAAAAAAAAAGAAAAAGAAAGACCAGAACAGTGGTTATAAAATACTCTTGAAATACATGTGATTTGGTATTAATCGCTTTACAAAGTATGTGTCAAATTGTTCTGTGAAGAACTGCCTTGTATTTTTTTTAAAGGCCTGGGAGAAAAAGAAATCAGCCATTATCAAGCAAAGTGAGGTATCAAAAGATAACCAAGTGCAATAGTCAAGACTAAAAGGGATTTCATAAAACACTGTTAAGTGGCATCTGACAGAAACAGCTTGTAAACCACAACCTTCAGCTTGTCCCTCGTGAGGGCCTGAGCTAACACCAATATTTATTTTTTTTAAGATTTTATTTATTTAATTACAAGAAACACAGAGAGAGAGGCAGAGACACAGGCAGAGGGAGAAGCAGGCTCCCTGCAGGGAGCCCGATGTGGGACTCGATCCCAGGACCCCAGGATCACGCCCTGAGCTGAAGGCAGATGCTCAACCCCTGAGCCACCCAGATGGTCCCACTAACATCAATATTTAGTTCTCTGCCTTCCCAGATCCTACAGGACTGGATGGGAAGCATGCACTAATTATCCTTCACTGTGTTGGGAATCAAGATCACGGCACAAAAGACTCCTTGAGGGTTTCAGATTTAACCGATGCCCTTTCATTCAGTCTGCAAATACAATTTATAAAAAACCCTTCAGGTCTGGTCATAGTGGAGCAATGGAGAAATTGCACGTATGACCATTGACTAAATCTAGGAACACAATCCTATGCTTTTGCATAGACTACCATTATTAGTAAAAGTATTAATATTCATTGTATTTTGAGGTCAGAGGTCAATTTTACCTTCAATTTTAATCTCATTTTACACAGGAGGTAACTGGCTTATAGCAGTCATCAACTTGGCCTCAGGTCACACAGTAATGGTGAGTGACAGGCTTGCATTCAAATCTAAGCCATTCGAGTTAAAATGCCGACGTGTTTTCTATTAGTAAAATAACCCGTGCAGAATTTCAAGTAGGTAACAATAAAAAAAGTGTGGTTCATACTTTTACACCAACAAAATACCTAAAATACTACCACTGTGACTGCTTCTCCCAGACAAAGCATTCATTTTATATCCCTGAGAACAGCGAAGGTGCATGGATGATGTATAAGGAGCTCTGAAAGGCAGTGAGGTCGACATTTTCCCCGGCTCTGTATTATCGTCATTTGTAAATGGTTCTGGTGAGAGGTTATAGGACCCCACATCCTGTATCAGGCCACTGCTGGCAGAGGTATATTTTTTAGGTATAACCTTAATGGAAACCACTGTGTCTTTCCTCTCAGAACAGATGTCCTGCTGGCTATCAGACTTTAGAGGTTGGGTAAAATGCTATTTTTGTTGATGTTAATTGGTAGGCCTTTGTGGCAGGATATCTTTGAAATGCAGTATATTGAAGTACTTGACTATTTGGAAGACATATCTATGTTCAGCTTGACACTCCTCAACTTCCCTAGCTGTGCTACAGACGTGAATTATTCTAGAACTAACGTTGTCAGCTGAGAACTAAGGTGACAACTAGGCATAACTCACATGAAAATGAAATGATAGGTAGAGTGATTAGCAGAATGCATGGCTCTAACAGTTATCTTAACTGTCAGAATGACATCTGCTCTTTGACCTATACCTCTACTGACCTTACTCCCACTTGTGGCTTCTCCCCTTGGCAAACTTATGTTGGCCTTAAAGGTCTTGGCTCACACACTATCTTTCTACTCCCTAATTTTTTTCCCATTCAACTTTCATCCAAACCGGAGTCTGAGTTCCTACCATGATGCCCTGGTGGTAGTAAAGATACCCAACTGTCTTATAGACCAATCTTTTTTAAAAAGACATTTTACCTTTATCTGAGAATAAATTGGTTACTCTTTGCATGACTTAAGTTCTGCAAATGGACTTGAACCACTTCATGATCTTAGGATCTAAGGACTTGGCAATATCATCTTTGAGGATAACTTTCCAGTGTTCCCCATGCTGTCAGGACCAGTCAAGCTGAATACAGGTTGAAAACATAAACCACACAGAGTGTAGACAACACTGTGTGGAGGAGCAGAACAAGGCTCCCAGAGACAAAAGAGGAATGTCTCTTAGTGCTTCACTTCTTCCCTGAAGAAGTGTTTCAGTGCTATAGCGGCATACCCCCCAGAATGGGAAATTAGGCCATTTTTACAGCAACTACATAAAGAGCTTTTATACCCTTAGCACCTTGCCAGCTTCAAAGTTTCTAGCAGAAATGGTAGCTAAGACGGACATGAAACAGACAGGATGGAGAACTCTTGTGGGCAAAGAGTTCTCACATTTGGGTCATAACATTCCTAAAAGCCCAAATTTTTCAGAAAAGGAGTAAAACTGTCTTGCACTGATCATTAAAACTCCCTAAATCCTTCCACTTCACACAAAAGTGAGCACACGGAGGTGTCAGGTCAAGGCCACTGCTGTCTTGCTCTAACCACACTTTCTTCACTAGTGGGAGCCCAAGTCCTCCTCCAGAGCAACTCTTTCAAGAGAACTTCTGCCCCATCAAGGGGAGTCTAAAATGGGGCTCAGGATGCTTATTGGGGGCCCAGGGACTGGCGTCACCCTGCATAAGGGTCAATGCATCAAAAGCAAACTCAGTCCTGAAGAGTTCACATCTCAGTGTAGAGCTCATGGGAGACATCCTCCCACAGGGAAAGGGGGGCAGAGGCATCCGAATCCTGAGACCAGCACCCCCACCATGTGATACTGAGCAAGCCCACGAACAACTGTGGGCCTCAATTCCTCATATGTAAACTTGGAATTTTGCTGGCTACCCTATCTCCCTCAGAGACTGCTGTGCTAATGACCTAATATTATACATGAAAAAAATATTTGAAGACTATAATGGTACAGTTGTTACCACTATTCATGCTATCGTTGGTATATCTTTAATAAATGAATGCATATTAAAACATTCCATGGAGATTGCAGTCAAATACACTGCAAACATAAGCTCTTATATCTGCACAGAGGTCACATGTGCATTATCCTAAAATTCAACCAGTGAGCAGTTTTGCCAGGCACACGTTATTCTAACAATGATGAAATCTGCACGTGGCATATAGTGATTATCGACCCGACAGCCTGCACCGGAAATGGCATAATTGCCATATCAAGGACTTTAACTCATGTGAAAATATATCACCACTTCTCTCTCCTCTGAATAGGTACTTAACTATGGAGAGTGGACTTTGCTTCTAAAGATGTGTTTTTATAGAATAAGAAGAATGTTCACATGATATATTGCTACCAACTTACGTTCAGGCAGTCGTAATTCTTTTTAATTCAAGACCTAGACAGAAAGAGAACCACAGAAGTAATTTGCTAGAGAAAGAACTCATAGCTTTGACATAAATAACTTCAA